>NC_041386.1:92126648-92160923 GCF_002162155.2 Triticum dicoccoides
GGGCTTGCCTGGAAGCTCAGCCGAGAAGGAGGGGTCGTCAACACCGTAGTCGTACTAGGTAGCAACGGCGTCGGTCTCGGTGTCTAGCGAGAGAAGAGGGGGAAGAAACAATAAATACAATGCAAACAAATGCATGATGATGCATGACAAGTAGCGGTGCTAGGGGTGCCCTAACGCGGTATGAGGTGGTACCGGTGAAGGGGAGAAACATCCGGGAAAAGATCCCCGGTGTTTCGCGTTTTCGGACAGATGAATCAAAGGGGGAAAGTTGCGTGTTCACTATGCTAGGGATGCGTGGCGGACGAACAGGCTGCATATCCGGATTCGTCTCGTCATTCTGAGCAACTTTCATGTACAAAGTTTTTTCATCCGAGCTACAGATTAATATATATGACTTATCAAAGTTTTTAATCAATTTCTGGAATTATTTTTAGTTCAAAAAGAACTTAATGCGCCTGCATGACGTCACCTTGGCATCAGCAGCCAACCTGCGAGTTGGCTGGTCAAGATGACATCTGGGACCCACATGTCAATGTCACCGTGCCAGGGACGTCGCACGGGCGCCCACCGCGTCGCCGGTGAGCAGTAGGAAGGGGAAGATCCACTGGTGGGTTGGGCCTGCACTGTGGACTAAGGCCCAGTCCAGAGTAGATTTCCCTGTTTCTTTTCTTTTTGTAATTTCTTTTCTGTTTTCCAAATTGCCAGGCAACAAAAAGACTTTTGTAAAATATCGAATTGTGCCACATAAATACTTTGCAATATTTAGCACTGCCATGAAAAGGTTTTGAGGCAAGATAATTTCATCATAATTTTCTTTAAATGAAATGATTTAATTTATGGTTGTTTTGCTACTGTTTTATTCCTTTTAGAGTATTTTTTTTTATAAAAGCATGGTTTCTCCTCCATAATTACCTATGCATTATCTGGCTCTCTCTGAACATTTTAGTTTTAATATTTGAAAACTTATATTGTTTGCTTGATTTTGAATTTGAATTTGAACCGGTTTCGAACTAACGCGAGATTAGCAATAGTAATCAAAGTGACGTGGCATCGTTAGCATAGAATTACTGTAGCTTAATTATCCAGGTGTCACATGCGGGGTCCCCGGCGAGGAAGATGGTGGGGTGGGGACAGCGGGGAAGAAGGTGGGTGTGGGTGCCCCCGCGGGGAAGAAGGTGGGGGATCGGGAGATTGGGTGCATGTGTTTGAGGAAGGATGTCATGGAATTGTCACGGCATATGTCCTAGCAAAAGAACTTAGTCGTGGAGCCATCGCAACAGGGTTATCTTAAAGGGGTTAAATGGGACAAAGGACACAAAGAGTTTATACTGGTTCGGCCCCTTGCGGTGAAGGTAAAGGCCTAATCCAGTTGAGGTGGTATTGCCTATGTCTCGATTACCAGGGAGAGAATATGCTTGACCTAGCTTTAGATTTGTTATCTCTTGCCCTAAACTGTCGTCGGGTCGCCCCTTTATATACTCAGGTTGATGCCCTGCGGCTTACAGAGTCCCGAACCGGTTCATAACAACATGTCTGGCTTGGTAACCAAATACACATGCCTTACAATACAAGTCATACATATATGATGGTTTACACCTATGGGCCTTAAGCCGCCTTCGGGCCTTGGGCTCTTAATAAGTCGTCATCATGAACTTCCATCTTCGATACCTTCATGGGCTTAAAGATAATGAACCGCCGTTGCTATAACCCGGCCCCTCCTGGGTGGGTCGTACCTAATAGTTATATCCCCAACATTAGGCCCCAAGTTGATTTGAACTTTGTTCATGTCAATCTTCAACACTTAGGAAAAATCCTTCTTCACCTGTTCTCACAAGATATTGTTACCCACCATGACATCATTCCTGGAATTATGGAAAAACACCATGACGTCATCTGCCATTAATTTCGCACAATACCGAACATATCTAATAGATCCTTATCTTTAATAACCATTCTGAAAATTGAGGCCTTGGAACAGCCAAATAATCACTCTTTAGCCTCCTCGATTCTCGCGCTCGCCTTTTACCCCTTTTCCTTATAAATAGGGTCCGACAGCGTTTCCATTTCCCCCTTCTTCTCATCTTCAACCTCTCTCTTTGCGACGCACCTGCACGCTTGAGCACCGCCGCCGCCGAACTCATCCGCTTCCTGAACTTCGGGCGCTGCATCGACCTGAACGAGACCAGAGCAACCGCGACATCTTCTCCATTGTTGAGTGGATCCTGTAAGTGCCTCTCCTTTCTCCACTATAGATCTTCCATTAGGGTTTCTCGAAGTTGTTCAGAGTTCATCCTTGTTCTTTGCTGTAACTGGTAACTTTGATCCAAACCTAGCACTTCTCCTGTACGGCGGTAGCCGTGATCCTTGTTTCCGTTATTAGATCGTCTCCTCCGCGTAAGAAAATACCCATCTGAACATATGAACTGCTTGAGCACTGTAATTTAGGTCAAAAATATTTTCCATTATCCGAAGCATCGTAGATCTGAAATCCTAGCATCAATCTATGAAACTTGTTTGCTTCAACACTTAGTAGAATTCACTCTTGACAGATCTTGAATACCATTGTTGTCATGGTGGCTTACATCATCGATTTATAACTATCCATATATCATTAGGCCCCACTTAAGCCGCCAATTTGAATACATATTGTAACGTTTTATTTCTGGCTTAATGAATCAACTTGAACCAGCAAAATTTACTTTCTTTCAGGCTTCTTTCTTCACAATGCCGCCGAAGACAGTCACCTCATGTAATTGGGTTCCCTCCATTGTCACTGAGAACACACCCAAAGATTTTGTCAAAATCGTCCATTTACCAGCAAAAGATATCATACATTGGCGCGCCCCCAAACCAAGTGAAGAAAGACCTCACACAAAGGATGGTGAAGTCATCATTTTTACTGATCACGTGAATCGGGGCTTCTCACTGCCCAGATCAAAAAAATTTCAGACATTCTGCACTTCTTTCAGCTCCATCCTCAAGACATCGGACCCAATTCCGTGTCAAACATTTGCAATTTTCAAGTTTTCTGCGAAGTATACCTTCAAGAGGAACCTAGTGTTGAACTCTTCAGAGAATATTTTTATTTGAACCGCCAGAACGAGTTTACGAACGGACCCAGCTTGGAACTTGGCGGAATTTCAATTCAACAAAGAAGATGTGATATCTTCCCATATGCTTGCTTGCCGAGTCACCCCAAAGATTGGAACCAGACATGGTTTTACTGCAAGGGTATCTCTGGCTGATGAGAATCCACTGCCGGGTTACCGTGTCCAGCATCTTGACCCAAAGCATAGTCTTCCCGAAAAACTTACTGCTGCTGAGCATGCAAAGCTTTCCCCCACCATTGCAAGGGTCAAGGCTCTGCTAGGTAATGGGTTAACTAGCATTGACTTGGTTCGGTGCTGGGTTTCTTGGCGTATTATACCCTTGAGCCGCCGACCCGGCTTAATGTGTTCTTACACGGGTGGTATAAACGATCCACTGTGCAATAGTTCCTTGCGTTTAACTGATGATAAAGTCCCTTCTGAATGAAGATCCGGAAGACTGCGGCAAAGTGGGTCTGAACCCTTTTTGCAAACTTAACCCGCCACCGGATGTGAGTCTCTACATTACTTACTTTCATTTCATTATTCAAGTATTCTATTAACTCAACTTTGATGACTTTCACAGGCTGAATCTGACTTTTGGAAAAAGCAATATGACCATGAAGCTGCCAAAAAGGCCAGCGCTGCCAAGAAAGCCGCCCAGAAAACTATCAAGAAAACTAAGAAGAAATCAAGTGCTTCTGATATGTTTCAACTGAATGAAAGCTCTGAGTCGGAGGTAGCCCTTGACTCCCTTGGCTCCTTTTTCAATCACCTTGTTGACACTGATTATTATCAGGATGACATGGGGGCTAGCTAAGCAATTGAAGAAGGGTAACTATTATTTCCTCCGGCTCAGCACCTTTGCCAAGACAGAAAATGCGACACGTAACCCAGAAAGTAAGCTTTGCACACCCCTTAGCTCATTTGGATCCTCACTTTCTTTTGAAGCAATAGTAGCACGACAACCAATGATAGACTCGGACTAGCGGAGCTGAAGAATTATCCTCCGGCTTACCCGAATACTCCAGCTCCGTGAAAATGCTGAAACGAGGTCCTTCCGAACTTAAACTCTTCTTATCCACTGTCAGGTCTCATTAGCCAGCCACTTAATTGTTCCAATTCAAACTACCAGGAGGCTTGTCGCTCTTCCTTCGGCGACTCATCACAGACCCAGCTGCCGGCTTTCAAAACTGCCCCTGGGTAACAATAATTTCTTTTTATTCTCTGCCTCCTTATGCTCTTATATTTATACTAACTTGTCATAACCCGTGCAGTGGACAAGCAAAGCCTAGTAAGAAGGCAAAGGTGACCAAGCCGACTGAAGATCCTAAAGTCGTTGAACTGGAGCAACACGTACCAACATCAGACGCTTCTGAAAAACAACCAGAAGAGCCTGCCTATGATGCCCCGCCAGAAATTCCTGATCTCTCCCATGACCACACAAATATCAATCCTTTGAACACTGAATCGTTGAGGCCCATTAAACCGCCAGGATCATCCACTGACGATATTGTAATCACTGGGGCCGGCTTTAAAGAATGGGGACAACCCACTGTCTTGGCCAAGCACTCTGCCAAGGAGGAGTAACTCGAAAGGCGAAAAGTGAGATTTGATATTGCTGACTACTATCAACTAAGCGCCAATGAAGTACTCTCTGGTTATCTCAATCAAGTCCATACCAGCCGCGATCTTGAGATTGATATGGTGAGATAGATGCCCCAGAAATATGAGGTATGAACTCTGGCTTAATACAGTATGTATATCCCGTCAGCCCCCAAGTCTAATGCATATGATATGATTGAATATGTTGTAGACTTAGAGTAGCCATGAGTATAAAAAACATCTTTGGTAGAATCCTTGCCAGGTTAGCTTTCACCATTAGAGTTAAATAGGATTTTGAATGATTAACATTGCATCCGTAGCCCCCAAGGGTCGGTTTAATCAGCATGAATAAACCGGTACTTACTATTATTTAATGATCAGAACTTACTCATGTAGCCCGCATGAGCCAGCTGTGGTTGTCTGCGGCATTACCGGGTCATCATAAAGTAGTAATGTAATATGATCCAATATGCATTAGCCCCCAAGTGCTAAGTATTGTTGCTTGCTAAGTGCTTGGGACTTAGTCATATAAACCATTGTATGAAGAATTTTTCGGTGGGCATTAGCCCCCAAGTGCTAAGTGTTGTTTCTTGCAAAAGGCTTGGGACTGATATTCCTGTAACCCGGATATTAATGTGATTCCAAATCTGTGCTTTATACAGAACGGCACTGCTCAACTTCAATCAGAATTGGCGGATATGAAAACTCGGCTGGAGGTTCAAGAATCTGAGACCCGGAAAGCCGAATCAAAGTTCAAATTTATTCTGGAGGAAACAGAAAAGCTGAAAACTGGTTTTGATGCTGAAAGAACCGCCTGGGCCAAGGAGAAAACTGCTCCAACGCAGCGGGCCGAAAAAGCAGAAGCTGATCTTCAAAATGTGACCATTGAGCTTACCAGTTTAAAACACCATGTATCCCAGATGGTTTCTGCTATTTTTGGTGAGCCGCCTCGCCAGCATCAAAATTGAATCTCTTCTTTCTATATCATAAACCTCCGCTGATCATTTCCATAATTGTTTACACAGTTCCGAGGAGTAGCAACCTTAGTCAAGATACACTGGTGAAGCTTAAAGTTGTATATACACTTATTGAACAACTATATACCGGAGCTCAACACATGCTAGCCATGATTTCTCTAACAAATCAAGGACCTAATCTGCTGAGTGACGTGTTGAAAAATTGTCAATTTCGCCTACGAGGATTCAAGAGATAAAACGGTCATGTGCAAGAGCTGGAGCCGTGACGGCCTTGAGCCATGCTAAGGCATGGGTACCAGAGCTAGACCCAGCGGAGGTAGCTACTGGGTATCGAAGTTTGAAAGAAGATGACACTTCTTTTGATCAGAAGGACTTTGCTGCCTACGTGAAGGAAATACGTCATCTGGCGACTCTGATTGCTAATGAGACAAATCTATCAAAATATAAGCCCGCTTATGATGCAGAAAATCAAAAGAAGCCCACGCCGGCTTATAACGTGATGGATCTGATTGCCCCAATCTGTAAGTGTACTTTCGCCCCTGAAGTTGACCCGTCCAATCTTATAGATGATGAAGCTGAATTCCATGCCTTACATGGCATTGATTGGTCATCACCCAACTTCCAGACGGCGGAGAACGAAGAACCAGAGAAGGATGATCCAGAAGCCTCAAGTCATCAAGGCCAAGAAGAGTGAACCATCGGGCAGTTTACATATTTGATCCTTTGAAAACACTTGATCTTTTTGGCTCAATAAGTCATGTAATAGGCTAGTGAAACTTTGATCTGTCGTGCCATCGTGCATGTCTTTGCTTTGTGCAACACTGTTTGACCCGCCATTTGAAAAGCTACCATTTTATGCTTATGACAACATCGATTTATGCCGGTGAGATTAATCATTACCCTGCACACAAGTAAATCACAAGCGCCCTAACGGTTTACCGCAGGACGGGTCGTAATACCCATATAAAACCACTAGTGACTAAAACAGTGCATAAGTAGGGTCGGTTCAATCATAATTAGATATGATGCAAATATCATACCTGTGATATGTGATTAAACTGCCGGCTTACCATACCATTGCAGTAAGGGTTATAACCCAAAACTTAGAAGACAATACTTCCAAGTATTTAATATCATCATATACTGGCGACTTATTGTCCAAAGCCGGGCCGGGTTATCAGAAACCACGGATATACTCAAATATGAGCTGTAAAAATCGAGGCTATATAGCCTGAATCATTTTAAATCATATGTCAGTATGATACCAAGAGAAATCCAAAAATGTTCAAAAAATGAATCAAAGCAAGAAAACGAGGCTTTCATAGGCCGTGAAGCCTAAAGCTCCAAGGCTTTCATGGGCCGCCAAGCCACTGAGTTAACCTTTTACACTTTGTGAATCCGGCCTCACATGATCGCCGTTTTAACCTTGAAAAGTTCAGGGTCTATGTAAGATTCACTTGTCAAGAGTTCGGCTTGTCATTTCGGGATTACCCGGGTGGAGTGGCAGACTCTACAAAGCAGGAGAACCCGGAATGTTTTTGTGAATACACCTGGTGTTCCAACCCAGCTCACAAGGGTAGTAACGCTATGTTCTCTTTGGTGAATACACCTATGTTTGAACAGGAAGCCCCCAAGTGCTTTCTAGCATTGCACCGATCAAGAGGGATATACAGCTATGCTCGATGAGCATGAAGCCCCCAAGTGACCATTTAGAGGTGTGGCATTGCGCGGATCAAGAGGGATATTCACAGCTATGCTCAATGAGCAGGAAGCCCCCAAATGGCCATTTAGAATGAAAAAAACTCGTTACTCTTGGAAACGAAACGACAGAGGCCCTGCAATATCAGGGATGCCGGCTTTATTATAATCATCATAATATATACATTGTAAGAGCCGGTGGCTCAAGTGTAGTAAGGCCAAAGATGAGCAATATTCCACGGCCGACGGGTCTCCTCCTCCGACGTGCGCGAGTCCTTGTGGTCTTGAACATCGATAAGGTAGTATGATCCATTATTCAAATTCTTGTTGACCACAAAAGGCCCTTCCCAAGGTGGGGATAATTTATGCATATCAGTCTGATCCTGAATAAGCCGGAGCACCAGGTCACCTTCTTGAAAAGTTCTGGTTTTAACCCGGCGACTGTGATAATGGCGCAGATCTTGCTGGTAAATCACCGAATGAGCCGCCGCGATGTCACGCTCCTCATCTAAAAGGTCAAGTGCATCCCGACGTGCTTTTTCATTGTCAACTTCAACATAAGCCACCGCACAGGGCGAGTCATGACGGATGTCACTAGGGAGAACCGCCTCTGCTCCGTAAACCATGAAGAAAGGCGTGTAACCCATAGATCTGTTGGGGGTAGTATTGATACTCCATAATACTGAGGGTAACTCCTCCACCCAACACCCTGGCATCCTTTGTAAAGGAACCATAAGCCGTGGCTTGATGCCTCTTAGGATTTCTTGATTAGCTATCTCTGCTTGACCATTAGACTGGGGGTAAGCCGATGATGATACATCAAGCCGGATATGCTCACGTTGACAAAATTCCTCCATGGCACCCTTGGATAGATTAGTACCATTATCAGTTATGATACTGTGGGGAAAAACAAAACAAAAAATCACCTTTTTCATGAATTGAATCGTTGTTGCCGGGTCACACTTACTGACCGGCTCTGCTTCAACCCACTTTGTAAACTTATTAACCGTCACCAGGAGGTGTTTCTTTTTTTGTCCTTGGACCTTTTGAAAGGTCCAACCATATCAAGCCCCCAGACTGCAAACGGCCAAGTAATTGGAATGATCCTCAATTCTTGAGCCGGCACATGAGCGCTCCGTGAGAACTTCTGACAACCATCACATCTACTGACTAGATCCTTTGCATCAGCGTGCGCCGTCAGCCAATAAAACCCATGATGAAAAGCCTTGGCTACAAGAGATTTAGACCCAACATGATGACCACAATCCCCTTCATGAATCTCCCATAGAATCTCACAACCTTCTTCAGGAGAAATACAACGTTGAAACGCCCCTGTGACACTACGATGATGCAATTCCCCATTAACAATAGTCATTGACTTAGACCGGCAGGTTATCTGCCTGGCCAAAGTTTCATCCTCAGGTAATTCGCCCCGGGTCATATACGCCAAATAGGGAACTGTCCAGTCAGGAATAGCGTGAAGAGCCGCCACCAGTTGTGCCTCCGGGTCAGGCATAGCAAGATCCTTCACTGTAGGCAATTTGACAGAAGGGTTATGTAGAATAGACAGGAAAGTGTTAGGTGGCACCGGCTTACGCAGAGACCCTAACCGGCTTAAAGCATCAGCCGCCTCATTTTTCCTGCGACCAACATGTTCAACTTGATAACCCTTGAAGTGACCTGCGATAGCATCAACCTCTCGATGATAAGCCGCCATGAGTGGATCCTTAGAATTCCAAGTGCCAGAAACTTGCTGAGACACCAGATCTAAGTCGCCGAAACACCTCACCCAGCTTAAGCTCATCTCCTTAGCCATCCGAAGACCATGGAGCAAGGCCTCGTACCCAGCTGCATTGTTAGTACAAGGGAACATCAGTCGGAGAACATAAGAAAATTTATCACCTCGTGGGGAAGTTAATACAACTCCAGCCCCGAGCCTTCCAACGGCTTGGACCCATCAAAGTGAATAGTCCAATATGTGTTATCCGGCTTATCCTCGGGCATCTGCAATTCTGTCCAATCATTGATAAAATCCACAAGTGCTTGAGACCTGATGGATGTACGTGGCACATACTTTAAACCATGAGGTCCAAGCTCAATGGACCACTTGGCTACCCGCCCTGTGGCTTCTCTATTTTGAATGATATCCCCTAAAGGGACAGAACTAACCACAATGATTGGATGACCCAGAAAATACTGCTTAAGCTTCCGGCTAGCCATAAAAACCCCATACACAAGCTTCTGCCAATGTGGATACCTCTTTTTGGACTCAATAAGGACCTCACTGATATAGTAAACCGACCGTTGAACCGGGTATTCTTTGCATGTTTCCTTCCTATCCACTACAATGGAAACACTAACCGCTCGGCTATTGGCAGCCACATATAACAACAAAGGCTCCTTATCAATAGGAGCAGCAAGAACGGGCAGATCAATCAACTATTTCTTTAAGTCCTCAAATGCTTGATTAGCAGCATCACTCCAGACAAAGTGATCTGTTTTCTTCATCATATGGTATAGCGGTTGAGGGAGTCCTGGATAAGGGGGTGTTCGGATAGCCGGACTATACCTTCGGCCGGACTCCTGGACTATGAAGATACAAGATTGAAGACTC
The DNA here is from genome assembly GCF_002162155.2 of Triticum dicoccoides. Taxonomy (NCBI): domain Eukaryota; kingdom Viridiplantae; phylum Streptophyta; class Magnoliopsida; order Poales; family Poaceae; genus Triticum; species Triticum dicoccoides. The sequence continues at coordinate 92,136,629 of NC_041386.1, forward strand.
CGTCCCGTGTCCGGAAGGGACTTTCCTTGGCGTGGAAGGCAAGCTTGGCGATACGGATATGTAGATCTCCTACCATTGTAACCGACTTTGTGTAACCCTAACCCTATCCGGTGTCTATATAAACCGGAGGGTTTTAGTCCATAGGACGACATACATAACAACAATCATACCATAGGCTAGCTTCTAGGGTTTAGCCTCTCCGATCTCGTGGTAGATCTACTCTTGTACTACCCATATCATCAATATTAATCAAGCAGGATGTAGCGTTTTACCTCCATCGAGAGGGCCCGAACCTGGGTAAAACTTCGTGTCCCTTGCCTCCTGTTACCATCCGGCCTAGACGCACAGTTCGGGACCCCCTACCAGAGATCCGCCGGTTTTGACACCGACATTGGTGCTTTCATTGAGAGTTCCTCTGTGTCGTCACCATCAGGAAGGATGCCTCGCCCCGTCTTTAAAGATGGCACCATTTCTAAGGGAGCTTTGGCTGTCGGCCAAACCCTCCGGCTAGGTGGTTTTCTTATGACCGCCTGTTCGGCTTCTGCGCCGACGATGACCTCTCGAGCCATCGAAAACAATCTTCATGTCAGCTCGGAACTCGCCGAGCAGTTTGATCCAATGGAGCTCTCCTCCATAAATGAGCTCTTGGATTGCTTCGCCGCCCTGGGAGTCGCTACGGATTACGACCAGATTGGGCCTAAACCTGATCTGAGAGAGATTAACTCTCCCCAAGTCACCCATCACGTTGCCGTGGTAGAGGGACAGTGCAGCGACCCTTCATATATCTTAAGGACTCATTAGTCCGGATTCCCGATCCCTCCAAGCCGGATACCCGCGGAGGGGAGGATATCACTCAAGACCTGAACTTAGAGTCAGGCGACGGACTGGATTCATTGGACAAGATCCAGGAATCCAAATTTTCGAGTTCGGAAATTTCTCGGCCTCTGAGCCTCAGATGGGGTGAGGCTTCGAATTTAATTCCACCCACCCACCCGAACATTAGCGATCTATCCCAAATTAGGCAAGAGCCCGAAGAAACAGTACATCATTACTGGGCCAGATTCCTCCTGGTTATGAACAGGATAAAGGACTGCCATGAGGAAGACGCGATTTCATTCTTCTGCAATAATTGCATGGACAAGGGAATCCTCAACGCCATAAGTCGCTGTGATATTACACGCTTCGCTGACTTGGCGTCCATAGTACAAAAGTACTATGCGATGGAAAGCGCCTGGAAAACCGAAATAAAATTTTGGGACAATCCGGCCCTGAATGCAAACCCAGTCCGAAATAAAAGGGTGCATCATCGCCAGACACCCGGGTCAAACAACAAAAAGCAAAAACCCTCTACAGGGCATGGAACCGTATTGGAAGGATGGCTTAATGGACCCTGTAAAACTCACAGTACAGAGGACGCCACACCAACTCATAGCCTTAGAGCATGTTGGATACTCCGGCAGGTGGCCAAAATTGGCGAAAATCTCCTAATTCCTGAGGCCACAGAAAGCCACCCCAGAGACACCAATACGGTATTAACAGTCTTCGAGACTTTCGCATCAAATAATATGTGAAAAAGGACACTCCGCAGCCTTGCCGAAGTCTACCAAGTAGCAACAATAAATCCATGGAGTGACACGGCTATTACCTTTAACGCCAGTGATGAACCTAAATTCCGAACAGCCCGAGCACCAGCCGCATTGGTCCTCAGTCCAATAGTGGACAGCTTTCGTCTTACCAAGGTACTCATGGACGGCGGCAGCGGATTGAACCTCATTTATGAGGAAACCCTTCAAAAAATGGAAATAGACTGGAACCGCATTAAGCGAAGAAGCACAACCTTTAGAGGAATAATCCCCAGTCGGGAAGCGCGCTGTACAGGAAAAATCACACTAGATGTGGTGTTTGGCATGCTGGATAATTACAGGTCCGAAGAGGTCACGTTCCATGTGGCTCCGTTCAGCAGCAGTTATCACGCTCTGCTAGGGTGGGAAGCATTTACAATCTTCCAAGCAATACCCCATTACGGGACATAGCACTCCGCGCCGAAAACAAGACAGCCGCACTGGCCCTTGAGTCACTATCCGAAGCCCTAGCGGCTGAGGAACTGACTGCGCCGCGCTCCACGGTGAATAGAGACAACGTGGTACTCGACAAAAGATCCGAGTCCACTTCCTTTAAACCGGCGGACGAAATAGTCAAATTCCAGGTCCATCCAACGAACCCCAATAAAATAGCTTCCATCGGGGCACATTTAAACCCTGATGTAGATGCCGCACTATGAGAGTTCCTACAAGAGAACTGGGACATTTTCGCCTGGCACCCTTCAGACATGCCAGGAATCCCATGCAGGCTGGCCGAGCACAGTTTAAATATCCTAAAAGAATTCAAGCCTGTCAAGCAAGCTCTTCGGCGTTTTTCCGAACCTAAGAGACAGGCCATGGGAGAAGAGCTAGCAAAGCTATTGGAGGCCAGATTCATCAGAGATATAAAACATCTGGATTGGCTAGCAAACCTGGTGATGGTACCAAAGAAGGACAAATCCTGGCGCCTGTGCATTGATTTTAAGGACCTTAACAAGGCTTGCCCAAAGGATCCCTTCCCACTCCCCCGCATCGATCAAATTATCAACGCTACCGCAGGACACGATTCGTTGTGTTTCCTCGATGCATATTCCGGCTACCATCAAATCAAGATGGCAGAACCAGACCAAGCCGCAACGGCATTCATCACACCATACGGCCCATTCTGCTTCGACACAATGCCCTTCGGGCTCAAAAACGCCGGCGCAACATATCAGCGCATGATTCAGACATGTTTGGCAAACTAGATCAGCAAAACAGTGGAGGCATATGTAGATGATGTGGTCGTCAAAACAAGACATGTCGAATCTCTAGTAGATGACTTGAGGCTCACATTCGATAACCTCCGAACATACGACATCAAGCTCAACCCGGAAAAATGCGTTTTCGGCGTTCCAGCCGGAAAGCTCTTGGGCTACATTGTATCCGGTAGAGGAATTGAAGCAAATCCAGCCAAGATCCGAGCTCTGTCGCAACTGGATATCCCAAAGGACCTCAAACAAATACAAAAGTTAACCGGATGCGTGGCAGCTCTAAGCCGCTTTATCTCCCGCTTGGGAGAAAAGGCCCTACCCCTTTACCGCCTCCTTCGGCGCACCGAACACTTCGAATGGACGGATGCAGCCACGGGCGGACTCGACGAAATAAAAGCCATATTGGCAACAAACCCAGTCCTGGCCGCGCCAAACACTGGCGAACCAATGCTATTGTACATTGCAGCAACACATCAGGTTGTAAGCGCAGTACTTGTCGTCGAACAAGAAACGGACGGACACAAATTCCCCCTTCAAAAGCCGGTCTATTATGTGTCCACCGTCCTCACTCCCTGCAAATCACGGTACCCGCATTATCAAAAGATTGCGTACGCGGTCTTCATGGCATCCCGGAAGCTACGACACTACTTCCAAGGGTGTTCAATAACAGTAGCCTCGGAAGTACCACTTAACGATATTATAAACAACTGTGATGCAACAGGCCAGATTGCAAAATGGGCCATTGAGCTCCTCCCGTTCAACATAACTTATAAGCCACGGTGAGCCATCAAGTCGCAAGTCTTGGCCGACTTCGTCGTAGAATGGACGGAGGCCGAACTCCCTAAAGAGTACGACACATATTCAAATTGGATCATGCATTTCGACGGCTCCAAGATGTTGGCCGTACTGGGGGCTGGCGTCGTTTTGACGTCCCCCACAGGAGATACAGTTCAACACGTACTCCAGATTATGTACACAGACTCCAACAATGCAGCCGAATATGAGGCCCTTTTACATGGTCTCCGGATGGTAGTATCCATGGGCATTCAACGCCTAGAGGTGCGCGGGGACTCGAACCTCGCAATATCCCAAATAAATGGAGACTTCGACGCCAAGGATCCAAAGATGGCGGCTTACCGCAACGCCGTCCTAAAAATGTCAGCTCGGTTCGAAGGGCTTGAATTTCACCACATAGCCCGGGAAAATAATCAGGCGGCAGATGTCCTGGCACGCATCTGCACAAAACGCGATGTAGTCCCCCCAACATCTTCTTGGAAAGGTTGTTCAAGCCATCTGTAGTATGGGAAGGGGAGCCACACAACAACAGCCCGGACCCAACCGCACTGCCCGACACCGAACATTCTGACACAATCGGCGGCTCTGCCAATGAAATAACACCTTCAGCCCACGTAATAATGGCCGTCATCGCCCCGTGGACAGAACCATTCCTCGCCTACCTTATTAGGCAGGAACTCCCCGAGGACCAAAATGAGGCATGCTGCATAGTGCGGCGATCCAAAGCCTACAAAGTCCATGAGGGAGAGCTTTATAAGAAAAGCACTACCGGAGTCCTTCAAAGGTGCATCTCCGAAGAGGAAGGGCGGAACCTCCTGGCTGAAATTCATGCCGGACTCGGCGGTCATAACGCTGCAGCTCAGTTCCTTGTGAGCAAGGCCTTCCACACAGGCTTTTACTGGCCGACGGCCCGGGCAGACGCCCAGGACTTAGTCCAACGATGCACCGGTTGCCAGCTCTTTGCAAACCAAAGCCATATGCCACCCACCGCCCTCCAAACTATCCCCATCACTTGGCCCTTCGCGGTCTGGGGGCTTGACATGGTTGGACCCCTTAAAGGCGGAACCCACAAGCAAAAATACTTACTGGTCATGGTGGACAAGTTCACCAAATGGATAGAAGCCAAGCCTGTTAAGACGGCCGAATCCGGACCTGTGATAGACTTTATATCCGTGGTTGTACACCGTTACGGCGTCCCCCACAACATCATCACTGATAACGGCACAAACTTTACAGCCGATGAGGTAAAACTCTAGTGCAAAAACATGGGCATCAAGCTCGATTATGCTTCCGTCTATCACCCACAAACTAATGGCCAGGTCGAACGTGCAAATGGTCTTATCATGAGCGGCATTAAACCCAGATTAGTGCGGTCCCTCAAGGAATCTAACATGCACTGGGTAGAGGAGCTCGACTCTGTACTCTGGGGGTTGCGGACCACGCCGAATCACACCACCGGATACACACCATTCTTTATGGTGTACGGCGCAGAGGCAGTTTTGCCTTGCGACATAATTCATGACTCACCTCGAGTGCGCATGTACGAAGAAAGAGAAGCCGAGCTCGATCGGCAGGACAGTTTGGACGCATTGGAGGAGGAGCGTGACGTGGCAAAAGCCCATTCCACATTCTATCAACAGCAGGCTCGAAGATACCAAAGCAGAGAAGTACGGGCCAAAAATTACAACATTGGCGAATTAGTTCTACATCTGCCGGACAAGAAAAAGGACAAACTCAAGCCCAAGTGGGAAGGACCCTTCATAATTGACCAAGTCCTGACTGTTGGAGCGTACCGCCTGCGAAATGCATCGGATAACCGACTCGAGCCGAACCCATGGAACTCAGCCCATCTCCGAAGATTCTATGCCTAGCGACGGACTCTGTGTTCGTCTCCTTCCTCTGTCCATTTTTTATATACTTTTTGTCTTATATTCCTCTTCTTCTCTCTCTCTCTCTCTTATAGCCTTTAAAAGCTCATAAAGTGACGCGCTATCCGCGCTCATTAAACCTGGGGGCTTCTTTAAACAGAAGCTTATTTATACGGGCTTCATGCCCAACACATGTGTCAGACTTCCGCATGTAACTTTTATTCACCATTATATGCAACAATATGACTTAAGTTTTGGCCAAGCTGGGTTGCCTGGCTCCTGTGCTTACCCCTACGTTCTCGATTGTTCGGCTAGGTGGTAAAGGGAGCACCTCTGCGATTGTTACTACCAGGTCAGCCGGACGTGTACCTCAGACTGGGTGAAGCCGAAAGCTAGCGTTCTTAAGGGAATATTTGGTCGGTGAACTAAAGATGATTTTTTTATTTTTTTATCTATATGCCCCCAGATGTTTTTCCTACATTTCTTTTCGCAGCATGGACATGCACTTTAGGGCATGCCTCCCAGGGAAAGGAACCCCTAACGGAACTATTCTCCCTGGAAGATGTTACTTACTAACCATGTAATATAACATAACTAGTCGGGCACTTGTCTGTTCACGCACTAATGACCCCTACGCCTGGTCTCCATGCATTCCCGGTTCCTATATAACCGCATGGGAATTCGGACACACTCCGGACCGTCAGGTCCCGAGGCTGAAGCGAAAAGGTCGGCCATGACAAATGATCTACAATCCGGCTAGAAGGCATTATAAATGTCAATTAAATTACATAGTCATTTTGACTGATTGTATTCCTCTTCAATACCATCTAACAGGCTGTCTAATTTATAGTCCTGCTAGGAATACTTTGCGGCCAACTCTACTTGGCCGTATACTAAGCTTACAGGGATCTCCTTCCCATCGGGCCCCACAGGACCGACCTCGGCCATGTGGTTGGGGTCAGCCTTTGTGTACCGCGTCTTCACCATGGCCCAGGCCTCCCTAGCGCCTTGACGGCAGGCCGATATCTTCCACAATCGAAAGCGCCGCCGTGCTCCCTTTAGCTTCTCCACAATCTCTCCAAGACCTTTGGGCATGGAGATGGATGGCCACAGGGCCTAGGCGACGCCTTGCATCACCTGCCGAACTCGATCGAGCAGTTGCGAGAGCTCGGGAAGAAGGTCACCCGTAGAACCGGGCATCTCCTCTGCAGGACGACCTGTTAGCACACCTACAGACATTGCTCTGTTAGTCGACTTCCCCGTCGAACTTTCTTTCAAAGGTTTGTTCAAGCACTTACTAAATATGTCACGCCAAAGCCGCTGATTCTCCTTCACGGAGTCTGCCAGCTGGGCATGAACATCTTTCAGCTTGATGCCCAGCTTGGTATTGGCATCTTGGAGATCGTTCTTCTCCCGCCTCACCTTTGTCAGCACCTTCTCACCAGCCTTTAGCTGGCGTAGGAGGTGTTGCCTTTCCGGATTCAATTCGGCGCCATCTGCAATTTCATTTGTCAGATTCACACCCATGCCGTGCTTCGCAAAATACTTATCTTTCGAAGTGTATATTACCAGAGGGGGTCTCCTTGGGATCCCCTGCTGTGGCTAGTGCGGCCTCAAGTTGGGCTTTGCACTCTTCCAGCTCCTTGGACAGTAGGGAATTCTTTTCTGTAAGAACCTGCATAACAAGTGATCCTTAAATCAGTTATTCTAACTGTTTCAAGTCTCGGGGGCTACTAGTATATATATATATATAATTACCAAAATTTCCTTACCCGTATGTCTTTTACATATTGCTCCGTGGCTCTGGCTAGACCATTTTGAGCGGCACGGAGGTATGCATCTCCTGAATTGAAGGCATCTAACGCCCCTTGGGAGAAACAAGCATCGCGAAGAATTATCCGGCGACGCCTGTGGTTCATGGCACTCTCCACCTCAGAGTAGGTGGCAGACAACCCGTCTACATCCTCCGTCGAAGGAGCGTCTGGCGCGCGCCTTGCGGTCGCCTCCGCCTTCGGACCAGGCTTTGGAGCCTGGCTGGTGGAGGCGCGACTGGCAGCCTCTCCGGATATAGTCCGGCGGGGTCTCTTTGTCCTGAAGAGAGCACGAGTGTCAATATGCCTCGAAGTTATAACACCTGGGATAAGGGGGCGCGCCTTCCGCCTCAAAAACCTCCCCTGCAAAGCTCGGTTGTAATAAGGAAAATGAAAACACGCGAGGGCGGACACCTATTCGGGGTACTAGGACTTCGATCTCAGTTACCTGGGAGGCCGGGATTAGCCCCGGGTAATCGGCCGTAATGGCCGCCAAGGCGTTGTCCTTTCTCAACTGATGGAACACTCCATCGATCAGCTCCACAGATATGTCCGGATCCTCTTGAGAGGCCGGGTCGAGGGACCGTCCTGGGTCCTCGGGTTGTGGAGGAGGGCTGCTTATTTCCTTAACAGCCCGGCGCAGTTCCTGCGTTAAAGTCGTCAGACTGAATATTTAACAATGGGAATACAAAACGGATGGGCAAGTAAATGTGACCGCTTACCCAACTTGGGGGATTGTGCATAGAGAATCCACCCTGTGGGTTGACGCGAAGAAATTCCTCCTCTTCTCCCTTATACAAAGTGGACAAGATCTTTAGTAGAGCGGCAGCTGAATCTGGCCCCTTACGGCCGTAGCGGGTGGTGTCGTCCTCCTCATTGAAGTCCCACATGGGGTGGCTTCTATACTGAAGCGGCTGCACCCCCCGCATGATGCATTCAGCCATAACCCCGATCATGGTTAGTCCGGAATGGGCTAACAATCTTATTCGGCCCATCAGGTAAATGATGTCCCTGTCACTTTCCCTCTGAGGGCTCCGTGGACGCCATCTTAGGCGCTTTTTTAAGGGAGCACTGTCGAATTCAGGGAGGCCGATCTGGACAGGATCCGGCAGCGGGACGTCTTCTATATAAAACCATTCCGAGGGCCAGTCTTCGGACGCCTTCTTTGGGGTTCCGGACAGATATCCGGTCCCGACGATGCGCCACACTTCGGCTCCGCCCACTTGATACATTGACCCCTCCTTAGAGCGGGGCACAAGGCAGAATAACCTTTTCCATAGCCTGAAATGAGCCTCGACACCCAAAAATAGCTCGCAGAGGGCTACGAAGCCCGCGATATGCAATACGGAGGCAGGCATGAGATTGTGTAGCTGGAGGCCGTAGAACTCCAGCAGCCCCCGGAGAAATGGATGGATTGGAAACCCGAGCCCCCTTATTAAATAAGGGACAAGGCATAACCGCGCTCCTTTGGAGGGATTGGGGGCACTCTCCGCTTGCTTTCCGCCGTTATAGATGGCAAGACCGGCTCGAACCGGGATCATGTAGGCCGGGGGGAGAAATCCCCTGGTCTGGAGTGTCACTAGCTCGCTATGCGGGATGGAGCATCTCTCCCAATATCCAGGCTGAGGGCAGGAAGGGCGAAAGGAGGAGTTGCGACGGCTGGCCATGGTGGAATGGACCTTTGTCGGATGCGCTCTGATGAACACTCACGAAGGGGGGAAGATGTGGTTTGGATCTAAATCCCCGTCCCCTTAAATAGGGTAGCTCATTTACGCGGCTAGGGGTGTGAATGTAAAAACACTCAGACTTTTCATATTCGTTTGACATGTGGGAAGCGGCCATTATTGGGCGTAGAAGCCAAGGAGCGCAACATCTACAAGAAACCAAACTTTATTCAACAGGTACACGGAATTTGGGGCAGAACCCGCCTTGCAATGCCGAAGACAATCTGCGCGCCGGACTCATCATCATTGAAGCCTGGTTCGGGGGCTACTGAGGGAGTCCTGGATAAGGGGGTGTTCGGATAGGCGGACTATACCTTCGGCCGAACTCCTGGACTATGAAGATACAAGATTGAAGACTCCGTCCCGTGTCCGGAAGAGACTTTCCTTGGCGTGGAAGGCAAGCTTGGCGATACGAATATGTAGATCTCCTACCATTGTAACCAACTTTGTGTAACCCTAACCCTCTCCGGTGTCTATATAAACCGGAGGGTTTTAGTCCGTAGGACGACATACACAACAACAATCATACCATAGGCTAGCTTCTAGGGTTTAGCCTCTCCGATCTCGTGGTAGATCTACTCTTGTACTACCCATATCATCAATATTAATCAAGCAGGACATAGGGTTTTACCTCCATCGAGAGGGCCCGAACCTGGGTAAAACTTCGTGTCCCTTGCCTCCTGTTACCATCCGGCCTAGACGCACAGTTCGGGACCCCCCATCCGGCCTAGACAGCGGTATAGCCTTCTCTGCCAACCGGCTTATGAACCGACTTAAGGCCGCAATACGGCCTCCCAAACGTCGAACATCATTGACACATGCCGCTTAGCCAAGGAAGTAATGGCCTTGATCTTCTCCGGGTTAGCTTCAATGCCTCTATTGGAAACCAGAATACCCAAAAGCTTACCAGCTGGTACACCAAAAACACACTTGACCGGGTTATCAAAGGTCTCCCTTAAATCATCAATTAGGGCCTCCTTCTTCCTGGACTTTACCATAATATCGTCCACATAAGAATGAACATTGTGCCCGATTTGACAATGAAGACAATTTTTGAACACACCGTTGGTAAGTCGCCTAGGCGCTCTTGAGCCTAGAAGGCATAGACACATAGCAGAAGGATCCAAACGGAGTGATGAAAGTTGTCTTCTCTTGGTCCTTAACTGCCATCTTGATCTGATGATAACCAGATTAAGCATCCAAAAAGCTCAAACGCTCACTACCCGCCGTAGCGTCAATAATTTGATCAATACGAGGGAGAGCAAAAGGGTCAGCCGGACAAGCCTTATTTAAGTCTGTGTAATCCAAACACATACACCAAGTGCCCTTCTTCTTAAGAACCAGCACCGGGTTAGCCAACCACTCAGGATGAAAAACTTCAACAATGAACCCGGCCGCCAAGAGCCGGGCCACTTCTTCACCAATGGCCTTACACCTCTCTTCATTAAAACGACGAAGGAATTACTTGACTGGCTTAAACTTCGGATCAATATAAAGAGTGTGCTCAGCGAGTTCCCTCGATACACCTGGCATGTCATAAGGTTTCCATGCAAAGATGTCCCGGTTCTCACAGATGAACCCGATGAGCGCGCCTTCCTATTTCAGATCCAAAGTAGCACTGATGCTAAACTGCTTGGATGAATTGCTAGGAACGAAATCAACCAACTTGGTGTCATCTACTGACTTAAACTTCAAGACCGGATCATGCTCCGTAGTTGGCTTTTTCAAAGAGGTCATATCTGCTGGGTCAACATTGTCTTTATAAAACTTCAACTCCTCTATTGCGCAGGCAGACTCAGCGTAATCAGCGTGACCTTCTTCACACTCCAAGGCTATCTTGCGACTCCCATGTGATGTTATAGCGCCCTTGTGACCCGACATCTTCAGCTGCAAGTGAACATAAGAAGGCCTTGCCATAAACTTAGCATAAGCCGGCCGCCCAAACAGAGCGTGATAAGGGCTCTTGATCTTAACCACTTCAAAAATCAATGTCTCAGATCTGGAATCATAATCATCTCCAAAAGCAACCTCCAGGGCTATGTTACCAACTGGGTATGCCGACTTACCAGGCACCACACCGTGAAGACAGTGTTCGATGGTTTAAGATTTTTATCAGTCCGTCCATGAGTACCTTAGTGAATTTATATCCTCCAACCTGAGGCGCCAATACTAAAGCCAGGTGACCCAGATTATCAACTCGGGGTGGGTGATCCTCACGACACCACACAATGGGCGGCTCAGACCAGCGCAAGTAATGGGGAGCTGCCGGCTCAACAACGTTGACAACCCTTTTGTGGAGCTTCTCATACCGCTTGCATAAACTTGTGGTGAAGACGTGTTACTGCCCACTATTCAACTGCTTCGGGTTACTTTGATACCCAGATTGCTATTGTTGATCCCCTTGACCGGATTGTTGATGATAACCACCCTGATTGCCTTGATTGCTTGGGTGACCCTGGAAATCGGAATTAGAACCGCCACCACTGTAACCCAGGCCATGAGAACCACCACCACCGGAATCTGAGCCACCGCCCGGCCCATGATTGTTCTGGAATAAATCAGAATTTTTGAACTCCTTCATAATGTAGCAGTCCTTCCAAAGGTGGTTGGACGGTCTTTCCCGCGAACCATGTTTTGGGCAGGGCTGATTCATCATCTGCTCAAGGTTGAGACCTAACCCTCCTGCCCGAGGAGGTGGCTTCCCCTTACGATGCTGACCATTATTCTGTGTATTGGTATTGGCCACGAAATCTGAATTATTATCAGCCTTGTGCTTACCATTGCCCCCTGGCTTGCCGGGTTATGATGCCGACCCTTGGTGTTGCCACTCTTCTTTCCCTTTCCCGGCTTTTCATCATCAAACTTTGGGTCCTTGGTACTATCAGAGTTGGCATATTTAATTAGAGCCGCCATCAGCTCCCCCATATCATTGCAGTGGCGCTTGAGCCACCCTAGCTTCTGTTTAAGAGGCAAAAAACGGCAATTCTTCTCTAACATGAGGACTGCTGAGCCGGCATTGATGTTATCCGATGAGTGCAAGATGGCTTTGACCCAGTGCACCCAATGGGTCGTTGACTCGCCCTCTTCTTGGGAGAAGGCATCCAAATCCACAATCGACATGGGATGCTTGCACGTATCCTTAAAATTTCGGATAAACCTGGCTTTTAAATCGGCCCACGACCCGATGGAGTTGGCAGGCAGCCCTTTTAACCAAGTACGAGCCATCCCATCTAGCATCATGGTGAAGTATTTGGCACATCCAATATCGCTAACCTCCAGCAGCTCCATGGCCATCTTGTAACTCTCAATCAGTGCCTCAGGGGGTAAGTTAGTTGTGTAGTTGGGCACCTTACGAGGTCCTATGAAATCCTTGGGGAGACGCTCATTATGCAGAGCCGACACTAGACATGGTACACCCATGCTTCTAGAGGTCACGCCTGCCTCCACTGAAGATGTGGGATAAATCGGAGATGGTTGATGAGCCGCGTACTAAGCCGCCAGCTCAGCCTCCCTACGTGCTCTATCCTGATCCATCAGGGCTTGAGTATTATGGGGTGGGTCATGTCCACGGGGCGGGTTACGACGCTGCTCACTACTTGACACCGCCGAGGAGTCCATGTGTCTGCTATAACTCCGTCTTGGGAGAGGGTTTGAATGGATCCTCTCACGACTGTAAGAATAAGCCTCCTGCTGCACCATTGTTGTCTGAAGAAGCTCTCTAGCCCTCCATGTTTCAACCGCAGCTGGAGACTCGCCTTCAACTGGGAGAGCCGCCAATCGCGACGCCGCAGCGATCATGTTATCCGAAGGGTTAGAATAATGACCCGATGGTGTCGGCACAAGTTATGGTGGGATATTATTCTGATGAGACGGGTCCGTCGTGCGTGGTTGAGCCGGCACTCCAGCCCCAGGCGCGGTTACTACCCTGTTTACCCCTGGCACATCACTGGTCCCCGCACCAGGTGTGTTGAAGAAGTTCCTCGCCTCGTAAACCGGAGGCAGACGACTCCGGTGCCTTCTCCTCAGGACTTCGTTTGAAGCGTTCTGATCTAACGAGAGCCGGAAGGAATCAACCAGGATCCGTTGCACCTGAGCATCCAAGGCGGCTCGTTCCGCCGTCATCCTTGCGTCCTCCGTCGCTAGATCTTCCTTGGCTTGAGCTATCTCATCTCGTAGTTTCGCAACTTACGCATTATGCTGAGTTTGATTTGCCGGGTTCACCTCTGATGTCAACAATGTTGTCAAAGTGTCCAATAAGTCGGACAAGACTTGAGCCGACGGGCACCCAGGACCTCCCGCCCCGGCCGTCGTCGCCGTTGCTGGCCCAGGAACCATTGCCGCTGTAGTATAAGAATTCTGCATAGGCTTCATACCGGCCATGAAAATCGCGACCCGTTTCGGTGGATCATAGGGGTCTGGAATACTGTCGCCATCGAAATAGCCTCCAAGCCTTCCGTCCTCCAGTTGATACAATGATGTAGTCTCGCCCGTGGACGAATCATCATCAGAATAGATGGCCGTCTCACCGCCAGACATGGATCCTTCCTCAAATTCTCCCCCATGGATGAATCCAACGAAGGCGTGCTTCTCGGCGGGTTTAACCTGGGCGGGTCGCGCACGCTAAGCCGTCTCGATGATGTCGATGCAGGTGTCCGGCTCAGGGCCCGGTTCGCCGATCTTGCCGATGAAGATGTGGATTCTGCCAAAAGGGACCTGATACCCGTACTCGATTGAGCCGTCCTCGGGGCCCCAGCCTACGTCGTCGATGTAAAGCTTGCCGTGACAACTCTTGGTCATCCGGCCCACACGTACCCTTTGATCCCTTCAAAATTGCCATGTAAGAACTTGAAAACACCGTGCGCTGGTGTAACACCCCGGATGTAACTTTCCCAATTTGTACTCCGACTCTTGCAGTTTCCGGCGTTAAGTTATATTTATTTCCTCGGGTTCGGGTCTTTGTCTCCGTGTGTTGTTATCGTTGTCATGCATCTCATATCATGTCATCATGTGCATTGCATTTGTATACGTGTTTGTCTCATGCATTCGAGCATTTTCCCGTTGTCCGTTTTGCGTTCCGGCGCTTCGTTCTCCTCCGGTGGTCATTTCTAGCTTTCTTTCATGTGTGGGGATTAAACCATTTCTGGATTGGACCTAGACTTGCCAAGAGGCCTTGGTTTACTACCAGTAGACCGCCTGTCAAGTTTCGTATCATTTGGACTTCGTTTGATAGTCCAACGGTTAACCGAGGGACCGAAAAGGCCTCGTGTGTGTTGCAGCCCAACACCCCTCCAATTTGGCCCAAAACCCACCAAACTCTTCCCCATCACCTAGAGCGTTCGATCACGATTGCGTGGCCGAAAACCACACCTCATTTGGACTCTCCTAGCTCCCCCTATGCATATAAATAGACCCCCCATTTTTCGAATCTTCTCCTCCCACGAAACCCTAAAAATCCCCTCGCGCCGGCCGGACATTGTCCGACCCGGCCGGATGCGTCCGCCGCTGCCCCCTCGCCCTATCCCGTCGCGCCATTTGTCGCCCTCCGTCGCCAACCGCCGCCGCGGCCCGGGAGCCCATCCGCGGCCCTCCCGGCCCAAAGTCCCCGCCGCCATCCTCGCCTACCCCGCCGCCCGCGCCGCCTTCTTCTCCACCGCGACCGGCCGCCGCCCGCCGCCGCCTCCCTCCACCGGCGCCGGCGCCGCCAATAGGGAGAAACTCCGGCCTCCTCCCACCGGCCGACGCGCGCTAGACTACGCCGGGTCGCGCCCGACCCCGGCCACCACCGGCGACTCAACCCCGGCGACCGGATCCGGCCTCCTCCGACCTCCCCGGCGCCGCCCCGCGTTCCACTCCGGCGAAGCTCCGGCGAGCTCAAGATCCGGCCTCGGTTCACGCGCCCGCGAGGAACCCTAGATCTGGGTTGACTTTTTCCCCCTCTCCCATCATTTTTTATGCAATCTTTGACCAGTGATATCTTCGTATCCGTGGCTCTGATTTGGACATATAGCATATCAAAATGTTCGTCTCGATGAGTACATCATTTCATTCCATTGCATCATTTTCATTTGAGTTCATCTTGATGCCTGAAATGCTGTTAGAAGGAGGCTTCGTAAGTTAATTGTCAGATCTGCTAGTTCATCTTAGACTTTTGTCATTTTTGCCATGATTATTGTGTGCATGATATGCCTGTGAGTCCTTCATATGTTTTGTTAAGGATTTTGTCTTCTTTCCAGAGGTGCAACCCATGCATTTTTAGGATGTGTGTGGTGACTTGTGCAAGCTTGCAAGTGAGGCACCCGGTGAATCTGTTTTCAGGGAAGTCTGGGATTATTTAGTTCACGATGCCATATGTTCATGCTATTTCCTAGTGATCTGTGCCTCTTTTGAGGATGATCAGTAAAGGAGTTTTGTTAATCTTGTTATGATCTATCCATCCATGCCTTTGTTTGCAATTTTGGAGCACCCTAGCTTGAGTCAATCGAGATCTACTTTTGCTTCGTTGTGAATCTGGGCAGATCGTCAACTTGTTTGCGATTTTGCCGATGTTGTTGTAGTTGATCCGTGCATGCTATGCCATTGTTCTTGCCATGTCTAGCTTGTATTGTGTGCCTTCTTTATGGGTGTATGCTTGTCTTGCCATGACTTGCACCGTGGTGAGTGCATCGAGCTCGTAAACATGCCTTCGTGAGTTATGTTTCAGCATGTCCCAGTTTTCACTGTCTGAAAACTGATTATGTTTTTGCTATGTTCGTGTGCTTATTAGTATATTTTGTGATCCCTTTTGGCTCAACGTCACTAAGGGACTTCTGTTAAGATTGTTGAGTAGCTCCATGACATGTCTTTCTTTGTCATGTTCAGGTCCTATAGCATGTTGTTTTGTTGCTCCGAAGAGGGCTATATGATCTGAAATTCCAGACAAGTGTTAATTTCACTAAGTCTGAAATCTGTTTTCCGTTTGCGTTTTTGCCATGCTTGTTTGAACCTCTTAATGGATGAATTGGCCGTAGCTCAGTGCTAGACTTTTGTTAAAAATCTTGTGTGCATCCCTGCCATGTATTTATTTCTCATGTTTGGGTGCTGTAGCATGTTCTTTTCATTACATTTAGATGCCTACTTGCTGTAAATCGCAGACCGGTGTCATTTTTGAATCGCTTGCCATTTCCAAACCGTAACTCCGATTCCGGCGTTCTTTATATCGTTTTCAAGCGATTTCATCTCATCTTTCCAGTGGCACCCTTGGAATTCCAAGTTGAGGCCAGCTTCATGCATTTCCTATCATATCTTGCATTTTGCATCCCACATCGCATCCCGCATAGCATATCATCTTTGCATCGTGTTGTTTGAGTTTGCACGTGGTTGATTGTATCCTTGTTGCTTGTTTGTCTTGCTTGGGTAGAGCCGGGAGACGAGTTCGCTAACGAGGAGCCCGTTGAGTTTGCTTTTGAGGATCCAGTCAACTCTGACAACTGTGCAGGCAAGATGATCATACCCTCGAAATCACTACTATCTTTGCTATGCTAGTTTGCTTGCTCTTTTGCTATGCCATTGCTATGATGCCTACCACTTGCTTGAAAGCCTCGCAAATTGCCATGTCAAACCTCTAACCCACCATTGTCCTAGCAAACTGTTGATTGGCTATGTTACTGCTTTGCTCAGCCCCTCTTATAGCGTTGCTAGTTGCAGGTGAAGATCGGAGGCCGTTCCTTGTTGGAACATCTTTTATTTACTTGTTGGGATATCATTATATTGCTATGTTATCTTAAATGCATCTATATACTTGGTAAAGGGTGGAAGGCTCGGCCTCTCGCCTAGTGTTTTGTTCCACTCTTGCCGCCCTAGTTTCCGTCATATCGGTGTTATGTTCCCGGATTTTGCGTTCCTTACGCGGTTGGGTTATAATGGGAACCCCTTGATAGTTCGCCTTGATTAAAGCTTTTCCAGCAATGCCCAACCTTGGTTTTACCATTTGTCACCTAGCCTCTTTTTCCCTTGGGTTACCGGAGCCCAAGGGTCATCTTATTTTAACCCCCCCGGGCTAGTGCTCCCTCTGAGTGTTGGTCCGAACTGAGCTGCCTGCGGGGCCACCTCGGGGAAACTTGAGGGTTGGTTTTACTCGTAGCTAGTCTCATCTGAGTGTGCCCTGAGAACGAGATATGTGCAGCTCCTATCGGGATTTCTCGGCACATTCGGGCGGTGTTGCTGGTCTTGTTTTAACCTGTCGAAGTGTCTTGAGTTACCGAGATACCAAGTCTGATCGGAACGTCTTGGGAGGAGGTCTATTCCTTCATCGATCGTGAGAGCTTGTCATGGGCTAATTTGGGACTCCCTGCAGGGATTGAACTTTCGAAATCCGTGCCCGCGGTTATGGGCAGATGGGAATTTGTTAATGTCCGGTTGTAGATAACTTGAACCTGAATTAATTAAAATGAATCAACTGAGTGTGTTACCGTGATGGCCTCTTCTCGGCGGAGTCCGGGAAGTGGACACGGTGTTGGAGTAATGTTTGCGCAGGTTGTTCTCTAGCTTCTCGCTCGTGCTTTGCCTCCTCTTCTCGCTCTCTTTTGCGAATAAGTTAGCCACCATACTTGCTAGTCGCTTGCTGCAGCTCCACTCATATTTTACCTTGCCTTACCTATAAGCTTGAATAGTCTTGATCGCGAGGGTGCGAGATTGCTGAGTCCCTGTGGCTCAAAGATTACTATTACACCAGATGCAGGGCCCGATGATTCCGCTCCAGGAGACGCGTATGAGCTCAAGTGGGAGTTCGACGAAGACTCTCAACGATACTACGTTTCCTTTCCCGATGATCAGTAGTGGTGCCCAGTTGGGGGTGAACGGGACCGTTGTCGCATGTTGGGTTCTCTTTTATTTTGGCGCCGTAGTCGGGCCATGAGTGTTTGGATGATGTAATGTTATTTATGTACTTGATTGACGTGGCGAGTGTAAGCCAACTATGTTATCTCCCCTTTTATTATTATTACATGGGATGTTATGAAGATTGCCTAACTTGCGACATATGCCTTCAATGCGATTATGTCTCTAAGTCGTGCCTCAACACGTGGGAGCCATAGTCGCATCGAGGGTGTTACAAGTTGGTATCAGAGCCTTCCCCGACCTTAGGAGCCCCATTGCTTGATCGTTTTTAGCAGCCGAGTTGTGTCTAGAAAAATGTTTTGAGTCTTTAGGAATTATATATCGGAGAGATTAGGAATTCTTTTACTTCCCAGTCTCCTCATCGCTCTGGTAAGGCATCCTGACATAGAGTTTTGACTCTTCTCTTCTCAAATTTCACTAAATTTTCTTTAGGATCATGCGGGTATCTTGGAATCGTTCCGATGGTTTTATGATGAGAACATTGTCTTGGTGCCTCCTGTCAGGGGTTTAGTGGAAGTGTCCCGGGGAGTTGAGCTCTGAGGTGTTGTCATCATAATTTTATCGTTGCAATTCTGGAATACCTGAGTTTAGTACGCCGACATCAAAAATCTCTTTTATGCAGTTCGTTGGTGAGATAACCTCGACGCCACCCAGTACTGGGGCGGGAGTTCGGGAGTATCGCCATAACTTGTATAACGGATGCTTTTCGAAGGTTGAGGTAGATGGTTTCTGAAGGTTTCTTGGTTATGTGTTGAAGGAAGGATACAACTTGATGTAGGATTTGCTAGTTTGGGTGAGATATTATGCTTCCCCTGTATCCCCAACACCTGATTGCATAACCGGAAAGGTTCGGAAGTTTCATAGGTGGGAATTCTAGTAGATCTAGTTCTTCTTCCACGGATATTGGTTTGAGATTGGGATTTCTTACCGATTATTCGTTCTTGATCCGTACCTTGTTGATTTATTTCTCTACCTTAATTCTACGTGGCTTTGCAATTTATGGATATGTGACCATTTCAAGAGGAATGAATTCGTTCGTTTTGTTCGGATGTGAAGACAATATGTTGCAATTTTCATTTCATTGGATTCAGCTTCAATATTTTATCTATCAATGTGCTAATGGTGGCCAACCTCTTCAGGATGGCTCCTCCAACGCGCACGACTCCGAATCCTGATCTGTCACCGCCTCCACCTCCTCCGGAGGCATGGCAAGCTGTGATGGCCTCAACCAATGCAAACACATAGCTGATCATGCAAATTCTTCAAGAGCGCAATCAAGGCAGTCAAGGGAATCAAGGCAGCAACCAGAGTCACTTTGCTACACTCAACCAGTTCCTTGCTAACGGGCCAAAGACTTTCAGCAATTGTGTTGAGGCAACCGATGCTGACGATTGGCTTGTGGATCTGTGTAAGCATTTCGAGTGCAGTAACGTCAGGCCTGAGGACTTTGTTAAGTTCGCTTCCTTCCAACTCAAAGATCAAGCTGCAGAATGGTTCCAGTAGTACAAGGATTCCAGAGGTGGACGTGTTATCACTTGGGATGATTTTCGTCGAGATTTCCGAGCTCATCATATTCCGCAGAGCGTGGTTGAAAGCAAGCGTGAGGAATTACGCAATCTGAAGCAAGGCTCTTTGTCTGTCTATGACTACAACAAGTTGTTCCAGAAGCTTGCCCGCTTTGCCAAGCAGGACGTCCCTGATGAGAAGAGCATGATATATCAGTTCAGGGGTGGTCTCAGAGAAGAAATTCAGCTCGCTCTTGTTCTCTTCGAGCCCTTGAGATACGATGAGTTCTACAACATGGCACTGAAGCAAGAGGCTGCTCAGTTGAGGTGTGATGCTTCCAGGAAGCGAGTCAGAGATGCTACTCCTTCTTCCTCTACTCAAGTGGCCAAGCAGCAGAAGTTTTGGCTTCCTCCTCCTCCGTTCCGTCAGCCGTTTCAGCAGAAGAGCAAAGGTGGCAGTGGTTCTTCCCACCCACCCAACCGTGGCTTTCAGAACAAGACTTCGTCTCAAGCTCCAAGATTGAGTGCTCTGTATCACCGTCCGCTTTCAGAGGTCACGTGCAACAAGTGCCAACAGAAGGGTCACTATGCCAACAAGTGTCTCAACCAGAGGCGTCTTCCTCCTCCTCCTCCTGTCAGATCGACAAGTACAACTGTGGTCAAGCATAACCCCAAGCATGCCAAGGTCAATTTGATGAATGCAGCTTAGGCAGAGGACTCGTCAGATGTGATCATGGGTAACCTTCTTGTTAATGATATTCCCGCGAAAGTACTTTTTGACTCTGGTGCATCGCATTCCTTCATGTCATTCCCATTTGCATCGGAGAACAATTTTAGTACTAAGGCTTTACCTAGAGCTATGCAAGTCGTCTCTCCAGCTAAGCGTCTGAGTTCTAGTTTGATGGTTCCGGATATTTCTATCTTGATGGGTGATTTCAAGTTTCTGGCTTTTCCAATGGTTCTTGGTAACTCGGATATTGATCTTATTTTCGGGATGGATTGGCTTTCTAAGCACAAGGCTCAGCTTGATTGTGCAGCCAGGCAGATTCAATTGACTCATTCGTCTGAGGATGTAATTGTCTTTGCCGCTCGGGATAATTCCATTCGTCTATTTTCCCTCAATGAGAACGGTGAATTGGATGCTATCTCTCAAATTCCAGTCGTTTGCGAATATCAAGACGTCTTTCCAGAAGAGCTCCCAGGAATGCCTCCGCACCGGCCAGTTGAATTCGTTATTGATCTTGAGCCTGGCACGGAACCTGTGTGCAAACGTCCTTACAAGCTCGGACCTGAAGAGTTGAAGGAGCTGAAGAAGCAACTCGATGAGCAAGAGAGAATGGGTCTCATCCGGCCAAGTTCTTCTCCATGGGGTTGTGGTGTTCTTTTTGTGAAGAAGAAGGATGGAACGGACCGACTTTGTGTTGATTACCGTCAAGTGAACAAGAAGACCATCAAGAACAAATACCCACTTCCCAACATCAATGAGCTGTTCGAACAACTCAAAGGTGCCAAAGTATTCTCCAAGCTTGATCTCCGTATGGGTTATCACCAGATTCGCATTCGTGAAGAAGATATTCCCAAGACAGCATTCAGAACAAGCTTTGGTTCATATGAATACACTGTCATGTCTTTTGGCCTCGCCAACGCTCCTCCGACGTTCTCTCACATGATGAACTTCATCTTCAACGCCTACACCAATGACTTCGTTTTGGTCTATCTCGACGACATTCTGGTTTTCTCGAAGAACAAGGAAGATCATGCCAAGCACTTGCGTTTGGTTCTTGATAAGCTCAGGGAACATCAGTTCTACGCCAAGTTCTCCAAGTGTGAATTTTGGCTCGATGAGGTTCTTTATCTTGGTCATATCATCTCTGCCAAGGGCATTGCCATGAATCCTGAGAAGGTGTCTGCAATTGTGAATTGGGAACCTCCTCAGAACGTGAAGCAAGTCTGCAGTTTTGTCGGTCTCGCAAGCTATTGCCAAAGATTCGTTGAAAACTTTTCTAAGATCGCGAAGCCTCTCTCTAATCTTCTTCAGAAGCACGTCAAGTACGTTTGGTCTCCGGAGTGTGATATTGCTATCAACACTTTGAAAGAGAAATTGATCACTGCTCCAGTTCTGACTCCACCTGATGAATCCAAGCCGTACGAGGTATTTTGTGATGCCTCTCTCCAAGGCCTTGACGTAGTTTTGATGCAAGAGAAGAAAGTTGTTGCTTATACATCTCGCCAGTTGAAGCCTAATGAGAAGAACTACCCCACTCATGATCTCGAGTTGGCGGCAGTTGTGCATGCTCTTTTGACTTGGAGACATCTTCTATTGGGAAGAAAAGTGGACATTTTCACTGATCACAAGAGTCTCAAGTACATCTTCACTCAGCCTAATCTCAACCTCAGGCAAACTCGATGGGTCGAAATGATTCAAGAGTATAATCCGAGTATCGAGTACACTCCAGGCAAGGCAAATGTGATTGCTGACGCATTGAGCAGAAAGGCTTACTGCAACAGTCTGATTCTTAAGCATTATCAACCCGAGCTTTGTGAAGCTTTCCGCAAACTTAATCTGCAAGTTGTTCCTCAAGGTTTCCTCGCCAACCTTCAAGTCTCTCCTACCTTGGAAGACCAGATTCGCCAAGCCCAGCTTCTTGATGCTATGGTGAAAAAGGTGAAGATTGGGATTGCCAAGAGTCAGTCCAAGTACAAGTGCTACCGCCTTGATGACAAGGACACTCTCTTCTTCGAGGATCGAATTGTTGTACCCAAAGGTGACCTCCGTAAAGTGATCATGAACGAGGCTCACAATTCTCTCCTCTCCATCCACCCTGGGAGCACGAAGATGTATCAGGACCTTAAGCAAGTTTATTGGTGGACTCAAATGAAGCGCGAGATCGCTCAATTCGTGAATGAATGTGATGTCTGCAGAAGAGTGAAGGCAGAACACCAAAGGCCAGCTGGTCTCCTCCAACCTCTTGCCATTCCAGAATGGAAGTTTGACCACATTGAGATGGACTTCGTGACTGGGTTTCCAAAGTCCAAGCATGGCAATGATGCTATATTCGTTGTCATCGACAAACTCACCAAAGTGGCTCATTTTCTGCCTATCAAAGAGTCGATCACTGCAGCTCAATTGGCGGAACTCTATACCTCTCGCATTGTCTCTCTGCACGGTATTCCTCAAGTGATATCTTCAGACCGTGGCAGCATCTTTACCTCGAAGTTTTGGGATTCTTTTCAGAAGGCCATGGGCACGAACATCCGCTTCAGCACAGCTTTCCATCCTCAAACAAGTGGTCAAGTCGAGCGTGTCAACCAGATTCTTGAAGATATGCTCAGGGCTTGTGTGATCTCCTTCGGCATGAAGTGGGAGGATTGTCTTCCTTATGCTGAATTCTCCTACAACAACAGTTTTCAAGCAAGTTCGGGCAAGGCCCCTTTTGAAATTCTGTATGGCAGGAAGTGTCGTACCCCTCTCAACTGGTCTGAAACTGGTGAACTTCAGCTTTTGGGTAATGACTTAATCACAGAAGCAGAAGAAATGTGTAAAGTCATTCATGATAACCTCAAAGCAGCCCAATCCCGCCAGAAGAGCTAATATGATAGTAAGCACCATGATTTGGCTTTCGAGATCGGAGATCATGTTTACCTCCGTGTCTCTCCTATGAAAGGTACTCGTCGCTTCGGTATCAAAGGGAAGCTTGACCCTAGATACGTGTGACCTTTCAAGATTGTCAGCAAGAGAGGCGACCTCGCCTATCAACTCGAGCTTCCTTCAAACTTTGCAAATGTTCATGACGTGTTCCATGTCTCTCAGCATCGAAAGTGCTTCAAGACTCCTGACCGCACCGTCAACTTCGAGGACATTGAGCTCCAAGAAGATCTCTCCTATTGTGAGCACCCAGTTGCTATTCTTGAAGAGACTGAACGCAAGACTCGCAACAAGTCAATCAAATTTCTCAAAGTCAAGTGGTCACACCATTCCGACCGTGAAGCTACCTGGGAACGCGAGGATCACCTCCGTCCTGAGTACCCGGCGTTCTTTCAGTCCTAGATCTCGGGATGAGATCCTTTCGTAGTGGTGGAGTGTTGTAACACCCCGGATGTAACTTTCCCAATTTGTACTCCGACTCTTGCCGTTTCCAGTGTTAAGTTATATTTATTTCCTCGGGTTCGGGTCTTTGTATCCGTGTGTTGTTATCGTTGTCATGCATCTCATATCATTTCATCATGTACATTGCATTTGCATACGTGTTTGTCTCATGCATTCGAGCATTTTTCCCGTTGTCCGTTTTGCATTCCGGCGCTTCGTTCTCCTCCGTTGGTCATTTCTAGCTTTCTTTCGTGTGTGGGGATTAAACCATTTCCGGATTGGACCCAGACTTGCCAAGCGGCCTTGGTTTACTACCAGTAGACCGCCTATCAAGTTTCGTATCATTTGGACTTCGTTTGATAGTCCAACGGTTAACCGAGGGACCGAAAAGGCCTCGTGTGTGTTGCATCCCAACACCCCTCCAATTTGGCCCAAAACCGACCAAACTCTGCTCCATCACCTAGAGCGTTCGATCACGATCGCGTGGCCGAAAACCGCACCTCATTTGGACTCTCCTAGCTCCCCCTATGCCTATAAATAGACCCCCCGTTTTTCGGATCTTCTCCTCCCATGAAACCCTAAAAATCCCCTCGCGCCGGCCGGACATTGTCCGACCCGGCCGGACGCGTCCGCCGCTGCCCCCTCGCCCTATCCTGTCGCGCCATTTGCCGCCCTCCGCCGCCAACCGCCGCCGCGGCCCGGGAGCCCATCCGCGGCCCTCCCGGCCCGAAGTCCCCGCCGCCATCCTCGCCTACCCCGCCGCCCGCGCCGCCTTCTTCTCCACCGCGACCGGCCGCC
>NC_041386.1:92161487-92225097 GCF_002162155.2 Triticum dicoccoides
CTAGACCACGCCGGGTCGCGCCCGACCCCGGCCACCACCGGCGACTCAACCCCGGCGACCGGATCCGGCCTCCTCCGACCTCCCCGGCGCCGCCCCGCGTTCCACTCCGGCGAAGCTCCGGCAAGCTCAAGATCCGGCCTCGGTTCGCGCGCCCGCGAGGAACCCTAGATCTGGGTTGACTTTCCCCCCCTCTCCCATCATTTTTTATGCAATCTTTGACCGGTGATATCTCCGCATCCGTAGCTTCGATTTGGACAAATAGCATATCAAAATGTTTGTCTCGATGAGTACATCATTTCATTCCATTGCATCATTTTCATTTGATTTCATCTTGATGCCCGAAATTCTGTTAGAAGGAGGCTTCGTGAGTTAATTGTCAAATCTGCTAGTTCATCTTAGACTTTTGTCATTTTTGCCATGATTATTGTGTGCATGATATGCCTGTGAGTCCTTCATATGTTTTGTTAACGATTTTGTCTTCTTTCCAGAGGTGCAACCCATGCATTTTTAGGATGTGTGTGGTGACTTTAGCAAGCTTACAAAGTGAGGCACCCGGTGAATCTGTTTTCAGGGACTTGGTAGTTTTCACTAAGTCTGGGATTATTTAGTTCACGGTGCCATATGTTCATGCTATTTTCTAGTGATCCGTGCCTCTTTTGAGGATGATCAGTAAAGGAGTTTTGTTAATCTTGTTATGCTCTATCCATCCATTCCTTTGTTTGCAATTTTGGAGCACCCTAGCTTGAGTCAATCGAGCTCTACTTTTGCTTCGTTGTGAATCTGGGCAGATCGTCAACTTGTTTGCGATTTTGCCGATGTTGTTGTAGTTGATCCGTGCATGCTATGCCATTGTTCTTGCCATGTCTAGATTGTATTTTGTGTCTTCTTTATGGGTGTATGCTTGTCTTGCCATGACTTGCACCGTGGTGAGTGCATCGAGCTCGTAAACATGCCTTCGTGAGTTATGTTTCAGCATGTCCCAGTTTTCACTAAGTCTGAAAACTGATTATGTTTTTGCTATGTTCGTGTGCTTGTTAGTATATTTTGTGATCCCTTTTGGCTCAAAGTCACTAAGGGACTTTTGTTAAGATTGTTGAGTAGCTCCATGCCATGTCTTTCTTTGTCATGTTCAGGTCCTGTAGCATGTTGTTTTGTTGCTCCGAAGAGGGCTCTATGATCTGAAATTCCAGACAAGTGTTAATTTCACTAAGTCTGAAATCTGTTTTCCGTTTGCGTTTTTACCATGCTTGTTTGAACCTGTTAATTGATGAATTGGCCATAGCTCAGTGCTAGACTTTTGTTAAAAATCTTGTGTGTATCCCTGCCATGAATTTTGTTGTCATGTTTGGGCGCTGTAGCATGTTCTTTTCATTACATTTAGATGCCTACTTGCTGTAAATCGCAGACCGGTGTCATTTTTGAATCGCTTGCCATTTCCAAACCGTAACTCCGATTCCGGCGTTCTTTATATCGTTTTCAAGCGATTTCATCTCATCTTACCAGTGGGACCCTTGGAATTCCAAGTTGAGGCCAGCTTCATGCATTTCCTGTCATATCTTGCATTTTGCATCCCGCGTCGCATCCCGCATAGCATATCATCTTTGCATCGTGTTGTTTGAGTTTGCACGTGGTTGATTGTATCCTTGTTGCTTGTTTGTATTATTTGGGTAGATCCGGGAGACAAGTTCGCTAACGAGGAGCCCGTTGAGTTTGCTTTTGAGGATCCAGTCAACTCTGACAACTGTGCAGGCAAGATGATCATACCCTCGAAATCACTACTATCTTTGCTATGCTAGTTTGCTCGCTCTTTTGCTATGCCATTGCTACGATGCCTACCACTTGCTTGCAAGCCTTCCAAATTGCCATGTCAAACCCTAACCCACCATTGTCCTAGCAAACCGTTGATTGGCTATGTTACCGCTTTGCTCAGCCCCTCTTATAGTGTTGCTAGTTGCAGGTGAAGATCGGAGGCCGTTCCTTGTTGGAACATCTTTTATTTACTTGTTGGGATATCATTATATTGCTATGTTATCTTAAATGCATCTATATACTTGGTAAAGGGTGGAAGGCTCGGCCTCTCGCCTAGTGTTTTGTTCCACTCTTGCCGCCCTAGTTTCCGTCATATCGGTGTTATGTTCCCGGATTTTGCGTTCCTTACGCGGTTGGGTTATAATGGGAACCCCTTGATAGTTCGCCTTGATTACAGCTTTTCCAGCAATGCCCAACCTTGGTTTTACCATTTCTCACCTAGCCTCTTTTTCCCTTGGGTTACCGGAGCCCAAGGGTCATCTTATTTTAACCCCCCCCCCCACGGGGGGCCAGTGCTCCCTCTGAGTGTTGGTCCGAACTGAGCTGCCTGCGGGGCCACCTCGGGGAAACTCGAGGGTTGGTTTTACTCGTAGCTAGTCTCATCTGAGTGTGCCCTGGGAACGAGATATGTGCAGCTCCTATCGGGATTTGTCGGCACATTCGGGCGGTGTTGCTGGTCTTGTTTTAACCTGTCGAAGTGTCTTGAGTTACCGAGATACCAAGTCTGATCGGAACGTCTTGGGAGGAGGTCTATTCCTTCATCGACCATGAGAGCTTGTCATGGGCTAAGTTGGGACTCCCCTGCAGGGATTAAACTTTCGAAAGCCGTGCCCGCGGTTATGGGCAGATGGGAATTTGATAATGTCCGGTTGTAGATAACTTGAACCTTAATTAATTAAAATGAATCAACTGAGTGTGTTACCGTGATGGCCTCTTCTCGGCGGAGTCCGGGAAGTGGACACGGTGTTGGAGTAATGTTTGCGCAGGTTCTTCTCTAGCTTATCGCTCCTGCTTTGCCTCCTCTTCTCACTCTCTTTTGCGAATAAGTTAGCCACCATACTTGCTAGTCGCTTGCTGCAGCTCCACTCATATTTTACCTTGCCTTACCTATAAGCTTGAATAGTCTTGATCGCGAGGGTGCGAGATTGCTGAGTCCCTATGGCTCACAGATTACTATTACACTAGATGCAGGGCCCGATGATTCCACTCCAGGAGACGCGTATGAGCTCAAGTGGGAGTTCGACGAAGACTCTCAACGATACTACGTTTCCTTTCCGGATGATCAGTAGTGGTGCCCAGTTGGGGGTGAACGGGACCGTTGTCGCATGTTGGGTTCTCTTTTATTTTGGCGCCGTAGTCGGGCCATGAGTGTTTGGATGATGTAATGTTATTTATGTACTTGATTGACGTGGCGAGTGTAAGCCAACTATGTTATCTCCCCTTTTATTATTATTACATGGGATGTTGTGAAGATTTCCTAACTTGCGACATATGCCTTCAATGCGATTATGTCTCTAAGTCGTGCCTCGACACGTGGGAGCCATAGTCGCATCGAGGGTGTTACAAGTTGGTATCAGAGCCTTCCCCGACCTTAGGAGCCCCATTGCTTGATCGTTTTTAGCAGCCGAGTTGTGTCTAGAAAAATGTTTTGAGTCTTTAGGAATTATATATCAGAGAGATTAGGAATTCTTTTACTTCCCAGTCTCCTCATCGCTCTGGTAAGGCATCCTGACGTAGAGTTTTGACTCTTCTCTTCTCAAATTTCACTAAATTTTTTTTAGGATCACGCGGGTATCTTGGAATCGTTCCGATGGTTTTATGATGAGAACATTGTCTTGGTGCCTCCTGTCAGGGGTTTAGTGGAAGTGTCCCGGGGAGTTGAGCTCTGAGGTGTTGTCATCATAATTTTATCGTTGCAATTCTGGAATACCTGAGTTTAGTATGCCGACATCAAAAATCTCTTTTATGCAGTTCGTTGGTGAGATAACCTCGACGCCACCCAGTACTGGGGCGGGAGTTCGGGAGTATCGCCATAACTTGTATAACGGATGCTTTTCGAAGGTTGAGGTAGATGGTTTCCGAAGGTTTCTTGGTTATGTGTTGAAGGAAGGATATAGCTTGATGTAGGATTTGCTAGTTTGGGTGAGATATTATGCTTCCCCTGTATCCCCAACACCTGATTGCATAACCGGAAAGGTTCGGAAGTTTCATAGGTGGGAATTCTAGTAGATCTAGTTCTTCTTCCACGGATATTGGTTTGAGATTGGGATTTCTTACCGATTATTCGTTCTTGATCCGTACCTTGTTGATTTATTTCTCTACCTTAATTCTACGTGGCTTCGCAATTTATGGATATGTGACCATTTCAAGAGGAATGAATTCGTTCGTTTTGTTCGGATGTGAAGACAATATGTTGCAATTTTCATTTCGTTGGATTTAGCTTCAATATTTTATCTATCAATGTGCTAATGGTGGCCAACCTCTTCAGGATGGCTCCTCCAACGCGCACGACTCCGAATCCTGATCCGCCACCGTCTCCACCTCCTCCGGAGGCATGGCAAGCTGTGATGGCCGCAACCAATGCAAACACACAGCTGATCATGCAAATTCTTCAAGAGCGCAATCAAGGCAGTCAAGGGAATCAAGGCAGCAACCAGAGTCACTTTGCTACACTCAACCAGTTCCTTGCTAACGGGCCAAAGACTTTCAGCAATTGTGTTGAGGCAACCGATGCTGACGATTGGCTTGTGGATCTGTGTAAGCATTTCGAGTGCAGTAACGTCAGGCCTGAGGACTTTGTTAAGTTCGCTTCCTTCCAACTCAAAGATCAAGCTACAGAATGGTTCCAGCAGTACAAGGATTCCAGAGGTGGACGTGTTATCACTTGGGATGATTTTCGTCGAGATTTCTGAGCTCATCATATTCCGCAGAGCGTGGTTGAAAGCAAGCATGAGGAATTCCGCAATCTGAAGCAAGGCTCTTTGTCTGTCTATGACTACAACAAGTTGTTCCAGAAGCTCGCCCGCTTTGCCAAGCAGGACGTCCCTGATGAGAAGAGCATGATATATCAGTTCAGGGGTGGTCTCAGAGAAGAAATTCAGCTCGCTCTTGTTCTCTTCGAGCCCTTGAGATACGATGAGTTCTACAACATGGCACTGAAGCAAGAGGCTGCTCAGTTGAGGTGTGATGCTTCCAGGAAGCGAGTCAGAGATGCTACTCCTTCTTCCTCTACTCAAGTGGCCAAGCAGCAGAAGTTTTGGCTTCCTCCTCCTCCGTTCCGTCAGCCGTTTCAGCAGAAGAGCAAAGGTGGCAGTGGTTCTTCCCACCCACCCAACCGTGGCTTTCAGAACAAGACTTCGTCTCAAGCTCCAAGATTGAGTGCTCTGTATCACCGTCCGCTTTCAGAGGTCACGTGCAACAAGTGCCAATAGAAGGGTCACTATGCCAACAAGTGTCTCAACCAGAGGCGTCTTCCTCCTCCTCCTCCTGTCAGATCGACAAGTACAGCTGTGGTCAAGCATAACCCCAAGCATGCCATGGTCAATTTGATGAATGCAGCTCAGGCAGAGGACTCATCAGATGTGATCATGGGTAACCTTCCTGTTAATGATATTCCCGCGAAAGTACTTTTTGACTCTGGTGCATCGCATTCCTTCATGTCATTCCCATTTGCATCGGAGAACAATTTTAGTACTAAGGCTTTACCTAGAGCTATGCAAGTCGTCTCTCCAGCTAAGCGTCTGAGTTCTAGTTTGATGGTTCCGGATATTTCTATCTTGATGGGTGATTTCAAGTTTCTGGCTTCTCCAATGGTTCTTGGTAACTCGGATATTGATCTTATTTTCGGGATGGATTGGCTTTCTAAGCACAAGGCTCAGCTTGATTGTGCAGCCAGGCAGATTCAATTGACTCATTCGTCTGAGGATGTAATTGTCTTTGCCGCTCGGGATAATTCCATCCGTCTGTTTTCTCTCAATGAGAAGGGTGAATTGGATGCTATCTCTCAAATTCAAGTCGTTTGCGAATATCAAGACGTCTTTCCAGAAGAGCTCCCAGGAATGCCTCCGCACCGGCCAGTTGAATTCGTTATTGATCTTGAGCCTGGCACGGAACTTGTGTGCAAACGTCCTTACAAGCTCGGACCTGAAGAGTTGAAGGAGCTGAAGAAGCAACTCGATGAGCAAGAGAGAATGGGTCTCATCCGGCCAAGTTCTTCTCCATGGGGTTGTGGTGTTCTTTTTGTGAAGAAGAAGGATGGAACGGACCGACTTTGTGTTGATTACCGTCCAGTGAACAAGAAGACCATCAAGAACAAATACCCACTTCCCAACATCAATGAGCTGTTCGAACAACTCAAAGGTGCCAAAGTATTCTCCAAGCTTGATCTCCATATGCGTTATCACCAGATTCGCATTCGTGAAGAAGATATTCCCAAGACAGCATTCAGAACAAGCTTTGGTTCATATGAATACATTGTCATGTCTTTTGGCCTCGCCAACGCTCCTCCGACGTTCTCTCACATGATGAACTTCATCTTCAACGCCTACACCAATGACTTTGTTTTGGTCTATCTCGACGACATTCTGGTTTTCTCGAAGAACAAGGAAGATCATGCCAAGCACTTGAGTTTGGTTCTTGATAAGCTCAGGGAACATCAGTTCTACGCCAAGTTCTCCAAGTGTGAATTTTGGCTCGATGAGATTCTTTATCTTGGTCATATCATCTCTGCCAAGGGCATTGCCGTGAATCCTGAGAAGGTGTCTGCAATTGTGAATTGGGAACCTCCTCAGAACGTGAAGCAAGTCCGCAGTTTTGTCGGTCTCGGAAGCTATTGCCGAAGATTCGTTGAAAACTTTTCTAAGATCGCGAAGCCTCTCTCTAATCTTCTTCAGAAGCACGTCAAGTACGTTTGGTATCCGGAGTGTGATATTGCTTTCAACACTTTGAAAGAGAAATTGATCACTGCTCCAGTTCTGACTCCACCTGATGAATCCAAGCCATACGAGGTCTTTTGTGATGCCTCTCTCCAAGGCCTTGGCGCAGTTTTGATGCAAGAGAAGAAAGTTGTTGCTTATACATCTCGCCAGTTGAAGCCTAATGAGAAGAACTACCCCACTCATGATCTCGAGTTGGCGGCACTTGTGCATGCTCTTTTGACTTGGAGACATCTTCTATTGGGAAGAAAAGTGCACATTTTCACTGATCACAAGAGTCTCAAGTACATCTTCACTCAGCCTAATCTCAACCTCAGGCAAACTCGATGGGTCGAAATGATTCAAGAGTATAATCCGAGTATCGAGTACACTCCAGGCAAGGCAAATGTGATTGCTGACGCATTGAGCAGAAAGGCTTACTGCAACAGTCTGATTCTTAAGCCTTATCAACCCGAGCTTTGTGAAGCTTTCCGCAAACTTAATCAGCAAGTTGTTCCTCAAGGTTTCCTCGCCAACCTTCAAGTCTCTCCTACCTTGGAAGACCAGATTCGCCAAGCCCAACTTCTTGATGCTATGGTGAAAAAGGTGAAGATTGGGATTGCCAAGAGTCGGTCCAAGTACAAGTGCTACCGCCTTGATGACAAGGACACTCTCTTCTTCGAGGATCGAATTGTTGTACCCAAAGGTGACCTCCGTAAAGTGATCATGAACGAGGCTCACAATTCTCTCCTCTCCATCCACCCTGGGAGCACGAAGATGTATCAGGACCTTAAGCAAGTTTATTGGTGGACTCGAATGAAGCGCGAGATCGCTCAATTCGTGAATGAATGTGATGTCTGCAGAAGAGTGAAGGCAGAACACCAAAGGCCAGCTGGTCTCCTCCAACCTCTTGCCATTCCAGAATGGAAGTTTGACCACATTGAGATGGACTTCGTGACTGGGTTTCCAAAGTCCAAGCGTGGCAATGATGCTATATTCGTTGTCATCGACAAACTCACCAAAGTGGCTCATTTTCTGCCTATCAAAGAGTCGATCACTGCAGCTCAATTGGTGGAACTCTATACCTCTCGCATTGTCTCTCTGCACGGTATTCCTCAAGTGATATCTTCAGACCGTGGCAGCATCCTTACCTCGAAGTTTTGGGATTCTTTTCAGAAGGCCATGGGCACGAACATTCGCTTCAGCACAGCTTTCCATCCTCAAACAAGCGGTCAAGTCGAGCGCGTCAACCAGATTCTTGAAGATATGCTCAGGGCTTGTGTGATCTCCTTCGGCATGAAGTGGGAGGATTGTCTTCCTTATGCTGAATTCTCCTACAACAACAGTTTTCAAGCAAGTTCGGGCAAGGCCCCTTTTGAAATTCTGTATGGCAGGAAGTGCCGTACCCCTCTCAACTGGTATGAAACCGGTGAACGTCAGCTTTTGGGTAATGACTTAATCACAGAAGCAGAAGAAATGTGTAAAGTCATTCGTGATAACCTCAAAGCAGCCCAATCCCGCCAGAAGAGCTACTATGATAGTAAGCACCATGATTTGGCTTTGAGATCGGGGATCATGTTTACCTCCGTGTCTCTCCTATGAAAGGTACTCGTCGCTTCGATATCAAAGGGAAGCTTGCCCCTAGATACGTGGGACCTTTCAAGATTGTCAGCAAGAGAGGCGACCTCGCCTATCAACTCGAGCTTCCTTCAAACTTTGCAAATGTTCATGACGTGTTCCATGTCTTTCAGCTTCGAAAGTGCTTCAAGACTCCTGACCGCACCGTCAACTTCGAGGACATTGAGCTCCAAGAAGATCTCTCCTATCGTGAGCACCCAGTTGCTATTCTTGAAGAGACTGAACGCAAGACTCGCAACAAGTCAATCAAATTTCTCAAAGTCAAGTGGTCACACCATTCCGACCGTGAAGCTACCTGGGAACGCGAGGATCACCTCTGTTCTAAGTACCCGGCATTCTTTCATTCCTAGATCTTGGGACGAGATCCTTTCGTAGTGGTGGAGTGTTGTAACACCCCGGATGTAACTTTCCCAATTTGTACTCCGACTCTTGTCGTTTCCGACGTTAAGTTATATTTATTTCCTCGGGTTCGGGTCTTTGTCTCCGTGTGTTGTTATCGTTGTCATGCATCTCATATCATGTCATCATGTGCATTGCATTTGCATACGTGTTTGTCTCATGCATTCGAGCATTTTTCCCGTTGTCCGTTTTGCGTTCCGGCGCTTCGTTCTCCTTCGGTGGTCATTTCTAGATTTCTTTCGTGTGTCGGGATTAATCCATTTCCGGATTGGACCGAGACTTGCCAAGCGGTCTTGGTTTACTACCAGTAGACCGCCTGTCAAGTTTCGTATCATTTGGACTTCGTTTGATAGTCCAACGGTTAACCGAGGGACCGAAAAGGCCTCGTGTGTGTTGCAGCCCAACACCCCTCCAATTTGGCCCAAAACCAACCAAACTCTGCTCCATCATCTAGAGCGTTCGATCACGATCGCGTGGCCGAAAACCGCACCTCATTTGGACTCTCCTAGCTCCCCCTATGCCTATAAATAGACCCCCCGTTTTTCGGATCTTCTCCTCCCACGAAACCCTAAAAATCCCCTCGCGCCGGCCGGACATTGTCCGACCCGGCCGGACGCGTCCGCCGCTGCCCCCTTGCCCTATCCTGTCGCGCCATTTGTCGCCCTCCGCCGCCAACCGCCGCCGCGGCCCGGGAGCCCATCCGCGGCCCTCCCGGCCCGAAGTCCCCGCCGCCATCCTCGCCTACCCCGCCGCCCGCGCCGCCTTCTTCTCCACCGCGACCGGCCGCCACCCGCCGCCGCCTCCCTCCACCGGCGCCGGCGCCGCCACCAGGGAGCAACTCCGGCCTCCTCCCGCCGCCCGACGCGCGCTAGACCACGCCGGGTCGCGCCCGACCCCGGCCACCACCGGTGACTCAACCCCGGCGACCGGATCCGGCCTCCTCCGACCTCCCCGGCGTCGCCCCGCGTTCCACTCCGGCGAAGCTCCGGCAAGCTCAAGATCCGGCCTCGGTTCGCGCGCCCGCGAGGAACCCTAGATCTGGGTTGACTTTTCCCCCCTCTCCCATCATTTTTATGCAATCTTTGACCGGTGATATCTCCGCATCCGTAGCTCCGATTTGGACAAATAGCATATCAAAATGTTCGCCTCGATGAGTACATCATTTCATTCCATTGCATCATTTTCATTTGATTTCATCTTGATGCCCGAAATTCTGTTAGAAGGAGGCTTCGTGAGTTAATTGTCAGATCTGCTAGTTCATCTTAGACTTTTGTCATTTTTGCCATGATTATTGTGTGCATGATATGCCTGTGAGTCCTTCATATGTTTTGTTAACAATTTTGTCTTCTTTCCAGAGGTGCAAACCATGCATTTTTAGGATGTGTGTGGTGACTTTTGCAAGATTACAAAGTGAGGCACCCGGTGAATCTGTTTTCAGGGACTTGGTAGTTTTCACTAAGTCTGGGATTATTTAGTTCACGATGCCATATGTTCATGCTATTTTCTAGTGATCCATGCCTCTTTTGAGGATGATCATTAAAGGAGTTTTGTTAATCTTGTTATGCTCTATCCATCCGTGCCTTTGTTTGCAATTTTGGAGCACCCTAGCTTGAGTCAATCGAGCTCTACTTTTGCTTCGTTGTGAATCTGGGCAGATCGTCAACTTGTTTGCGATTTTGCCGATGTTGTTGTAGTTGATCCGTGCATGCTATGCCATTGTTCTTGCCATGTCTAGCTTGTATTTTGTGCCTTCTTTATGGGTGTATGCTTGTCTTGCCATGACTTGCACCGTGGTGAGTGCATCAAGCTCGTAAACATGCCTTCGTGAGTTATGTTTCAGCATGTCCCAGTTTTCACTAAGTCTGAAAACTGATTATGTTTTTGCTATGTTCGTGTGCTTGTTAGTATATTTTGTGATCCCTTTTGGCTCAAAGTCACTAAGGGACTTTTGTTAAGATTGTTGAGTAGCTCCATGCCATGTCTTTCTTTGTCATGTTCAGGTCCTGTAGCATGTTGTTTTGTTGCTCCGAAGAGGGCTATATGATCTGAAATTCCACACAAGTGTTAATTTCACTGTCTGAAATCTGTTTTCCGTTTGCGTTTTTACCATGCTTGTTTGAACTTGTTAATGGATGAATTGGCCGTAGCTCAGTGCAAGACTTTTGTTAAAAATCTTGTGTGCATCCCCGCCATGTATTTTGTTGTCATGTTTGGGTGCTGTAGCATGTTCTTTTCATTACATTTAGATGCCTACTTGCTGTAAATCGCAGACCGGTGTCATTTTTGAATCGCTTGCCATTTCCAAACCGTAACTCCGATTCCGGCGTTCTTTATATCGTTTTCAAGCGATTTCATCTCATCTTTCCAGTGGCACCCTTGGAATTCCAAGTTGAGGCCAGCTTCATGCATTTCCTGTCATATCTTGCATTTTGCATCCCGCATCGCATCCCGCATAGCATATCATCTTTGCATCGTGTTGTTTGAGTTTGCACGTGGTTGATTGTATCCTTGTTGCTTGTTTGTATTATTTGGGTAGAGCCGGGAGACAAGTTCGCTAACGAGGAGCCCGTTGAGTTTGCTTTTGAGGATCCAGTCAACTCTGACAACTTTGCAGGCAAGATGATCATACCCTCGAAATCACTACTATCTTTGCTATGCTAGTTTGCTCGCTCTTTTGCTATGCCATTGCTACGATGCCTACCACTTGCTTGCAAGCCTTCCAAATTGCCATGTCAAACCTCTAGCCCACCATTGTCCTAGCAAACCGTTGATTGGCTATGTTACCGCTTTGCTCAGCCCCTCTTATAGCGTTGCTAGTTGCAGGTGAAGATCGGAGGCCGTTCCTTGTTGGAACATCTTTTATTTACTTGTTGGGATATCATTATATTGCTATGTTATCTTAAATGCATCTATATACTTAGTAAAGGGTGGAAGGCTCGGCCTCTCGCCTAGTGTTTTGTTCCACTCTTGCCGCCCTAGTTTCCGTCATATCGGTGTTATGTTCCCGGATTTTACGTTCCTTACGCGGTTGGGTTATAATGGGAACCCCTTGATAGTTCGCCTTGATTAAAGCTTTTCCAGCAATGCCCAACCTTGGTTTTACCATTTGTCACCTAGCCTCTTTTTCCCTTGGGTTACCGGAGCCCAAGGGTCATCTTATTTAACCCCCCCCCCCCACGGGGGGCCAGTGCTCCCTCTGAGTGTTGGTCCGAACTGAGCTGCCTGCGGGGCCACCTCAGGGAAACTTGAGGGTTGGTTTTACTCGTAGCTAGTCTCATCTGAGTGTGCCCTGAGAACGAGATATGTGCAGCTCCTATCGGGATTTGTCGGCACATTCGGGAGGTGTTGCTGGTCTTGTTTTAACCTGTCGAAGTGTCTTGAGTTACTGAGATACCGAGTCTGATCGGAACGTCTTGGGAGGAGGTCTATTCCTTCATCGACCGTGAGAGCTTGTCATGGGCTAAGTTGGGACTCCCCTGCAGGGATTGAACTTTCAAAAGCCGTGCCCGCGGTTATGGGCAGATGGGAATTTGTTAATGTCCGGTTGTAGATAACTTGAACCTTAATTAATTAAAATGAATCAACTGAGTGTGTTACCGTGATGGCCTCTTCTCGGCGGAGTCCGGGAAGTGGACACGGTGTTGGAGTAATGTTTGCGCAGGTTGTTCTCTAGCTTCTCGCTCGTGCTTTGCCTCCTCTTCTCGCTCTGTTTTGCGAATAAGTTAGCCACCATACTTGCTAGTCGCTTGCTGCAGCTCCACTCATATTTTACCTTGCCTTACCTATAAGCTTGAATAGTCTTGATCGCGAGGGTGCAAGATTGCTGAGTCCCTTTGGCTCAAAGATTACTATTACACCAGATGCAGGGCCCGATGATTCCGCTCCAGGAGACGCGTATGAGCTCAAGTGGGAGTTCGACGAAGACTCTCAACGATACTACATTTCCTTTCCCGATGATCAGTAGTGGTGCCCAGTTGGGGGTGAACGGGACCGTTGTCGCATGTTGGGTTCTCTTTTATTTTGGCGCCATAGTCGGGCCATGAGTGTTTGGATGATGTAATGTTATTTATGTACTTGATTGACGTGTCGAGTGTAAGCCAACTATGTTATCTCCCCTTTTATTATTATTACATGGGATGTTGTGAAGATTGCCTAACTTGTGACATATGCCTTCAATGCGATTATGTCTCTAAGTCGTGCATCGACACGTGGGAGCCATGGTCGCATCGAGGGTGTTATAGCTGGCCCCACAGTGGGTGCCAACTGTCGTGGAATTGTCACAACAGATGTCCTAGCAAAAGGACTTAGTGGTGGAGCCATCGCAACAGGGTTAGCTTAAAGGGGTTAAACGGGACAAAAGACACAAGGAGTTTATACTGGTTCGGACCCTTGCGGTGAAGGTAAAGGCCTAATCCAGTTGAGGTGGTATTGGTTATGTCTCAATTACCAGGGAGCGAATACGCTTGACCTAGCTTTCGATTTGTTGTCTCTTGCCCTAAACCGCCGCCGGGTTGCCCCTTTATATACTCAGGTTGATGCCCTGCGGCTTACAGAGTCCCGAGCCAGTTCATAACAACGTGTTCGGCTCGATGACCAAATACACATGCCTTATAATGCAAGTCATACATATATGGCGGTTTACACCTATGGGCCTTAAGCCGCCTTTGGTCCTTAGGCTCTTAATAAGTCATCTTCATGAACCGCCATCTTCGATACCTTCATGGCCTTCGAGATAATGAATCGCCATTGGTATAACCCGACCCCTCCTGGGGGGTCATACCTAATAGTTATATCCCCAACAAAGGAAGAAGGTGGGGATGGGCACGGGGTCGGGTGGGTGTTAGCAGAATAAGCGTGGTTGATGTTCAGAGTAAGGTCTATAGAGGTGTTA
Source organism: Triticum dicoccoides (assembly GCF_002162155.2). Lineage (NCBI taxonomy): Eukaryota > Viridiplantae > Streptophyta > Magnoliopsida > Poales > Poaceae > Triticum > Triticum dicoccoides. The sequence continues at coordinate 92,175,138 of NC_041386.1, forward strand.
TCATAACAGACCCACCCTATATATATAGGACAACACTATTCTAATATCAGGATTAGAATAATTATTTGGATTACAATGCGCTATATAGGGGTGACGCGATCCTCCTAAACTCCCGAGAAAACCCACCGGACGAAACAACGAAAAAATCCCACCCCACCCGCTTCCCACGACTCCTTCCCCTAACCTGTCCTGATCCCATCTGGCTTATCCTCCTCACTGGCATGCGCCGCCGCCACCTTCCTCCCTGGCCCGCACTGCCAGCGGCCCTATGATGTCTACTACGCAACTTTATCCTTGTAGGCGTTGTTGGGCCTCCAAGTGTAGAGCTTTATTGGACAACAACAAATTTGCCTCAAGTGGATGACCTAAGGTTTATCAATCCGCAGGAGGCATAGGATGAAGATGGTCGCTCTTAAACAATCCTGCAACCAAATAACAAAGAGTCTCTTGTGTCCCCAACACACCCAATACAATGGTAAATTGTATAGGCGCACTAGTTCGGCGAAGAGATGGTGATACAAGTGCAATATGTATAGTAGATATAGGTTTTTATAATCTGGAAATATAAAAACAGCAAGGTAGCTAGTAACAAAAGTGAGCGAAAACAACATTACAATGCTTGGAAAGAAGGCCTAGGGTTCATACTTTCACTAGTGCAAGTTCTCTCAACAATGATAACATAATTAGATCATATAACAATCCCTCAACATGCAACAAAGAGTCACTACAAAGTCACTAATAGTGGAGAACAAATTAAGAGATTATTGTAGGGTACAAAACCACCTCAAAGTTATTCTTTCTAATCGACCTAATGGGCTATTCCTATAAGTGTCACAAATAGCCCTAGAGTTCATACTAAAATAACACCTTAAGACACACATCAACCAAAACCCTAATGTCACCTATATACTCCAAAGTCACCACAAGTATCCGCGAGTTTGATTATACGATATGCTGTAGCGACCCGACCCAAAATCGGTCAAGTCTCTGTGTAGCTGTACCATCCCAAGATCATGCTGGCACACACAGTATATTGATGAAAAGATTCAAAGTTCAATCACACCTGAATTTATTACACAATTCTCATATCGAGTCTTTATTACAATAGAATAAATTCGGCCAAAGGCCAACTCATGAGAAATAAACTAAATAAAGCTGTGGAAGCGTAGACGAATAGCGAGTCCATCCGACTCCATAGGGCAATCGCCAAGCATGGATCGTAGCCTCACTCCTGGTCGGAAAACTCCTCTGCAACATAAGACGTTGCAGCCGTGTAGGTCAGCATTTTGAATATGCTGGCAAGTCATGGAGAGAACAACAATAAAATTTCTAACACTATATGCAATTTGGATGTGGGGCTCTAAGTTTTATGTTTTTGCGAAAAAGCCAATTTTTTCCCTATAAGAAAGGACTTGCTTGCAATTACTACAAAATATTGGTTGTTATTGAGATGGTTCCGCCAACCAATGTCTCATTTCCAATTATTAAATAACCCCTCAATTAATTTATTAAGTTCGGTGTTGAGATTTCTGAAATACTCCAATTTCCAGAGGCTCATTTGTCCGTAACCGGGGACACGGCTAATCGATTAGGTTGTTACTCTGCAGAGTCTTGTGCACTTTACCCGCAAGAATCGTTCCCTCCTTTATGTCCTCGCACTGCCTGGTGTTTGAAGACAGGACGAACGAAACAGGGTCTTTCGTAGAGTATCTCTGGGCACTGCTGGTGCCCATCCATGTCCTACCGTTATTCTACATCTGCTGGCACTGTCCGTCTAGAGTCACGCCTAGGGTCAACCCAGCCAAAGCCCATAATGGCTTGCGGCTGCACAGGTAAGCTTCCGGTCAAGGGGTATCCATCCGTCTCTTCGTGGCTGGGTGAAGCTTTTTGCAAGATGTCATGGCGCTTCTCCATGCATCCCAGCCATCCGCTGGTTTCTCCAGGGTGCCCGTCAACCGTCCTCCACCCAGTAGTGAATTTGAAGTACATCTTGAGCTTGAAGTCATGGGGTTGTCATCATCTTGACTCTCACATCTCCCTTATGAATCACTCAACCAACCCCGTCTACGAGCATTGCAAAATAAACTACATCGTCCCGGGCAATGGTAACAAGGGGAATTGGGTTCATCCTACCTCATGATACTACTCAAGAACATAATTTAAAATTCTCCTACTGCATGCATGGTGGGGAGGAACAATTCTAATGCAACAAAATCATAGGTATTGCAAAACATGATCAAATGACTTACCTGGCTGACGGTCTTCAAATGCTAGTGACTCGAGATAGCAAGCTTCGCACTCAGGAAATTCTATCGAGTCAAACAATAGCACAAATAAGTATTTCACTAATGACATATCAGCAAACTGAAGGAAAACACACAAGCACTCAAACCAAAATCAAAGAAAACTCGAGGAAAACAAAATCAAGGTTTCCATCACATCAAGCAACAACAAAGAAATAGTTTTAACCTACTAACACTTTTCTTTACAGATCCAAAACAATGGTTTTACTAACTAACATAAAGGAAAACAGCATACAAACTAGGTGAAAAAAGAATCAAACCAATATCTATTATAGAACTCCTGTTATACCTAAAAAAACTAATAAGAAAATAAAATAAAACTTTTTATTTTGCTGTAAATAAATGTTCACTCTCTGTAACTACAGAAACTAATCTAAAATAAATTATAACCTAGGAAAAATAAAATTTAAAAATAACTAGAACAGCAGAAAACAGCAGCAAGCTAAATAAACTAGAAAAGCTTGTTTTCGCATAAAAACTATTTTTAATAAATACTATAAATGCCCAAATAAATTCCTACTGCTAGACAAGGTCAAAATAAAGCAGTGACAAAAAGAATCACTAAAAAAATAATCCTAACTCAATTCATAGCAGAAAAACTAATCTGACTAAAACTAAAATAAAACAATTTTTAAAAACCTAAACATGGCCGAAACTAATTTTCTACAGCAACTATAGAAAATTTGCAAACTATAGCAAAAAGAATCAACTAAAAATATTAAATAACTTAAAAGATATAGATTTTTCAAAACTGGAACTATTCTGTTTTAAAAACAGAAACTAAAATGAAACTAAACAAAAACTAACGCGTTAATGGGCCGAAACAGTGGGCGATCGGACACTAAATAGCGCTCGGGCGATAAATAGACTAAACCATGCACACGCTTAATAACAGAAAACCGACTGGTTCGATCTAACTAAACCAGGTAATTAAACCAAAATAAAACCACCTAAAACCGATCTAATCTGAATAAAACCTAACCCTTCACTACTTCTAATCTACGGCGTAGATTGCAGATCGAACGGTGGAGGGGAGGTGGCGGCTTACTGCGGCGGTGGTCGACAGTGACAGAGGGTGGCGGAGGTCGGCGTCGAGCGGGGCGGGGTCTCCGGTGGTCGGCGAAGGTGGCGAAGACGTCGGGCGGATGCGGTGGAGCGAGGCGGAGGTGGTGGTGATCTCGGTGGCGATCGAGGGTGACGGTAGCGAGCGACATGAGCTCGACAAAGCTCCTGGTGAGCTCCAACTCCGGCGATGGGCGGCGATGCTCAAGGCGGGGGCTCCGACGATCCCTGGGCGAGGAGAAGATGTCAAAGAGGTGCGGGAGGAGGTGGAGGTTCGGGTGAAGGTGCTAGGAAGGGCAGAGAGGGCTCACCGGCGTCGGGAGTGTCGGCGAACCGAGGTGACGGCGGCGAGATGCGTTTGGCGAGGGCGTGGGCGGTGGTGGGTTTCGGGGTTGGGGTTTTAGGGGGATCGAGAGAGGAGAGGCAGGGCTATTTATAGGACAAAGTCTTGGGCGAGGGGATTGCCCGGACTAGGGTTTTAGCGAAGGCTCGGACTCGGCCAGCGCGAGCGAGTGCGGGATACGCGCGCATGGCTTGCGGGAGGAGGAAGACGGGGTGGGGCCGGCGCGTCGGTGAGAGAGGGAGAAGAGGGTTCGGTCGGGCGACCGAAACATAGTGGGTTCGGGCGTCGAGCGCTGGGGCAGGCCGGCTCGGTCGCTTGTGGGCTGCGGCTCGGCACTGCTGGGCCGGTTGGCCTGGGCGTCGGCTGGGCCGGTTGGCCTAGCTCGCGCCTGGGCCTTTTCCTTTTTTTTAAGTAAGGCAGAGAGAGAAAAAAATAAGAGAAATCTATACTATTTTTATATAGGACATATATATATCAAAATTCTCAGGGGAATTAATCCTATAGCATGGACATTTTTATAGAGGCAAAATAGAAACTAAAAAAACATTTTCTGCAAACTCCAACTAAAATTCAAATTTGAATCCAAACCTTTTGGCAATATTTTCTTCTGACATTTTTGGAGTGTCATGTTAGCTCCTCTCATACTTTTTCTCAAGTATTTGTCAGGGATATTGAGGTAGATTTTCAAATGCCAAGTTGAATCCAATTCAACCAAAACTCAAAAGCCTCTGAAAATTTCCAAATGTCACTCAAATCAAACAAAATGCATAGATGCTTAGCTAATAATTGTAAAACATTCCAAATTGAAAATTTGGGATGTTACAAACCTACCCACCTTAAGATGAATCTCGCCCTCGAGATTCGGGTTGGCTAGCAAATAGGTGCGGGTGGTCTCGGCGGAGATCTTCTTCTCGCTCCCAGGTGGCTTCCTCCTCGGAATGATGACTCCACAGAACCTTGCAAAACTTGATGATCTTGCTGCGGGTAACTCTGTTCGTAGTCTCGAGAATCCTGACGGGTTTCTCCTCATAAGTCAGATCACTGTCGAGCTGTATGGCCTCTAGGGGCACTGTGTCTCTCAAAGGAATATCGGCCATCTCAGCATGACATTTCTTCAGCTGGGAAACATGGAAGACATCATGAACTCCTGACAATCCTTCTGGCAATTCCAGCTTGTATGCAACTTCTCCTCTGCATTCGAGGATTTTGTAGGGGCCAATGAACCAGGGTGCTAATTTTCCTTTAACACCAAATCTCTTGATTCCACGAAGCGAGGACACACGGAGATAGGCTCGGTCTCCAACTTCATACATTACCTCCTTGCGTTTACTGTCGGCATAACTCTTCTGTCTCGACTGGGCTATCTTGAGTCTATCTCGAATCAGCTTGACCTTCTCTTTGGAGTCATAAGATCGGGACCAAAAAGTTTTCGGTCTCCAACACCATCCCACAGCAATGGTGTTCTACACCTCCTTCCGTATAGAGCTTCGGAAGGGGCCATCTTCAGACTGGTCTGATAGCTGTTGTTGTATGAGAACTCTGCGTATGGCAGATTGTCATCCCAGCTAGACCCATAGTCTAGCGCACAGGCTCTCAACATGTCCTCCAGAATCTGGTTGACTCTCTCGGTCTGTCCATCTGTCTGCGAATGGAAAGCTGTACTGAACTCCAGCCTCGTACCCAAAGTTTCATGCAACTAATTCCAAAACTTTGAGGTAAATTGCGTTCCTCTATCTGACACGATACTCCTTGGAACTCCATGCAGACATACAATCCTGGTTATGTATATCTTGGCTAACTTAGCGCTGGTATATGTAGTCTTCACGGGAATGAAATGAGCTACCTTGGTCAAGCGATCAACCACTACCCAGATAGAATCATAACCTGAACGGGTCCTGGGTAAGCCTGTGATAAAATCCATTCCAAGTTTTTCCCATTTCCACCCAAGAATCGGCAGTGGTTGAAGTAACCCTGCTGGCTTCTGATGTTCCGCTTTTACTCGCTGGCAAACATCGCATACTGCTACGTACTTGGCAATATCCTTCTTCATACTTGTCCACCAGAAACTTTCCTTCAAATCTAGATACATCTTGGTGTTGCCTGGGTGAATCGAGTATGGTGAATCATGGGCCTCCTAAAGAATTAACTTCCTGACCTCTAGGTCATTGGGCACATATATGCGATCCTCAAACCATAAAGTTCCGTGTTCATCCTCACGGAAACCTTTAGCCTTTCCATTACTCATCTTTTCCTTTATCTCTGCAATTTCCTTGTCCGTCTTCTGGGCCTCACGGATCTTTTCGGTCAGAGTGGACTGAATATCCAAGGTGGCAACAAATCCTCTTGGTACTATTTCCAATTGGAGATCTCTGAGACTGTCGGCTAAATTCTAAGGTAATCCTCCAGCTATGAGGGTGTTCACATGGCTTTTACAGCTCAAGGCATCTGCTACGACATTTGCTTTCCCTGGGTGGTAATGCAATCTCATATCATAGTCCTTGATCAATTCAAGCCATCTCCTTTGTCTGAGGTTCAACTCCTTCTGCGTGAAAATGTACTTCAAGCTCTTATGATCCGTGTAAACATCACAACTATTTCTGACAAGGAAATGTCTCCACGTCTTGAGTGCATGCACTACGGCTGCTAACTCCAAATCGTGTGTGGCATAATTCATCTCGTGAGGTCATAGCTGTCTGGAGGTATAAGCTACAACTTTTCCTTCCTGCATGAGCACTCCTTCGAGCCCTTGACGAGAAGCGTCACAATACACCTGGTAGTCCTTGTGTATGTCCGGCAAAATGAGTACTGGGGATGTAACCAGACGTTTCTTCAACTCCTGAAAACTAGCTTCACAATCCTCGGTCCAAATGTACTTTGTTTCCTTCTTCAACAACTCGGTCATGGGTTTAGCAATCTTGGAGAAATTCTCAATAAATCTCCGATAATATCCTGCGAGTCCGAGAAAACTGCGGATCTCCTTGACTGAGGTGGGGGATTGCCAGTTGGTGACCGATTCAACCTTGGTCGGGTCGACTGCTATTCCTTCTCCTGAAATAACATGTCTGAGGAATCCGACTTCCTTCAACCAAAATTCACATTTGCTGAACTTGGCATATAACTGATGTTCTCGGAGTTTCTCCAGGACTAGACGCAGATGTTCCTTGTGCTCTTCCTCGCTCTTGGAGAAAACCAAGATGTCATCGATGAACACCACGACAAACTTGTCCAGATATTCCATAAATACCTTGTTCATCATGCTCATGAAATACGCAGGGGCATTAGTCAATCCGAATGACATGACGGTATACTCATATAAACCATACCTAGTGGTGAAGGCTGTTTTGGGTATATCATGTTCATGAATCTTCAGCTGATGATACCCTGATTGAAGATCGATCTTGGAAAATACTTTGGCTCCGACTAGCTGATCAAATAAATCATTAATAATCGGTAGAGGGTACTTATTCTTGATGGTCACGTCGTTCAATGAACGATAATCTACAACCATTCTCAGGGTTCCATCCTTCTTCTCTACCAAAAGAACTGGGGCTCCCCAAGGTGATGAACTTGGGAGAATATATCCTTTCTCCAATAATTCCTTGATCTGCTGCTTGATCTCTTCCAAATCATTCGGGGGCATCCGATAAGGTCTCTTGGATATTGGGGCTGTGCCAGGTAATAACTCGATCAAAAATTCTATTTCTCTATCCGTTGGCATTCCTGTTAATTCTTCCGGAAATACAACCGGAAAATCTTGTACTACAGGCACTTCCTCCTGAACCACTCCCGTGAGGGAATTCACCCGCTTCTTTACCGGTGGGCGTTTGGATACATACTTGATCCTCTTCTGCTCCGGGGTGGTGAGCAAAATCGTCTTGCGGGCACAGCCGATGTTCCCTTCAAACTTCGTCAACCAGTCCATGCCTAGGATCACGTCCAATCCCTGGGATTCTAAGACTATGAGGTCTACGGGAAAATCATGATTTCCGATGCTGAGGGTTGAATGACAGCCTAAGCCTGCCATCATCTCTCCTCCTGGAGAAGTGACTTGGATCGGGGTTCTAAGGGTCCTAGTGGGCAACCCGTATTTTTCCACAACTACCGTTGATATGAATGAATGCGTTGCACCGGAATCAAAGAGTACCAATACTGGACGTGAATTTAATAAAAACTTACCAACCATGGTTTCTGGCTGATCATAGACATCCTCCACGTCAATGTGATTCACCTAAGCACGAGGAAAAGGGTTGGGCTTCTTTGCTAAGCTTCCATTGCCGTTGACATTCCCATTCCTCTGCTTGGCCTTTGGACAATCGGTGGCGTAGTGTCCTATCTTCTGGCACTTGAAACAGGTGATATGACTCAGATCCTTTTGAGTCAGATCAGGACGGTGCTGGTTGCCGTTGCCTCCATTGCCTGACTTGGGGTTGTTGTCGTGGTTGCGATTGTTCCCATTCCCTCCATGGTTATATCCTCCATGATTGTGTCCTCCATGGTTGTGATGGGTATGTCCTCCCGAGTATGCGGCATAGCGGGGCTTCTACTGAGCTCCGGAGTTGTACTTTCCCTGGCTATATTTCCTCTTGCGGCTTTCAATCTGCTGCTGCTTGCCTTCAAGTATAGTGGCCTTGTCTACCAGCTCCTGGTAGTTATTGAAGGTATCCACCATTAGCTGCATTCCCAGCTCATCATTGAGTCCCTCAAGAAACTTCTCCTGTTTTGCAGCATCTGTGGCCACGTCATCTGGGGCATATCGAGATAACTTGTTGAACTCATCCACATACTGCCCCACAGTACGGTTCCCCTAACGTAAGTTGTGGAACTCACGCTTCTTCAGACTCATGGCTCCAACTGAGACATGCGCGGTGCGGAAAGCCCACTCGAACTGATCCCATGTCATGGTGGCGACCGGATAAGTGGCGGTGTATTTTTCCCACCAAGAGGCTGCAGGTCCATTCAGTTGATGTGTGGCAAAATGCACCTTCTCAGCATCTGTGCATCCAGCAGTTGTTAGATCCCTTCCGATCTTGCGGAGCCAATCATCGGCTACAATCGGCTCGGTGCTACTAGAGAACACCGGTGGATTCAGCCTTAGGAACCGGGTCAGGTTATCGACAGGGGGTGGTGGCTGTGGATTGTTGTTGTTGTTGCCTTGGTTTTGGATGAGCATTTTCATTAAGGCATTCTGCTGTTGAATCAGCTGGGTGAGCTCCGGCGGGAAAGTGAAACCGGGGTCACGTCTCAGAGGCATCTGGTGTTATGGAGTGGATGAGAAATTAGAATAGAGCAAGGGTCTAATGAGAAAATAGCACTACCCAAATGAATGCACAAACACAATCACACCAATCATTTATCCATTCATCTCAAGCAAGGTTCAAACTCAGATTACAAGATCTCACGACTAATCGAAAATAACGGCCTAACTGATCGACGAAAAATAAAATAACATGGCGGTCGACTAAATGTCTTCATCAATTATCCCTGCGTCCTCTGGTGCGGCATCTCCTCTTGCGGCTTCCTTCGGTGGAGCTCTCTTCATAATCCTGGTCATTGCATACGAGAGGTCCATCATCTCTACTCGGGAAAAGGTCTTCTCCCAGATCCATCTTCTCCTCCAGTGTGGCAATGTATTTCTTCCGGTCCTCGAGTCTTTCCATAAAATCCTTTACTTCATCCTCATGCTCATAGTGGGCTTCACGTGCTGCATCCTCTAGTTCAATTTCACAAAGATGCAACTTTTGGACCGTCTTCAAGCTCCTGCGCATCTGAATCTCTAGAGCCCTGATGTGAGCCTCCAAGTCTTGGACATATGAGCGGATGGAGTCTTCATCTATGGTGCGGATAATCTCTCCATCTGCAGTCCTGCGAGAAATCATGGTGTGGTCTGATCCAACAAGCTCGGTCCTGTATTCCTCCTAGATGCGTCCAAGTGCACTATGAACTGCTATGTCTCTCCTGAGTATCCAAGTGGGAGTAGTGAACTTGAAGTCAACAGGCGCTGAGAGGCTTCCAAACGTTCTCCCTGGAATGTGCACCTTAATCCTATAACGACGGTCTTCTGGAAATGCCATGATAGGGGTCCCGGTGATAGACGGCCGAGCAATCTTCAATTCCTTGGTGATCTGGACCAACCTCCTGCCAAAAAGCATTATCTCATCTGGCTGGCAAAACTCCGGGAGCAGAACTGGGATGAACTTGACGGCCATCTAGAATGTTGAAATCGGAGAGAAGTCAGAAATGAACAGGGAAGAATTACAGAATGATAAGGACATAAAATAAAATAGTCTCTTCCTATGGCTTTCCGATCCTAGGGGTTACATCCTACGGTCAGCGTGTGCTCTGATACCATCTCTGTAGCGACCCGACCCAAAATCGGTCAAGTTTGTGTAGTTGTACCATCCCAAGATCATGCTGGCACACACGGTACATTGATGAAAAGATTCAAAGTTCAATCACACCTGAATTTATTACACGATTCTCATATCGAGTCTTTATTACAATAGAATAAATTCGGCCGAAGGCCAACTCATGAGAAATAAACTAAATAAAGCTGCAGAAGCATAGACGAATAGCGAGTCCATCCGACTCCATAGGTCAATCGCCAAGCGCGGATCGTAGCCTCACTCCTGGTCGGAAAACTCCTCTGCAACATAAGACGTTGTAGTCGTGTAGGTCAGCATTTTGAATATGCTGGCAAGTCATAGAGAGAACAACAATAAAATTTCTAACACTATATGCAATTTGGCTGTGGGGCTCTAAGTTTTATGTTTTTGCGAAAAAGCCAATTTTTTCCCTATAACAAAGGACTTGCTTGCAATTACTACAAAATATTGGTTGTTATTGAGATGGTTCCGCCAACCAATGTATCATTTCCAATTATTAAATAACCCCTCAATTAATTTATTAAGTTCGGTGTTGAGATTTCCAAAATACTTCAATTTCCAGAGGCTCATTTGTCCGTAACCGGGTACAGGGCTAATCGATTAGGTTGTTACTCTGCAGAGTCTTGTGCACTTTACCTGCAAGAATCGTTCCCTCCTTTATGTCCTCGCACTGCCTGGTGTTTGAATACGGGATGAACGAAACAGGGTCTTCCGTAGAGTTTCTCTGGGCACTGCCGGTGCCCATCCATGTCCTACCGTTATTCTACATCTGCGGGCACCGTCTGTCCAGAGTCACGCCTAGGGTCAACCCAGCCAGAGCCCATAATGGCTTGCGGCTGCACAGGTAAGCTTCCGGTCAAGGGGTATCCATCCGTCTCTTCGTGGCTGGGTGTAGCTTTCCGCAAGATGTCATGGCGCTTCTCCATGCATCCCGGCCATCCACTGGTTTCTCCAGGGTGCCCGTCAACCGTCCTCCACCCAGTAGTGAATTTGAAGTCCATCTTGAGCTTGAAGTCATGGGGTTGTCATCATCTTGACTCTCACATCTCCCTTATGAATCACTCAACCAACCCTGTCTACGAGCATAGCAAAATAAACTACATCGTCCCGGGAAATGGTAACAAGGGGAATTGGGTTCATCCTACCTCATGATACTACTCAAGAACATAACTTAAAATTCTCCTACTGCATGCATGGTGGGGAGGAACCATTCTAATGCAACAAAATCATTGGTATTGCAAAACATGATCAAATGACTTACCTGGCTGACGGTCTTCAAATGCTAGTGACTCGAGATAGCAAGCTTCGCACTCTGGAAATTCTATCGAGTCAAACAATAGCACAAATAAGTATTTCACTAATGACATATCAGCAAACTGAAGGAAAACACACAAGCACTCAAACCAAAATCAAAGAAAACTCGAGGAAAACAAAATCAAGGTTTCCATCACATCAAGCAACAACAAAGAAATAGTTTTAACCTACTAACACTTTTCTTTACAGATCCAAAACAATGGTTTTACTAACTAACATAAAGGAAAACAGCATACAAACTAGGTGCAAAAAGAATCAAACCAATATCTATTATAGAACTCCTGTTATACCTAAACAAAACTAATAAGAAAATAAAATAAAACTTTTTATTTTGCTGTAAATAAATGTTCAGTCTCTGTAACTATAGAAACTAATCTAAAATAAATTATAACCTAGGAAAAATAAAATTTAAAAATAACTAGAATAGCAGAAAACAGCAGCAAGCTAAATAAACTAGAAATGCTTGTTTTCGCATAAAAACTATTTTTAATAAAGACTATAAATGCCCAAATAAATTCCTACTGCTAGACAAGGTCAAAATAAAGCAGTGACAAAAAGAATCACTAAAAAAATAATCCTAACTCAATTCATAGCAGAAAAAATAATCTGACTAAAACTAATATAAAACAATTTTAAAAAACCTAAACATGGCCGAAACTAATTTTCTACAGCAACTATAGAAAATTTGCAAACCAGAGCAAAAAGAATCAACTAAAAATATTTAATAACTTAAAAGATATAGATTTTTCAAAACTGGAACTATTCTGTTTTAAAAACAGAAACTAAAATAAAACTAAACAAAAACTAACGCGCTAATGGGCCGAAACAGTGGGTGATCAGACACTAAATAGCGCTCGGGCGATAAATAGACGAAACCGTGCATGCGCTTAATAACAGAAAACCGACCGGTTCGATCTAACTAAACCAGGTAATTAAACCAAAATAAAACCACCTAAAACCGATCTAATCTAAATAAAACCTAACCCTTCACTACTTCTAATCTACGGCGTAGATTGCAGATCAAACGGTGGAGGGGAGGTGGCAGCTTACTGCGGCGATGGTCGATGGCGACAGAGGATGGCGGAGGTCGACGTCGAGCGGGGCGGGGTCTCCGACGGTCGGTGAAGGTGGCGAAGACGTCGGGCGAATGCGGTGGAGCGAGGCGAAGGTGGTGGTGATCTCGGTGGCGATCGAGGGTGACGGTAGTGAGCGACACGAGCTCGACAGAGCTCCGGGTGAGCTCCAACTCCGGCAACAGGCGGCGATGCTCAAAGCGGTGGCTCTGACGATCCCTGGGCGAGGAGAAGATGTCAAAGAGGTGCGGGAGGAGGTGGAGGTTCGGGTGAAGGTGCTGGGAAGGGAAGAGAGGGCTCACCGGCGTCGGGAGAGGCGGAGAACCGAGGCGACGGCGGCGAGATGCGTTCGGCGAGGGCATGGGCGGTGGTGGGTTTCGGGGTTGGGGTTTTAGGGGGATCGAGAGAGGAGAGGCAGGGCTATTTATAGGACAAAATCTTGGGCGAGGAGATAGCCCGGACTAGGGTTTTAGCGAAGGCTCGGACTCGGCCGGCGCGAGCGCGTGCGGGATATGCGCGCGTGGCTTGCAGGAGGAGGAATACGGGGTGGGGCCAGCACGTCGGTGAGAGAGGGAGAGGAGGGTTCGGTCGGGCAACCGAAACGTAGTGGGTTCGGGCGTCGAGCGCTGGGGTAGGCCGGCTCGGTCGCTTGTGGGTTGTGGCTCGGTGCTGCTGGGCCGGTTGGCCTGGGCTTCGGCTGGGCCGGTTGGCCTGGCTCGCGCCTGGGCCTTTTCCTTTTTTTTAATTAAGGCAGAGAGAGAAAAAAATAAAATAAGAGAAATCTATACTATTTTTATATAGGACATATATATATATATCAAAATTCTCAGGGGAATTAATCCTATAGCATGGATATTTTTATAGAGGCAAAACAGAAACTAAAAAAACATTTTCTGCAAACTCCAACTAAAATTCAAATTTGAATCCAAACCTTTTAACAATATTTTCTTCTGACATTTTTGGAGTGTCATGTTAGCTCCTCTCATACTTTTTCTCAAGTATTTGTCAGGGATATTGAGGTAGATTTTCAAATGCCAAGTTGAATCCAATTCAACCAAAACTCAAAAGCCTCTGAAAATTTCCAAATGTCACTCAAATCAAACAAAATGCATAGATGCTTAGCTAATAATTGTAAAACATTACAAATTGAAAATTTGGGATGTTACATATGCATTACACAATCTCAGACTCATCTATTCAAACCAACACAAAGAACTCCAAAGAGTGCCCCAAAGTTTCTACCAGAGAGTCAAGACAAAAACGTGTGCCAACCCCTATGCATAAGTTCACAAGGTCACAGAACCCGCAAGTTGATCACGAAAACATACATCAAGTAGATCACGTGAATATCCCATTGTCACCACAGATAAGCACATGCAAGACATACATCAAGTGTTCTCAAATCCTTAAAGACTCAATCTGATAAGATAACTTCAAAGGGAACACTCAATCCATTACAAGAAGGTAGATGTGGAGAAACATCATAAGATCCAACTATAATAGCAAAGCTCGCGGTACATCAAGATCATGCCAAATCAAGAACACGAGAGAGAGAGAGAGAGATCAAACACATAGCTATTGGTATACCCACAACCCCGAGGGTGAAATACTCCCTCCTCATCACGGAGAGCGTCGGGATGATGAAGATGGCCACTGGTGTTGATTTCCCCCTCCGGCAGGGTGCCGGAACAGGGTCCCGATTGGTTTTTGGTGGCTACAAAGTCTTGCGGCGGCGGAACTCCCGATCTACGTTTATTTCTGGGGGTTTCTATATTTATAGGAATTTTTGGCGTTGAGAACAAGTCAGGGGGTCCACGAGTCAACCACAAGGTCGGAGGGCGCGCCCTAGGGGGTGGGGGATCCCTCCACCCTTGTGGATGACCCGGGACTCTTTTGGCCCAACTCTTTTGCTTAGGGGGCTTCTATTGGTCCATAAAAAATTCTCATGAAGTTTTAGGTCAATTGGACTCCGTCTGATATTCCTTTCCTGCGAAACTCAAAAAGAAGGAAAAACAGGAACTAGTACTGGGCTCTAGGTTAATAGGTTAGCCCCAAAAATCATATAAAATAGCATATAAATGCATATAAAACATCCAAGATAGATAATATAATAGCATGGAACAATCAAAAATTATAGATACGTTGGAGACATATCAAGCATCCCCAAGCTTAATTCCTGCTCGACCTCGAGTAGGTAAATGATAAAAACAGAATTTTTGATGTGGAATGCTACCTAAAATATTTATCCATGTAATTTTCTCTATTGTGGCAATAATATTCAGATCCATAAGATTCAAAACAAAAGTTTAGTATTGGCATAAAAACAATAATACTTCAAGCATACTAACAAGGAAATAATGTCTTCTCAAAATAACATGGCCAAAGAAAGTTATCCCTACAAAATCACATAGTGTGGCTATGCTCCATCTTCATCACACAAAATATTCAAATCACACACAACCCCGATGACAAGCCAAACAATTGTTTCATACTTTTGATGTTCTCAAGCCTTTTCAACTTTCACGCAATACATGAGCGTGAGCCATAGATATAGCACTATAGGTGGAATAGAATATGGTGGTTGTGGAGAAGACAAAAAGAGGAGATAGTCTCACATCAACTAGATGTATCAACGGGTTATTGAGATGCCCATCAATAGATATCAATGTGAGTGAGTAGGGATTGCCACGCAGCGGATGCACTAGAGCTATAATTTTGTGAAGGCTCAAAAATAAAACTAAGTGGGTGTGCATCCAACTTGCTTGCTCATGAAGACCTAGGGAAATTTGAGGAAGCCCATCGTTGGAATATACAAGCCAAGTTCTATAATGAAAAATCCCCACAAGTATATGAAAGTGACAATATAGGAGACTCTCTATCATGAAGATCATGGTGCTACTTTGAAGCACAAGTGTGGTAAAAGGATAGTAGCATTGCCCCTTCTCTCTTTTTCTCTTTTTTGTAGGCCTTCTCTTTTTTTGGCCTACTCTTTTTTTATTTCCTCACATGGGACAATGCTCTAATAATGATGATGATCATACTTTTATTTACTTACAACTCAAGAATTACAACTCGATACTTAGAACAAAATATGACTCTATATGAATGCATCTCACGGTGTACCGGGATGTGCAATGAATCAAGAGTAACATGTATGAAAGAATTGTGAATGGTGGCTTTGCCACAAATACAATGTCAACTACATGATCATGCAAAACAATACGGCAATGATGATGTGTGTCATAATAAACGGAACAGTGGAAAGTTGCATGGCAATATATCTCGGAATGGCTATGAAAATGCCATAACAGGTAGGTATGGTGGCTGTTTTGAGGAAGGTAAATGGTGGGTGTATGGCACCGGCGAAAGTTGCACGGCACTAGAGAGGCTAGCAATGGTGGAAGGGTGAGAGTGCATATAATCCATGGACTCAACATTAGTCATAAAGAACTCACATACTTATTGCAAAAATCTATTAGTCATCAAAACAAAGTACTACGTGCATGCTCCTAGAGGGATAGATTGGTAGGAAAAGACCATTGCTCGTCCCCGACCGCCACTCATAAGGAAGACAATCAAAAAATATCTCATGCTCCAACTTCGTTACATAACGGTTCACCATACGTGCATGCTATGGGACTCACAAACCTTAAAGCAAGTATTTCTAAAATTCACAATTACTCGCTAGCATGACTCTAATATCACCATCTTCATATCTCAAAACAATCATAAGGAATCAAACTTCTCATAGTATTCAATGCACTTTATATGAAAGTTTTAATTATATCCCTCTTGGATGCCGAACATATTAGGACTAAATTCATAACCAAAGCAAATTACCATGCTGTTTAGAGACTCTCAAAATGATATAAGTGAATCATGAGAGTTTAATAATTTCTTCAAAATAAAACTACCGCCGTGCTCTAAAAATATATAAGTGAAGCACTAGAGCAAATAACAAACTACTCCAAAAGATATAAGTGAAGATCAATGAGTAGTAGAATAATTATGTAACTATGTGAAGACTCTAACATTTAAGAATTTCAGATCTTTGGATATTATTCAAACAGCAAGCAAAACAAAATAAAATAAAATGACGCTCCAAGCAAAACACATAACATGTGGTGAATAAAAATATAGCCCCAAGTAAAGTTACCGATGAACGAAGACGAAAGAGGGGATGCCATCCGGGGCATACCCAAGCTTAGGCTCTTGGTTGTCCTTGAATATTACCTTGGGGTGCCTTGGGAATCGCCAAGCTTAGGCTCTTTCCACTCCTTATTCTGTAGTCCATCGAATCTTTACCTAAAACTTGAAAACTTCACAACACAAACTTAATAGAAAACTCGTAAGCTCCGTTAGTATAATAAATCAAATCACCACCGAGGTACTGTCAAGACAAGATTCATAATTTTTCTCACATCATGCCTATTGTACCCAATAATTTCTACAATTTATACTAAGCAATATAAGTCATAGAAACTAGAAAACAAGCAAACTATGCATCAAAAACAGAATCTATCAAAAACAGGACAGTCTGTAGTAATCTGTAACTCTCGAGTAATTATATAACTCCAAAAATCCTGAGAAATTAGGAAGTACTAGGAAATTTATTTATTAATCCTTTTCGAAAAGAATCAGTATTTTACCGCGCTTCTGTTAAAAATGAAAACTAATCTCCTGGGCGCAAAAGTTTCTGTTTTTCAGCAAGATCAAATCAACTATCACCATAGATCATCCAAAGGTCTTACTTGGCACTTTATTGAAACAAAAGATATAAAACATTATTAATAAAATAGCATAATTATGTGAACACACAAAAATAGTAGGGGTAAATATTGAGTTGTCTCCCAACAAGCGTTTTTCTTTAATGCCTTATTAGCTAGGCATGATGATTTTCAATGATGCTCACATAAAAGATAAGAATTGAAGCATAATTGGAGCATCATGAAGCATATGAATATCACATTTAAGTCTAACCCACTTCCTATGCATAGGGATTTTGTGAGAAAACAAATTATGGGAACAAGAATCAACTAGCATAGGAAGGCAAAACAAGCATCACTTTAATATTTTCAACACATAGAGAGGAAGCTCGATATTATTGCAACTCCTACAAGCATATATTCCTCCCTCATAATAATTTTCAGTAGAATCATGAATGAATTCAACAATATAACCATCACATAAAGCATTCTTTTCATGACACATAAGCATAGAAATTTTACTACTCTCCAGATAAGCAAAATTATTCTCATTCAGAATAGTGGGAGTATCATACAAAACTCGAATACTATAAATTGTTTACACATTAAAAGAATAATGTTCAGAAAAGGGTAATCATAATTATGACAAGTTTATAAATATAATCATCACTACTTTTTATAACATAAGTATCATCACAATAATCATCATAAGTAGCAACTTTGTTCTCATCATAATCAACTAAAACCTCTTCCAAGATAGTAGAATCATTACTAAATAAAGTCATGGCCTCTCCAAATCCACTTTTATCATTATAATAAGATTCAACACCCTCCAAAATAGTGGGATCACTACTTCCTAAAGTTGACACTCTTTCAAACCCACTTTCATAAATATTGCAATCATCATAAATAGGAGGCGTGCTATCATCATAATAAATTTGCTCATCAAAACTTGGAGGACTAAAAATATCATCTTCATTAAACATAGCATCCCCGAGCTTGGGACAAACATTAATTACATCAAATAAATTCTCAAATGTGTCATTTTCATCAAACATAGCATCCCCAAGCTTGGGCCTTTGCATATCACAAGCATAATCACTCTCATCATTAATAATATGAATAGCACCAATAGTAAAACAATTATTATCACAACTTTCTAAGTTGGTGCCAAAAAGATTTTCAAGATTATAACAAGTATCATTACTTTCCCAATCACAATCACCATAATGAGTAATAGGCATAACAATAATAGGAGCAACATCATTTGGGAGGGATACCTTTTTACCTTTGCTTCTCTGTCTTTTCTTTTTCTTCTTCACATCATGTGTGAGTTTTATCACCCATTTGGAGCTCCTTATTGATGAGATTGGTTGAATAAAAAGCTCCTCCTCGTTACTTGATTCATCATAAGAGAAAATAGGAGGATATTGGGAAACCTCTCCCCCTTCATTAGTATTCTCTTTATCTTCTATTTGTTTTCTTGTCTTTAAGTAATTGGTAATATAAGGATTCTTAGTGCAATTCACCACACAATAAATATAAATTTTCTCTAGATCAAAATCAAGAACTCTCTCAAAATAATATTCTAGAATACCCTTAGTTATACGTTTCATTCCTTCATATCTCAAAAGCAAACTAAGTTCATTATGATGCACAAGGGAAATCAAATCATCACAATTTTTGGACATGACGCGATCATGAAACAATTTGCATTGGATATTTAAATGACCATGTTCATTGCAAAGTTCACAAGGATGGCAAAAAATATTAAATTTTTCAGCACAAACATCTAGCCTCTCTTGCAACTATTTAGTTTCTAAATACTTATGCCTCTTGCAAAATCTATCTTCCCTTTTTGGTATGTAACATCAAATTTAAGCTCTATGCACTCCCCCAAAATTGACATGCTTATAAGAAACGTTTTTATCATGACTAGTGCAATCATCATTGGTACTCTGGATATTCAAAGAATGCATACTAACAACATTGCAATCATGCTTATCATTCAAAGATTTAGTGCCAAACATTTTAATGCATTCTTCTTCTAACACTTTGGCACAATTATCGGAATCCTTATTTTCATGAAAGACATTAAAAGGATGAAACATATGAGGCAACCTCAATTCCATCTTTTGTAGTTTTATTTTATAGACTAAACTAGTGCTAAAACAAGAAACTAAAAGATTCGATTGCAAGATCTAAAGATATACCTTCAAGCACTAACCTCCCCGGCAACGATGCTAGAAAAGAGCTTAGTTGATGGGGTGTTAGTCCCGCTTACCTAGCCTCCCCGGCAATGGCGCCAGAAAAGAGCTTGATGTCTACTACGCAACTTTATCCTTGTAGATGTTGTTGGGCCTCCAAGTGCAGAGTTTTATAGGACATCAACAAATTTTATTGGGGAACGCAGTATTTTAAAAAAATTACCTACAATCATGCAAGATCTATCTAGGAGATGCATAGCAACGAGCGGGGAGAGTGTGTCGACGTACCCTTGTAGACCGAAAGCAGAAGCGTTTAGTAACGCAGTTGATGTAGTCGAACATCTTCGGGATCCAACCGATCCAAGCACCAAATGTACGACACCTCCGCATGCAGCACAGGTTCAGATCGATGACGTCCCTCGATCTCTTGATCTAGTTGAGGATGAGGGAGAGTTCCGTCAGCACGATGGCATGGCGGCGGTGATGATGAACTTACCGGCGCAGGGCTTTGCCTAAGCACTACGACGATATGACCGAGGTGTGTAACTGTGGAGGGGGGCACCGCACACGGCTAAGAGAAGGCTTGGCGTGCCTTTCGGGTGCCCCTTGCCCACATATATAAAGGAGGGAGGGAGAGAGGTTGGCCCTCCTAGGGGCGCGCCAAGTGTAGGGAGTCCTACTAGGACTCCCAAGTCCTAGTCGGATTCCCTTTCCTTTTTGGAGTAGGAAAGAAGGAAAGGAGGGAGAGGGAGAAGGAAAGGGTGGGCCGCGCCCCCACCCCTTGTCCAATTCGGTTTGGGTAGGGGGAGGTGTGCGCCACCTTGTGGCCCTTCCTCCCTCTCTCCACTATAGCCCAATAAGGCCCATTAACTTCCCCTGGCGAATTCCTGTAACTCTCCGGTACTCCGAAAAATACCTGAATCACTCAAAACCATTCCGATGTCCGAATATAGCCTTCCAATATATCGATCTTTACCTCTCGACCATTTCTAGACTCCTCGTCTTGTTCGTGATATCATCCGGGACTACGAACAAACTTCGGTCAGCAAATCACATAACTCATAATACAAATCGTCATCGAACTTTAAGTGTGCGGACCCTACGGGTTCGAGAACTATGTAGACATGACCGAGACACATCTCTGGTAAATAACCAATAGCGGAACCTGGATACTCATATTGGCTCCTACATATTCTATGAAGATATTTATCGGTCAAACCACATAACAACATACTTCATTCCCTTTGTCATCGGTATGTTACTTGCCCGAGATTCGATCGTCGGTATCATCATACCTAGTTCAATCTCGTTACCGGCAAGTCTCTTTACTTGTTCCATAATGAAACATCCCGCAACTAACTCATTAGTCACATTGTTTGCAAGGCTTATAGTGATGTGCATTACCGAGAGGGCCCAGAGATACCTCTCCGATACACAGAGTGACAAATCCTAATCTCGATCTATGCCAACTCAACAAACACCATCGGAGACACCTATAGAGAATCTTTATAATCACCCAGTTACTTTGTGACGTTTGATTGCACACAAAGTGTTCCTCCGGTATTCGGGAGTTGCATAATCTCATAGTCAAAGGAATACGTATAAGTCATGAAGAAAGAAATAGCAATAAAACTAAACGATCATTATGCTAAGCTAATGGATGGGTCTTGTCCATCACATCATTCTCTAATGATGTGATCCCATTCATCAAATGACAACACATGTCTATGGTCAGGAAACTTAACCATCTTTTATTAACGATCTAGTCAAGTAGAGGCATACTAGGGACACTCTATTTTGTCTATGTATTCACACATGTACTAAGTTTCCGGTTAATACAATTCTAGTGTGAATAATAAACATTTATCATGATATAAGGAAATATAAATAACAACTTTATTATTGCCTCTAGGGCATATTTCCTTCAGTCTCCCACTTGCACTAGGATCAATAATCTAGTTCACATCCTCATGTGATTTAACACCAATAGTTCACATCTTTATGTGATTAGTTCACAACTCCATGTGACTAACACTCAAAGGTTTTACTAGAGTCAATAATCAAGTCTACATCGCTATGTGATTAACACCCAAAGAGCGCTAAGGTGTGATCATGTTTTGCTTGTGAGAGAAGTTTAGTCAACGGGTCTACCACATTCAAAGCCGTATGTATTTTGCAAATTTTCTATGTCTACAATGCTCTGCACGGAGGTACTCTAGATAATTGCTCCCACTTTCAATATGTATCTAGATTGAGACCTAGAGTCATATGGATCAGTGTCAAAGCTTGCATCGATGTAACCCTTTACAATGAAATTTTTTATCACCTCCATAACCTAGAAAAATGTCCTTATTCCACTACGGATAATTTTGACCGCTGTCCAGTGATTCACTCCTGGATCACTATTGTACCCTCTTGCCAAACTCATGGTGAGGTACACAATAGGTCTGGTACACAACATAGCATACTTTATAGAACCTATGACTGAGACATAGGGAATGACTTTTCATTCTTTCTCTATTTTCTGCTGTGGTCAGGTTTTTGAGTCTTTACTCAACTTCACACCTTGCAACACAGGCAAGAACTCATTCTTTGACTGTTCCATTTTGAACTACTTCAAAAACTTGTGAAGGTATGCACTCATTGAAAAAATTTATCAAGCGTCTTGATCTATCTCTATAGATCTTGATGCTCAATATGTAATCAGCTTCACCGAGGTATTTCTTTGAAAAACTCCTTTCAAACACTCCTTTATTCTTTCCAGACAATTCTACATTATTTCCGATCAACAATATATCATTCACATATACTTATCAGAAATGTTGTAGTGCTCCCACTCACTTTCTTGTAAATACAGGCTTCACCGCAAGTCTGTATAAAACTATACGCTTTGATCAACTTATCAAAGCGTATATTCCAACTCCGAGATGCTTGCACCAGTCCATAGATGGATCGCTAGATCTTTCACACTTTGTTAGCCCTTTAGGATTGACAAAACCTTCTTGTTGTATCATATACAACTCTTATTTAAGAAATCCATTAAGGAATGCAGTTTTGACATCCATTTGCCAGATTTCATTAAATGTGGCAATTTGCTAACATGATTCAGACAGACTTAAGCATCTCTATGAGTGAGAAAATCTCATCGTAGTCAACACCTTGAACTTGTCAAAAAACATTTGCGACAATTTGAGCTTTGTAGATAGTAACACTACTATAGTGTCCATCTTCCTCTTGAAGATCCATTTAATCTCAATGTCTCGACGATCATCGGGAAAGTCAATCAAAGTTTATACTTTGTTCTTATACATGGATCCCATCTCAGATTTCATGGCCTCAAGCCATTTTGCGGAATCTGGGCCCATCATTGCTTCCTCATAGTTCATAGGTTCATCATGGTCTAGTAACATGACTTCCAGAACAGAATTACCATACCACTCTGGTGCGGACCGTACTCTAGTTGACCTATGAGGTTTAGTAGTAACTTGATCTGAAGTTTCGTGATCATCATCATTAGCTTCCTCACTAATTGGTGTAGGAATCACTCGAACTGATTTATGTGATGTACTATTTTCAAATTCGGGAGAAGGTACAATTACCTCATCAAGTTCTACTTTCCTCCCACTCACTTATTTCGAGAGAAACTCCTTCTCTTTAAAGGATCCATTCTTATAAACGAATATCTTGCCTTCGGATCTATGATAGAAGGTGTACCCAACAGTTTCCTTTGGGTATCCTGCTACCTCTTAAGCACTGCGTTGGTTTTCCCTTGAAGAGGAAAGGGTGATGTAGCAAAGTAGCGTAAGTATTTCCCTTAGCTTTTGAGAACCAAGGTATCAATCCAGTAGGAGGCCACGCACAAGTCCCTCGCACCTACACAAACAAATAATATCCTCGCAACCAACGCAATAAAGGGGTTGTCAATCCCTTCATGGTCACTTATGAAGTGAGATCTGATAGATATGATAAGATAATATTTTTGGTATTTTTAAGATAAAGATGGAAAGTAAAGAAAGCAAAATAAACGGAAAAGGAAATAGCTTGTTGACGGAAGATTAATATGATGGAAAATAGACCCGGGGGCCATAGGTTTCACTAGTGGCTTCTCTCGAGAGCATAAGTATTGCAGTGGGTAACCAAATTACTGTTGAGCAATTGACAGAATTGAGCATAGTTATGAGAATATCTAGGTATGATCATGTATATAGGCATCACGTCTGAGACAAGTAGACCGACCCCTGCATGCATCTACTACTATTACTCCACACATCGACCGCTATCCAGCATGCATCTAGAGTATTAAGTTCAAAAGAACAGAGTAATGCTTTAAGCAAGATAACATGATGTAGAGGGATAAACTCATGTAATAGGATATAAACCCCATCTTTTTATCCTCGATGGCAACAATACAATACGTGTCGTTTCCCCTATTGTCACTGGGATCGAGCACCGCAAGATTGAACCCAAAGCCAAGCACTTCTCCTATTGCAAGAAAGCTCAATCTAGTAGGCCAAACCAAACTAATAATTCGAAGAGACTTGCAAAGATAACCAATCATACATAAAAGAATTCAGAGAAGATTCAAATATTATTCATAGATAATCTTGATCATAAACCCACAATTCATTGGATCTTGACAAACACACACAAAAGAAGATTACATTGAATAGATCTCCAAGATAATCGAGGAGAACTTTGTATTGAGATCCAAAGAGAGAGAATAAGCCATCTAGCTAATAACTATGGACCCGAAGGTCTGAGTAAACTACTCACACATCATCGGAGAGGCTATGGTGTTGATGTAGAAGCCCTTCGTGATCAATGCCCACTCCGGCGGAGCGCCGGAAAAGGCCCTAAGATGGGATCTCACAGGTACAGAAGGTTGCGGCAGTGGAATTAGGTTTTCGTGGTGCTCCTCGATGGTTTGGGGGTACGTAGGTATATATAGGAGGAAGAAGTAGGTCGGTGGAGCCACAAGGGGCCCAGGAGGGTGGAGGGCGCGCGCCCTGCCTCGTGGCCTCCTCGTTGATTGCTTGACGTCCACTCCAAGTCCTCTAGATCACGTTTGTTCCAAAAATCACACTCCCGAAGGTTTCATTCCGTTTGGACTCCGTTTCATATTCTTTTTCTGCCAAACACTGAAATAGGCAAAAAACAGCAATTTGGGCTGGGCCTCCGGTTAATAGGTTAGTCCCAAAAATAATATATAAGTGTATAAATAGGCCCATTAAACATCCAAAACAGAATATATAATAGCATGGAACAATAAAAAATTATAGATACATTCGAGACATATCAAGCATCCCCAAGCTTAATTCCTGGTCGTCCTCGAGTAGGTAAATGATAAAAACTGAATTTTTGATGTGGAATGCTTCTTAGCATAATTTTCAATGTAATTATTTTTATTGTGGCATGAATATTTAGATCCGAAAGATTCAAGATAAAAGTTTAATGTTGACATAAAAACAATAATACTTCAAACATGCTAACCAAGCAATTATGTCTTATCAAAATAACATAGCCAAAGAAAGCTTATCCCTACAAAATCATATAGTTATGCTATGTTTCAATCTCGTCACACAAAACGTTCTCATCATGCATAACCCCGATGACAAGTCGGGCAATTGGTTCATAATTTTTAACGTGCTTCAGCCTTTTCAACCCTTACGCAATACATGAGTGCAAGCCATGGATATAGCACTATGGGTGGAATAAAGTATAATGATGGGAGTTATGAGAAGACAAAAAGGTAGAAAGTTTCACATTGACGGGGCTAATCAATAGGCTATGGAGATGCCATCAATTGAAGTAAATGGGAGGAGTAGGGATTGCCATGCAACGGATGCACTAGAGCTATAAATGTATGGAAGCTCAACAAAAGAAACTAAGTGGGTGTGCATCCAACTTGCTTGCTCACGAAGACCTAGGGCATTTTGCGAAGCCCACCATTGGAATATACAAGCCAAGTTCTATAATGAAAAATACCCACAAGTATATGAAAGTGACAACATAGGAGACTCTCTATCATGAAGATCTTGGTGCTACTTTGAAGCACAAGTGTGGAAAAAGGATGGTAACATTGTCCCTTCTCTCTTTTTCTCTCATTTTTTTCTTGGGCCTTCTCTTTTTTTCTTTGGCCTTTTTTATTTAGTCCGGAATCTCATCCCGACTTGTGGGGGAATCATAGTCTCCATCATAATTTCCTCACATGGGACAATGCTCTAATAATGATGATCATCACACTTTTATTACTTACAACTCAAGAATTACAACTCAATACTTAGAACAAAATATGACTCTATGTGAATGCCTCCGGCGGTGTACAGGGATATGCAATGAATCAAGAGTGACATGTATGAAAAATTATGAATGGTGGCTTTGCCACAAATACGATGTCAACTACATGATTACGCAAAGCAATATGACAATGATGGAGCGTGTCATAATAAATGGAACAATGGAAAGTTGCATGGCAATATATCTCAGAATGGCTATGGAAATGCCATGATAGGTAGGTATGGTGGCTGTTTTGAGGAAGATATAAGGAGGTTTATGTGTGATAGAGCATATCATATCATGGGGTTTGGATGCACCGGCGAAGTTTTCACCAACTCTCAAGGCGAGAAAGGGCAATGCACGAAACTGTAGAGGCTAGAAAATTGTGGAAGGTTGAGAGTGCGTATAATCCATGGACTCACATTAGTCATAAAGAACTCATATACTTATTGCAAAAGTTTATTAGCCCTCGAAGAAAAGTACTACTACGCACGCCCCTAGAGGGATAGATTGGTAGGAAAATACCATCGCTCGTCCTCGACCACCACTCATAAGGAAAGCAATAAAAGAACACCTTATGTGTCAAAATTGTCACACAACTTGTACCATACGTGCATGCTACGGGACTTGCCAACCTTAACACAAGTATTTCTCAATTTCTCAATTACTCAACTAGCACACTCTAATATTACCACCTTTATATCTCAAAACACTTATCAAGTATCACACTTCTCATGATATTCAATGAACTCAATATGGAAGTTTTTATTATGCTCATCTTAGATGCCTATCACCCTCGGATTAACTTCACAATTAAAGCAAATTACCATGTAGTTTAAGACTCTCAAAATAATATAAGTGAAGCATGAGAGATCAATAATTTCTATAAAATAAAACCACCACCGTGCTCTAAAAGATATAAGTGAAGCACTAGAGCAAAAACTATATAGCTCAAAAGATATAAGTGAAGCACATAGAGTATTCTAACAAATTCCGAATCATGTGTGTGTCTCTCAAAAGGTGTGTACAGGGAGGATGATTGTGATAAACTAAAAAGAAAAGACTCAAATCATAAAAGATGCTCCAAGAAAAACACATATCATGTGGTCAATAAAAATATAGCCCCAAGTAAAGTTACCGATAGACGAAAACGAAAGAGGGGATGCCTTCCGGGGCATCCCCAAGCTTAAGCTTTTGATTGTTGCTACCTCTGAGCACTGCGTTGGTTTTCCCTTGAAGAGGAAAGGGTGATGCAGCAAAGTAACGTAAGTATTTCCCTCAGTTTTTGAGAACCAAGGTATCAATCCAGTAGGAGGCCACACACGAGTCCCTCGCACCTACACAAACAAATAAAATCCTCGCAACCAATGCAATAAAGGGGTTGTCAATCCCTTCACGGTCACTTACGAAAGTGAGATCTGATAGATATGATAAGATAATATTTTTGGTATTTTTAGTATAAATATGCAAAGTAAAGAAAGCAAAATAAACGGAAAAGGAAATAGCTTGTTGACGGAAGATTAATATGATGGAAAATAGACCCGGGGGCCATAGGTTTCACTAGTGGCTTCTCTCAAGAGCATAAGTATTACGGTGGGTAAACAAATTACTGTTGAGCAATTGACAGAATTGAGCATAGTTATGAGAATATCTAGGTATGATCATGTATATAGGCATCATGTCCGAGACAAGTAGACCGACTCTTGCCTGCATTTACTACTATTACTCCACACATCGACCGCTATCTAGCATGCATCTAGAGTATTAAGTTCAAAAGAATAGAGTAACGCTATAAGCAAGATGACATGATGTATAGGGATAAACTCATGCAATATGAAATAAACCCCATCTTGTTATCCTCGATGGCAACAATACAATATGTGCCTTGCTGCCCCTACTGTCACTGGGAAAGGACACCGCAAGATTGAACCCAAAGCTAAGCACTTCTCCCATTGCAAGAAAGATCAATCTAGTAGGCCAAACCAAACTGATAATTCGAAGAGACTTGCAAAGATAACCAATCATACATAAAAGAATTCAGAGAAGATTCAAATATTGTTCCTAGATAAACTTGATCATAAACCCACAATTCATCGGTCTCAACAAACACACCGCAAGAAGATTACATCGAATAGATCTCCACAAGAGAGGGGGAGAACTTTGTATTGAGATCCAAAAAGAGAGAAGAAGCCATCTAGCTAATAACTATGGACCCGAAGGTCTGAAGTAAACTACTCACACTTCATCGGAGAGGCTATGGTGTTGATGTAGAAGCCCTTTGTGATCGATGCCCCCTCCAGCGGAGCTCCGAAAAAGGCCCCAAGATGGGATCTCATGGAGACAGAAAGTTACGGCGGTGGAATTAGGGTTTTGGCTCCGTATCTGGTAGTTTGGGGGTACGTAGGTATATATAGGAGGAAGAAGTACGTTGGTGGAGCAACGTGGGCCCCACGAGGGTGGAGGGCGCGCCTGGGGGGGTAGGCGCGCCCCCTACCTCGTTACCTCCTGGTTTCTTTCTTGACGTAGGGTACAAGTCCTATGGATCATGTTCGTTCCGAAAATCACATTCCCGAAGGTTTCATTCCGTTTGGACTCTGTTTGATATTCTTTTTCTGCAAAACTCTGAAATAGGCAAAAAGAACAATTTTGGGCTGGGCTCCGGTTAATAGGTTAGTCCCAAAAATAATATAAAAGTGTATAATAAAGCCCAATAATGTCCAAAACAGGATATAATATAGCATGGAACAATAAAAAATTATAGATACGTTGGAGACGTATCAAGCATCCCCAAGCTTAATTCCTACTCGTCCTCGAGTAGGTAAATGATAAAACAGAATTTTTGATGTGGAATGCTACTTGGCATAATTTCAATGTAATTCTCTTAATTGTGGTATGAATATTCAGATCCGAAAGATTCAAGACAAAATTTCAATATTGACATATAAATAATAATACTTCAAGCATACTAACTAAGCAATTATGTCTCTTCAAAATAACATGGCCAAAGAAATTTATCCCTACAAAATCATATAGTCTGGCTATGCTCCATCTTCACCACAGAAAGTATTTAAATCATGCATAACCTCGATGACAAGCCAAGCAATTGTTTCATACTTTTGGTGTTCTCAAACTTTTTCAATCTTCACGCAATACATGAGCGTGAGCCATGGACATAGCACTATATGTGGAATAGAATGGTGGTTCTGGAGAAGACAAAAAGGGAGAAGATAGTCTCACATCAACTAGGCGTATCAACGGGCTATGGAGGTTCCCATTAATAGATATCAGTGTGAGTGAGTAGGGATTGCCAAGCAATGGATGCACAAGAGCTATAAGTGTATGAAAGCTCAACAAAAAGAATTAAGTGGGTGTGCATCCAACTTGCTTGCTCACGAAGACCTAGGGCATTTTGAGGAAGCCCATTATTGGAATATACAAGCCAAGTTCTATAATGAAAAATTCCCACTAGTATATGAAAGTGATAACATAGGAGACTCTCTATCATGAAGATCATGGTGCTACTTTGAAGCACAAGTGTGGAAAAAGGATAGTAGTATTGTCCCTTTTTATATAAATATTTTTTGGGCCTCCCTTTTTTTGGCCTTTCTCTTTTTTGGGACAATACTCTATGAATGATGATCATCACACTTCTATTTATTTACAACTCAATGATTACAACTCGATACTAGAACAAAGTATGACTCTATATGAATGCCTCCGATGGTATACCGGGATAGCAATGATGCATGAGTGACTTTTACGCAAGAATTATGAACGGTGGCTTTGCCACAACTAAAATGTCAACTACATGATGATGCAAAGCAATATGACAATGATGAAGCGTGTCATAACATACGGAACGGTGGAAAGTTGCATGGCAGTATATCTCGGAATGGCTATGGAAATGCCATGATAGGTAGGTATGGTGGCTGTTTTGAGGAAGGTATATGGTGGGTGTATGATACCGGCGAAAGGTGCGCGGTATTAGAGAGGCTAGCAATGGTGGAAGGGTGAGAGTGCGTATAATCCATGGACTCAACATTAGTCATAAAGAACTCACATGCTTATTGCAAAAATCTATTAGTTATTGAAGCAAAGTACTACGCGCATGCTCCTAGGGGGATAGATTGGTAGGAAAAGACCATCGCTCGTCCCCGACCGCCACTCATAAGGAAGACAATCAATAAATAAATCATGCTCCAACTTCTTCACATAACGGTTCGCCATACGTGCATGCTACGGGAATCACAAACTTCAACACAAGTATTTCTCAAATTCACCACTACTCAGCTAGCACGACTCTAATATCACCATCTCCATATCTCAAAACAATTATCAAGTATCAAACTTCTCATAGTATTCAACACACTCATAAGAAAAAAATATTAATCTTGAATGCCTAACATAATTAAAGCAAATTACCACGCTGTTTTGTAGGACTATGAAAATAATCTAAGTGAAGCATGAGAGAACAATAGTTTCTATAAAACAAATCCACCACCGTGCCCTAAAAGATATAAGTGAAGCACTAGAGCAAAAACTATATAACTCGAAAGGTATAAGTGAAGCACATAGAGTATTCTAACAATTTCCGAATCATGTGTGTTTCTCTCAAAAGGTGTGTACATCAAGGATGATTGTGGAAAACTAACAAATAAAGACTCAGATGATACAAGACGCTCCAAGCAAAACACATATCATGTGGTAAATAAAAATATAGCTCCAAGTAAAGTTACTGATGGAAGTAGACGAAAGAGGGGATGCCTTCCGGGGCATCCCCAAGCTTGGGCTTTTAGGTGTCCTTAGATTATCTTGGGGTGCCATGGGCATCCCCAAGCTTAGGATCTTGCCACTCCTTGTTCCATAATCCATCAAATCTTTCACCCAAAACTTGAAAACTTCACAACACAAAACTTAAGGTAGAAAATCTCGTGAGCTCCGTTAGCGATAGAAAACAAAACACCACTTCAAAGTACTATAATGAACTCATTCTTTATTTATATTGGTGTTAAACCTACTGTATTCCAACTTCTATATGGTTTATAAACTATTTTACTAGCCATAGATTCATCAAAATAAGCAAACAACACACGAAAAACAGAATCTGCCAAAAACAGAACAGTCTGTAGTAATCTGTAGCTAACGCAAGTTCTGGAACCCCAAAAATTCTAAAATAAATTGTTAGACGTGAGGAATTTATCTATTAATCATCTTGAAGAAGAATTAACTATATATCAATAAAAATGGCAGCAATTCTCGTGAGCGCTAAAGTTTCTATTTTTTACAGCAAGATTAAGAAGACTTTCCCCAAGTCTTCCTAACGGTTCTACTTGGCACAAAAACTAATTAAACACAAAAAACACAACCAAAATAGAGGCTAGATAAATTATTTATTACTAAACAGGAGCAAAAAGCAAGGAATAAAAATAAAATTGGGTTGCCTCCCAACAAGCGCTATCCTTTAACGCCCCTAGCTAGGCATAAAAGCAAGGATAGATCTAGGTATTGCCATAATAATAGGATAGATCATTAAAACTCATTTCAAATTCTCTACGTGCGGCAGCAAGTTTTCTTTGAGGCAAGCAAAATTAATCGAAAGGGCTAAACTTATTGGGACCAAAGTCCCCAAGATCAACTTTAGGAGGTATAGGTTCCTTCTTTGGCCCTTCGTATTGCACAACTAATTCATCATTATAAGCATTCTTTTGACAGAACTTCGTATTGCACAACTCGACGAATGGAGAGCCACTATCTGAAGCCTTGTTGCGGTGGCCAACAAAGACGAACCAAGTCCGGTGAGGCCCCCGGGTCGACGCTCCGATGGAGTCCCGCGGACCAATGGCGGAAAAGCCGGCGGCACCGCGACCACGGTGCATTCACCTCTTCCCCATCCGGTACCACGGACGCTGGCTCGTCGCGACGTCGCGGGCAATGCTATCTCCATAGCATCGTCTGACCCGCGGACCCACTGTGACCAGCGCCAAGTTCTTCGGGAACGAGCCCATGAAGACGCTCGAGCCACTATCGAGCACCGGCGCGGAGCGCGCCACCAGTCAGATAGGCGAGCAGGGCCTGCTGTGAACCACCCGGCCCCGGAGAGCCCTGGAGGCCTACCTTACGAGGTAGGCTGTCCGGCTTTTACCCATGAGTTGCGGCAGTTCCAGTGGCCCACTCACCACACCTTCAAACCTGATGTTGGCGAAAAGTACAATGGCAAGACTCACCCGTCTGAGTTCCTCAGCATCTACACCATCGCGATGCAAGCCGCCGGAGCCCGCGACAATAAGGTGCTTGCGAATTACTTTCCATTGGCTCTTAACCCAACGCCATGTCGTGGTTGATGCACTTGCCGGTAGACTCTATTTCCTCCTGGTCGGATTTGTGCCATGAGTTTGTGGGCGCCTTTACTGGGGGTCACCAAGCCCATGGCCAAGCAAGCGACCTACATGTCATTCCCCAGAAGGGAGGCGAGAGTCTGCGCAAGTATATACAGAGGTTCAGTCGGGTACAGTACAACATCCCTGATGTTCACCCTGCCGCCATCATCAGCGCGTTCCATCAGAACGTGCGTAACCGCAAGATGCGCGAAGAATTGGCAATGAACAAGGTGAAAGATGTGGCGGAACTCTATGTTCTTGCTGACAGATGTGCCCGAGCTGAAGAGGGAAGGACGTACCCCGGCGAAGATGCCGACGTGGAAACTGACTCCTCAGATGAGGATACTGCCGCCCCGGTGAAGAAAGGCCGGCGCCGCAACAGGAAGCGCAAAGGTAAGGCTGTGCTTGCCATCGAGGGATCTGATGACGCCGGCTCCGCCAAGAAAACCAAGGCAGATGACCCCGGCAAGGAAATTGCCGGATGTGTCGCCTGCCGGGCCTTGGCGGCTGCCGAGAAGCCAGGAAACTCCGACAAGCAATACTGCAAGATCCATCGCACCAAAGGCCATGATCTCCAGAACTGCCGACAAGTCGAGCTCCTTGCTGAGAAGCAGAGGGCTGAATATGAGAGGCGGGACAAGGAGAAAGTCTAGGACGGTGCTGAGGGGTCCGACAAGAAGCGTAACGGCCAGGCGGGCCGTCGCGGCAAAGATAAACAGCAGGAGAGGCCTGCCCGGGGCCGTGACAAAAAGGCAGAAGACAATGATCACGAACAGGACGATGAGTCTGGTGACCAAGAATTTCAGAAGGCTACAGAGGCCATGTGCGTCGATGGCGGCGCCTCGCTGCATACCTCTCACCGCCAGCTTAAACAGTGGGCGTGTGAGATTACAGCGGCGGAACCGTCGTTTCATGCCCAAAGGCCGCTGAAGTTGTCCAGCACACCCATCATTTTTGACACTGAGGATCACCCTGATTGCACTACTGCAGTCGGGTGCTTGCCATTGTTGGTTTGACCAACAATACGCAACCTCAAGGTGACAAAGATGCTAGTCGATGGTGGGGGCCGGTCTAAACTTAATCTCGCCTGCCGTGATCGATAAATTACAAATTCCTGATGAAGACCTCGAAGAGACGGGCACGTTTCAGGGGGTCAACCCGGGAAGAAGTCAACCAAAGGGAAAGGTCATGTTGCCCGTGACTTTTGGGAGTGATCTGAACTACAGGACAGAAAGGATTGTGTTCGACGTTGCCAAGATCCCCTTGCCTTACAACGGGATCCTTGGCCGCCCAGCGTTGGCCAAGTTCATGGCGGTGTCACATTACGCCTACAACACCCTGAAGATGCCGGGGCCTGATGATCATCACCGTCCCGTCAGACATGAAGGATGCGCTAATTTGCGCTGACCAACTCTACCAACAAGCAGTTGCAGCAGCCGCCACTGCTAAGGCGCTTGCTCCTGCCGCTGGAGCCCCGGGAAGGCGAAAGAAGAAGACCGGTGAGACCTCAGGCACCCACTCCGGTAAGCGCACCTCTTCGGAGTGTGGCGCTCCTGTCGAGGACGTGCCAGAAAGCTCCGCCGACAGAAACAAGAAGTCCAGGGCCACGCCACCGGGAACCAAGAAGGTTTTTGTCAAGGAGGATGGCACGGGAGGAGCTTTTACCATAAGCTCCACCCTTAACAACAAATAGGAAGACGCGCTCGTCACCTTCCTACGGGCGAATGTCGATGTGTTTGCATGGCAAGCATCCGACATCCCCGGCGTTCCCAGGGAGGTGATTGAGCACCACTTTGTTGTCTATCCTCATGCGCGGCCTGTCAAGCAGAAGGTAAGAAAGCAAGCTTTGGAACGACAAGAGTTCATCACAGAGGAGATCCGGAAACTGGAAGCAGCGGGTTTGGTAAGAGGAGTGCTCCATCTGACATGGTTGGCCAATCCGGTGGTAGTGCGCAAGGCAAATGGGAAGTGGAGGTTGTGTATTGATTACACATATATTAATAAGGCTTGTCCCAAAGACCCCTTCCCGTTGCCGCGCATCAACCAGATTGTTGACTCCACAGCTGGGTGTGATTTGTTGTCATTCCTCGATGCCTACTCCGGCTACCACCAGATCTTCATGACAAGGTAAGATGAAGAGAAAACGGCATTCGTCACCCATGCGGTATGTATTGCTTTATACAGATGCCTTTCGGGTTGAAGAGTGCTGGTTCAACGTTTGCAAGGGCGGTCCAGATTGGTTTTGAACCCCAGCTCCATAGAAATATGGAAGCTTATATGGATGATATAGTGGTCAAAACCAAGAACAGGGCAACCCTCATATCAGATCTACAAGAAACATTTGCAAACCTACGCAAGATCAATCTCAAGCTGAACCCTGAGAAGTGCGTCTTCGGCGTTCCGTCTTGCAAGCTTCTCGGGTTCTTTGTGTCACAGCATGGGATAGAGGCCAATCCGGACAATATCAAAGCTATAGAGCAGATTGAAGCACCCAAGCAAGTCAAGGATGTGCGTCGGCTTGCTGGTTGCGTTGCCTCCATGAGCAGGTTCATTTCCAAGTCCGCCGAGCGCGCCCTTCCTTTTTTTCAAGATTTTGAAAAAGGCGGGCCCGATGGAGTGGACACCAGAAGCCGAAGCAACATTGCGAGATTTGAAGAGGTACCTCTCCTCCGCGCCAATACTAGTTCCGCCTAGGCCACAGGAACCGTTGCTGCTGTACCTCGCGGCAACGAACCAGGTGGTCAGCGCTGCACTAGTGGTGCAGAGAGAAATTGATGATGAGGTAATAGTAGCGACGGAGCCCGATGCCACCGATGCCGAGACGACGCAGCCAATTGAAGTGCTGCCGAAGAAGAAAATGATGCAGCACCCGGTCTACTTTGTTAGTTCCCTCCTGCAGGGGGCTAAATCGAGGTACTCCGGTGTGCAGAAACTGCTCTTCGGCCTTCTTATGGCCTCGAGGAAGCTGCATCACTACTTCCAGGCGCACGAAATCACTGTCGTCACTCGCCTCCCTCTGCAACGGATATTGCACAATCCAAACACAACGGGAAGGATCGTAGAGTGGGCACTGGAACTGTCCAGCTTTGGCCTCAAGTTTGAGAGTACCTCGATGATTCAAAGCCGAGTCCTGGCGGAGTTCATTGCAGAATGGACCGCGACGCCTGACGAAGAAACCCAAGAGACTGCTCTCCCCGGCAAGGAGGCAAGTTGCGACTGGATCATGTACTTTGATGGAGCTTTCTCCTTACAGGGCGCCGGGGCTGGCATACTGCTTGTCGCGCCCACCGGAGAGCACCTCAAGTATGTGATCCAGATGCACTTCCCCAGGGAGGTGTCAACAAACAATACGGCTGAGTACGAAGGGCTTCTTGCAGGTCTTAGGATCGCGGCGGACCTTGGAATCAAGAAACTCATCGTCAGAGGCGACTCGCAACTTGTCGTCAAGAAAGTCAACAAGGATTACCAGAGCCCGTTGATGAAGGCCTACATCAATGAAGTGAGAACGCTGGAAGAGCATTTTGACAGTATACAGGCAGAATATGTTCCCCGAGTGAAGAATGATATCGCCGATTACCTGTCAAAACGCGTTGCCCTCAAGCTACCTGTGGAACCAAGTACCTTTGTGCTTCGGCTAACTCAGCCATCTGTTGATCCATCAACAGAGCAGAACAAGAGGAGAAAATCAGAGCCCGACAAGTACTTTCCCGCCGAGCTACCCGAAGCCGCCGGCAAGGATGTTGCCGGAGACACTGAGCCTGCCACAGGACGGCTAGCTCCGACAGAGCATCAAGCTCTTGCCGTCGAGACAGCCACTCCTGTAGCGGAGGAAATGCCTTTAGTCCTTGCCGTCGAGCCCCAGGCTCCAGCGTGGGCACAGCATACCGTCCGATTCCTCCAAACAGGGGAATTTCCTGAGGAGCAGGAAGAAGCGGAAAAAGTAGCCCGTCGCTCTACTATGTACCAGTTCGTCGATGACGTCCTGTACAGAAAGAGGCTGAACGGCGTGAAATTGAAGTGTATCCCTCAAGAGGAAGGACTGGGGCTGTTGGCGGAGATACATGGAGGCATATGTGGATCCCACATCGCGTCAACGGCCCTTGCCGGCAAAGCGTTTCAGCAAGGTTTCTTCTGGCCCACCGCCCTCTAGGATGCGATGACACTAGTCACCAGGTGTGAAGCGTGTCAGTTCCATTCAAAGAAGCTTCATCAGCCAGCTCAAGCCCTTCAAACCATTCCTCTCTCCTGGCCATTCTCGGTCTGGGGGCTCGACATACTGGGCCCTTTCCCTCGCGCTGTCGGGGGCTTTGAGTACATGTACATTGCAATCGACAAGTTCACAAAGTGGCCAGAAGTGGAAGCAGTGAGGAAGGTCACAGCACAGTCATCCGTCAAGTTCTTCAAAGGACTGGTGTGCCGTTTTGGTGTACCCAATAGGGTTATCACCGACAACGGCATGCAGTTCACAAGACACACCTTCATGCAATATATTCAAGACCTCGGCAGCAAAGTCCGTTTCACTTCCGTTGCTCACCCACGAAGCAATGGTCAAGCTGAGAGGGCGAATGCTGAAGTACTGCGAGGCCTGAGGACAAAGACCTTTGACAGACTGTGCAAGAGTGGAAGGCGCTGGATTGATGAATTACCGGCGGTTCTTTGGTCAATCAGAACGACACCAAATCGAGCCACCGGCCAGACACCCTTTGCCCTGGTATACGGGGCAGAAGCAGTTCTCCCCACGGAACTCATATACGGGTCACCTCAAGTACTCGCTTATGACAAGCTTGAGCAAGAGCAATTGCAGCAAGATGACGCAACGCTCCTTGAGGAAGATCGTCTTCGGGCGGCTGTGAGAGCAGCGCGCTACCAGCAAGCCTTGCGTCGCTACCATAGCCGCAAGGTTCATGCCCGAAGCTTTGAGGAAGGCGACCTTGTTCTTCGGTGCGTTCAATCGGCCAAGAATTCCAACAAGTTGACGCCAAAGTGGGAAGGCCCTTATCGGGTAATACGAGTCACCAGGCCCGGCGCAGTCCGCCTGGAGACTGAAGATGCCGTTCCGGTGAGTAACTCCTGGAACATTGAGCATCTTCGCAAGTTTTACCCGTGAGGCGCGGCTTGCCGGGCCCCCGGGCAAGCCACCTTTTGTACGAGCCTTGCCGATGACGCATGTAACCCTTTGTACAAAGACAGGCGCAAACCCTGAGCATAAGTAAATGAAGCGCTGGCGCCCTAAGTTATAACATGCATGCTAGGTCGAGTCTCATCCTTGGTTAGGGTTGATAGTGCTTAGCGGCGACTAAGCCCTAGCTTAGAGGTCGAGTGTGCGTCTCTTTGTCTTTCTTTTGTCTTCTTTGGTTCACAGGACACGCAGATATCCGTGACGAACCACTTGGGGAGAAAAAAAAAGAGGAACAGACCAGCATCTAGCCCCCGGCAAGCCAGTATTGCCGGGGGCTGCAAGAGTAAAGATTCACCCACGGCGAACCAGGGTTGCCGGGGACTACAGCTTCAGATAAGTTCTTCATCCCTTATCATGCATTCCATTATGGACTGAGGTATGTGAAACCTCGTTTTCCCCCAAGCTCCCGTGCTCCCCTAACTCTAGGCCCTAGGGCTCGTTCCTGGGGCCAAGTTGGGTCGTAGTCGCGACAGCGAAAGGATGAAACAAGGAGCCTGAACCCGCCTCATCCCTGCCTCCGCCAAAGGCGCGAGGAAGGTCGAGTGAAGTGGGGAGACGGCAAGGCCTGTTGCCGGGCAAGGAAATGTTTATCTTGAAGATATCAAGGATTTACTCCTTGTCATGGGTTCCACCCGCAAACAAATGACCCGGCAAGCATCCCTTTTTCATTAAAAAAACATTCCACTCAGGTACAGTCCATAGGGAATGAAAAACATGAATGATGGTATTACAAGTTTTAAATTCAACAAAGGCCCGAAGGCTTACAAACTAAAAAGAGATAAGGTGCCCGTAATCCCTTTCTTGTCCCTCTCCTCAGGAGGAAGGTCAAGGAGGTGAAAAGGATAAAAGGAGTGCCTAGGCGAGCTACGGGTGGCAGAAGACACCAAGAGAACATCTTGGTGGTCGTCCAAAGGCTGGATGGTGATGGTGGCGCCGGAAGCAGAGCTCGAAGACAAGGCGGCAGGACGTCAGCATGCGTCGAAGGCATTGGTGCCCGCGTACTCCGACTTGACGGCCTTGCCGCCCGCCCTCTTCCTCTTCTGCAGCCTCCTAATGCCAGCCGCCCAAGGAGACGACCCCGAGAAGTTCAGGGAGCCGGCGACGCGGATGATGGGGTCGCCGGTGCCGCACGGAGCGGCACCCGACACCTAATCGGACTCGTCATCCTGCAGCCTACTACCCTTGTCGTCGCTGCCGCTGTCCTCCTCGTCACTCCCGCCCGAGGAAGAGCTCTCCACGCAGCACCTTGCACGGGTCCCAAAGCACCCAAAGACCTTGACGGAGAGAAGGCCACCCTCCATCAGCTTAAAATGGAGAGTGAGCCCCTCCGTCAAGCGGTGGATATGAGCAAACGTCTTCCATCCCCGACAAAGATACATCACGTGAGGGGCGGGGAAGTCGACGCGGACCCGCGTGCCACTGATCCCGCGGCCCCTCATGTGCAGCCGCAACAATTCCGGCGGATCCAGCTCCATCTCCCACGCAAATGGAGTCGGGAGACGAAGGCGACGGCGCGGCGGCCGGCGCAGCCTGACGAAGAACTCACAAGGGTCATCCCCAACATGGCCCTCCATTGGAGGAGGAGCTGCTGGCGGAGGCGAGGCCGGCGCGCCGCCCCGTCCTCCTCTTCCCCGAGCGCCCCGGCCTCGCCCACGGCCTCGCCCCCTCCCCCTTCCCCTCGCGGTTGGCTCTGCCACCGCAGGCGCAGGAGAAGGAGGGACGCGTTGTCGAGCGGCGACCCTCGCCGCCACTGTTGAAGGACCGGGATTCCCTCTCTCCATGACGGATGGAAGGGAGGAGCAGAAGCTGAAGGAAGAAGAAGATGAAAGAATGCGGGACGCCATCCCCCCCTCCTGCTCTTTATAAAGGATCGGGGTTGGGGCTCGGCCGCCCCGCTCGAACAATCAAGATACGGAAGGCGCAGGGAGCCAGGACCGACCCGCCACCCCAACCAGCGACGGCCCGGTTTCTCGCCTCCACCGTTTGCCACCCCAGGCGCATGGGAGACAAGTGGCGGACGTGCAGAACCGAGGGGACGGGTGAGACGACCACTCCCCACCCCGTGATCGTGGGGAGTGGACGCCTTGAAGACCGTGCCTCAACCCCATTCAGTAAATGGGCTGCGCCTCCACGCCTCCCTCCGTTTATGGGGAAGGCGCGAACCGCCCCTTTACTACGATGTGACACATGCCTGCGGGAACCAACCCCACGCATGCCGCCCACGTCACACGCGCCTCCCCACGCCGCGCCACGTGCGGGAGTCGTGGGAAGCGCAGCGCGTGAAGAATCTTACCGCGGTAAAAACCGCCCCGCCTGCCCGCGCACCATTTTTGGGCCTAGCCCAACAACGCGTTGCGCTTATGTGTGGCCGAGGCCCGGGGGCTCCTGTCGGTGTACAAAAAGAGGGGTACACTTTTTGTACCCCTATAACTGTGCACGGGCAGTCTAAGCCACGGGCACCACCACACCAAGCAAGGCAAGGGAGGTGAGCCAGGGTAAGACCAAAGCTCAAGAGAACTACGACGCCAAGTCCAAGACCACGAAGAGCAAAGGGGACGAAGCGGACTCCCCTGGCAAAATCCTTGTCGGGAGACAGTTCTAGCAGCCCCGGCAAGACCCTTGTCGTGGCGACTCGTCCCGCGCCTACGGAGCAAATCACCCTTGAGTCCACTGCCCCCAAAGGGCAAGGATTCAGGAGACATCCCCGTGGCGGCATGCAGATCTTCGTGAAGACATTCAAGATCAGATACGCACTAAGGAGACGACAACCCTTGGCGGGATCCCAGCCGAGGAAGACCACAAGGCCCTCGGCAAGCGCCTTGCCAGGGATGACAGCAGGCGCCCCGGCAAGGCCCTTACCGAGGACACCCGCAGGGCCACCATCTGGCCCACGCCGACTAAACCTCCACCGCCATTCGCATGCAACTGCCGATCCAACTAGCTGGGCAGGCACCTGCGTGGAGGCATGCAGATCTTCGTGAAGACCCACCACTGCACCACCTCAGCTGCCTGCCTACCTACGTGGCATCGCAGGCGTCGCTGGCCAGGGCGCGTGTCGACACAAGAAGGAGCGGCGACGGACGAGACAGGTTTCTCCCCCATCCCCGATAAAGCAAGGACACCTAATCAAGACGCATTAAATGCGCCTTGTCATGTAATGCGAGGGATAACCTCGCATCACTATTCCCTTTCCACCTCGTGTGTGCCACTGTGGCATCCCCTTTTTCTATAAAAGGAGGCCCGAGGCGACCAGGAGAAGGATTCGGCTTTTTGGAGCTCCTCACGCCCCATAGCTAACTCAAGAACATAGATATACAATCCACCAAAGCAGGAGTAGGGTTTTACGCATCCTCGTGGCCCGAACCTGGATAAACGAACCGTGTGCTACCTGTTAGATCCACTCTTCTCACGACCCCGCGCCCCGCTAACCATAGTAGGGATTCTTGTGATCCCATAGGTGTCCTCCCCACCGACAGTGCATCAAGGACATAATACTTCTGTTCAGCAATGAGGATAATCCTCAGATCATGGAGCTAGTCCGCATCACTGCTACTAACAACTTTCAACTTATATTTCTCTAGGAACATATCAAAAATAAACGGGGAGCTACATCGCGAGCTATTGATCTACAACATAGTTTGTAAATACTATCAGGACTAAGTTCATGATAAATTAAAGTTCAATTTAATCATATTACTTAAAAACTCCCACTTAGATAGGCATCCCTCTAGTCA
Organism: Triticum dicoccoides; assembly: GCF_002162155.2. NCBI lineage: Eukaryota > Viridiplantae > Streptophyta > Magnoliopsida > Poales > Poaceae > Triticum > Triticum dicoccoides. Next base: position 92,216,095 of record NC_041386.1, read on the forward strand.
TCTAAATGATCACGTGATCCATATCAACTAAACCATGTCAGATCATCACGTGAGATGGAGTAGTTTTCAATGGTGAACATCACTATGTTGATCATATCTACTATGTGATTCACGCTCGACCTTTCGGTCTCATTGTTCCTAGGCCATATCTGCATATGCTAGGCTCGTCAAGTTTAACCCGAGTATTCTACGTGTGCAAAACTGGCTTGCACCCGTTGTATATGAACGTAGAGCTTATCACACCCGATCATCACGTGGTGTCTCGGCACGATGAACTGTAGCAACGGTGCATACTCACGGAGAACACTTGTACCTTGAAATTTAGTGAGAGATCATCTTATAATGCTAATGCCGTACTAAGCAAAATAAGATGCATAAAATATAAACATCACATGTAATCAAAATAAGTGATAGGATATGGCCATCATCATCTTCTGCCTTTGATCTCCATCTCCAAAGCACCGTCATGATCACCATCATCACCGGCTTGACACCTTGATCTCCATCAAAGCATCATTGTCGTCTCGCCAACTATTGCTTCTACGACTATCGCTACCACTTAGTGATAAAGTAAAGCAATTACATGGCGATTGCATTTCATACAATAAAGTGACAACCATATGGCTCCTGCCAGTTGCCGATAACTTGGTTACAAAACATGATCATCTCATACAATAAAATTTAGCATCATGTCTTGACCATATCACATCACAACATGCCCTGCAAAAACAAGTTAGACATCCTCTACTTTGTTGTTGTAAGTTTTACGTGGCTGCTACGGGCTTCTAGCAAGAACCGCTCTTACCTACGCATCAAAACCACAACGTTTTTTCGTCAAGTGTGTTGTTTTAACCTTCAACAAGGACCGAGCGTAGTCAAACTCGATTCAACTAAAGTTGGAGAAACAGACACCCACTAGCCACCTGTGTGCTCATGAACGTGGTCATGTAATGTCGGTCTAGGCCGCTTCATCCAACAATGCCGCTGAATCAAAGTAAAACATTGCTGGTAAGCAGTATGACTATTATCGCCCACAACTCATTGTGTTCTACTCGTGCATATAACATCTACGCATAGACCTGGCTCTGATGCCATTCTTGGGGAACACAATATTCCAAAAAATTTACCTACGATCACACAAGATCTATCTATGAGATGCATAGCAACGAGCGGGGAGAGTGTGTCCACCTACCCTCGTAGATCAAAAGTGGAAGCGTTTAGCAACACGATTAATGTATTTGAACGTCTTCGCGATCCAACCGATCCAAGCACCAAGTGTAGGGGCGCGCCTAGTGTAGGGAGTCCTACTAGGACTCCTAAGTCCTAGTAGGATTCCCTTTCCTTTTTGGAGTAGGAAAGAGGGAGAGGAAGGGGAGGGGGAAGGAAAGAGTGGGTTGCGCCCCCACCCCTTGTCCAATTCGGTTTGGGCAGGGGGGAGGTGCACGCCACCTTGTGGCCCTTCTTCCCTCTCTCCACTAAATCCCAATAAGGCCCACTAACTTCCCCCAGCGAATTCCCGTAACTCTCCGATACTCCAAAGAATACCCGAATCACTCGGAACCATTTCGATGTCCAAATATAGCCTTCCAGTATATCGATCTTTACCTCTCGACCATTTTGAGACTCCTCGTCATGTCCGTGATCTCATCCGGGACTCCAAACAAACTTCGGTCATCAAATCACATAACTCATAATACAAATCGTCATCGAACGTCAAGCGTGTGGACGCTACGGGTTCAAAAACTATGTAGACATGACCGAGACACATCTCCGGTCAATAACCAATAGCAGAACCTGGATGCTCATATTGGCTCCTACGTATTCTACAAAGATATTTATCGGTCAAACCGCATAACAACATACTTCATTCCCTTTTTCATTGGTATGTTACTTGCCCGAGATTCGATCGCCGGTATCATCATACCTAGTTCAATCTTGTTACCGGCAAGTCTCTTTACTCGTTCCATAATGCAACATCCCGCAACTAACTCATTAGTCACATTGCTGGCAAGGCTTATTGTGATGTGCATTACCAAGAGGGCCCAGAGATGCCTCTCTGATACACGGAGTGACAAATCCTAATCTTGGTCTATGCCAACTCAACAAACACCATCGGAGACACCTGTAGAGCATCTTTATAATCACCCAGTTATGTTGTGACGTTTGATAGCACACAAAGTGTTCCTCTGGTATTCGGGAGTTTCATAATCTCATAGTCAGAGGAATATGTATAAGGGCATGTTCTGAATCTCTCCCAACTCCACCAAATCTGCAGCTTCTACTTCTTTGGCGAGCTTCTCACTCCACGCAGCGATCAAAAAACGTTCCGGAGCTATGGCAGCTTCTCCCCTCGCTGCAGCCCAACTGGGAGGCAAAAAACCTGCTGGGCGCCCCTTTGGGCTGGCTGGAAGCAACCCAATTCAGCAGCTGGATGTCTAGAGGCCGAAAAAGAAAACCAAGACATGCTGGGCTGCTCATGTGGTGATGGCTGGCCTTATAACATGCACACTTTTTTCCAGTAGCTATTTCCAACAATTTTGGCTTTACAGGAACATGTACAGAGAGCATTTCTTGGGTACATGGAGCAACAGATGTACAACAAACATGTATTTTTTTGAAAGATCCCAAATTTTCTCAGCTAACATAAGTTATAATTTAGTAGAAAAACTAGTTCTATCATGTGTCATACAACAAAAGCTCCATTTGCATATAAGTTTGCAAATCAATATGGTCACACATCTAAAATCACGAACATGATTACTTCACCAACTAAGAGCAATGGCGGTAGCTAGTTCATGCCTAAACAAATCCATGTTAGGAGCACTTGCCGCCATTGTTGAAGCATCCGATGCATTTGAAGGAATAGCATACTTCTTGTATCTATCAGGAATAGTTGGAACATAATCCGGATCCCTCTCACACCGAAGGAAGTGGAGATCCTCTTTGTCATGGAGGCGGACGTAGTTGTGTAGTGTCATGGTAGCCCCAATAATCATTTTTTGTGTTACAATCGAGTAGTTTGGCATCTTGAGCAATATTTGCCATTTCATCTTCCACACACCAAAGGTTCTCTCTATGGTATTGCGCTTGGAAGAGTGGATCCGGTTGAACTTCTCTAGGGGAGTAGTTGGGGGCGCACCTCTTTGGAAGTCGGGGACGTGATATCGTTCTCCTTTGTAGGGTGCTAGATAGCCATCTCTGTTAGGATAACCGGCGTCTACAAGGTAATACTTGCCTACAGAAAGTAACAACAAACATGATTGTGAGTTGGAGGATATGTTACATAAGTTGCAACAACAAGAAATACTAACCCTTGGGAGGATGTGGGAATGTGGCCTTGTCATTTTCAATAGCATGGAATAGCACACTTGTGTCATGCATAGAACCCGGTTGTCCAATTGAAGCGTAGGTGAAATGCATATCAAAGTCGCATACTGCCATCACATTTTGAGTTGTTGCACCCGTTCTTCCAATGTACCTTACTTTTGAAGGTCCCTCCGGAATAGAAGCCCTAACATGTGTCCCATCTATTGCACCAATGCAGTCTTTGAGGTGAGGATAAGCCCTTTTGTCACGCTTAATCCTATCATGCACAATGTGAAAATTTGGGTCTTGAGGCCTAATGTAGTGAGATGACATCTTGATCACACAATGTAGAACCTCATGGAACTTACGATGGACTGTATCCGCTCCATGTTTAAAACGGTTTTGGGTTCTTCTATTTGATTCACAACCCAAGGTCTACAAGAACATAGCAAGAGACTCATAAGTGGTAATAAAGCATGTTTCTTTGAGGCCGTACTCCGCCACCAACTTGTCATGAAGATCAAAGAACACATGTGCATTCATTCTCAACATTGTGTACGTCTCTCCAGGTGTGCAAATAGTCTGTTGCACCCATTCAAAACCAGTCAACCTAGATGTCCTAGGATTGGCCTTCATGACCCTACTTTTACAATACTTACCAACTATGGATGACACACCTGAACAACGCATGTCCATATCATGTTGATATTGGAAAACCATAATTTTCTTTCTTTCATAATGAATGTCATCATCACTTTCACTATCCGATGACATCTGCATATAAACAATCACCAAAATATGAAACACAAGTTAGCACCAATTGGATCGACAACATAAGAATAATGCATACATAAATAGCAAACACTAGGCTGAACAACATAGACATAAAAGATGGTTCCACAGTGCGTACATAAATAGATGGAATAGTATCAAGTAGTTCCCATACTTTAAGAAGTAGGTTCAACATAAAAGACACAAATAGTTTTGAGAGCAAAGGATAATCGACCATCTCACATAGATGGAATGTAAAGTAACTACTTCCCATACTTCAACTCATACTTCCTACGCAACCAACCCTTTCGAGAGTCAAGAGGCATGTAAAGAAACATCTCCCTTTGCGCCCTCTTCACAAACAATTCGCTAGCCATGAAGAACTCATCGCTATCAACTGCTGCACCACAAGCAATGACTTCATCCATGACCGAGGTGACACAGTTCGCCTCATCTTGCTTTAGGAAAGACTGAAATGATGAGTGAGAAGCCTCGGCAATGTCACCAATCCTTCTAACTTGCTCACACATCACTTGTGCGGTCTTGGGTTTCTTGTTCTTCTCTGGAATGATGATTCCAAGCCTCACTTTAGATGAACTAGGTGTTGCCTGAGATGCTTGTTCTTCCGTATCATCCAAATCAAGATCCTCGATCTCATCAACGTTGATGGATTCTTTCACTGCCGCACTAGAGGGGGGAGGTATACCAGAAGAGGGGTTCCAATGGCCAGTACCATCAGTTGTGATATCTCCAAAGATAACCCGCAACTTTTCTTCATTAGCAAGTCCTTTCTTCTTCAACTTGCCACAACCTTTAATATCCTGTAATACAACAAGTGAAACACATTATTAGTAAATAAAGAGATATGGCTAAATTAAGATACATGATACAACAGCCAAAGAACTCACAATTTTAGCCTTCTTCCACCACTCATCATCTTGTGACACGGTGTTGTTCACATAGTCCCATCCGGCTCCGGTCTCCCGAAACTTGAGTTTCTTGAACAAGGTGAAATCAGATTTAAGCTTGTCCCATTTGTTTTTCATTTGCGTATGTGTGTAGTCAAGCCCGGTTCTCATCTTAAATTGTCTTGTCACCTCATCAAATGCATTTGGGGTCAAATAATTGCCTGGCCTATTTCCAGCGTCCACTTGCTCGGCGAACAACTCACAGACAATTTGAGTGTTTTCAACGCTCCATTCAGCAGTCATGCTTGACACTTCTCAACGAAAATGCATGTCACATTGGTCCTCACATATACAAGCATAATAGGGAAACTGAAGTTTTTTGCAAAGCCAAAATCATGTCATATCTAAACTACACTTCACGAATAAACTAATGTCTACATATGCAAAAAGTAGCAGTGGCCTCTCAACAAAAAGGAGTAGCTGGCTAGCCTCTTTCATATATGCAGAGGCTGAAACAGGAAGATAAACCTCTACACAGATGGTAAGCTGGCCAACTATAGCTAGCAGCATATGATTATAGAATCCTATCGCCAGATTAATTAGCTAGCACCGATGGGGACGGCCTTATGCAGCCGCTTCGTTACGCACAAAGTCATCTTTAGTACTGCTAATATCTTAGCACTACACATGATACTTCAAACTGTTAATATCATACCAGTACTAAACTTCACAAATCAAATTCACCCTAACATGTACTAGTTCATACCGCTTATATCTTAGCAGTACACATAATACACTGCAGAAAAATTCGGTTATCATGCATAGTACACGAACACCAGGTCTGACATAGGTAGGCCATCTTTATTGGAGCTCACCTTGTGGTTTGGGCGAGGGGGCTCGGCCTCCGGGCTGCTGCTCCTGGCTCCGGCGTCAATGGCGTCCTGGTGAGCTCGCCATTACCAATGGGGTCGCTGCTCCAAGCTGGTGGCGGGACGAGCGCCAATGAGCAGGGGATCCGGCGGGGAAGTGGCCGATATGGCCGGATCTGTACGCGGAAGAGTGGATCCGGCCGGCGACGGGGGGCAGCGGGTGTGGCGGCGGGACTGGCGGCAGCGGTGAGGGTTCAAGGTGGGAGAGTTTGGGGTGAATGAGGGAGCAGAGCGAGAACGATTCGAGAGGAGGGCTGGCTCGGTTATGTATGTTGCGCCAATCGTTTTCCTTGGCGGTGGCAAAATCTTGTAAATACATGGGAACTCCAAATTCTGTTTATTTGCGAAGCTGGGGTTTCCTCGCTCCACAAAAATGCACTACGGCCCATGAGAGCTTCGCGATTTCAGCTTCTCGGAGCGAATGTGTTCGGCTTCGTTTCTTAAGTGGAGTTTGTGAAGCTGAGAGTGGGAGGGGTTCAGAACACGCCCTAAGACATGAAGAAAGCAATAGCAATAAAACTAAGGAACAATTGTATTCGTGCCCCTAGTTGGGTCGCCCTCGACTGATTTGCCCCTATTTTTTCAACAATTGCAGTTTTGCCCAGCTCACTTCACACGCCTTGTGTTTTTGCCCTTCCGGGGCGGTTCCGACCAATCACGGTTCGCCACGTGCTAAAACTAAACGATCATTATGCTAAGCTAACGGATGGGTCTTGTCCATCACATCATTCTCTAATGATGTGATCCCATTCATCAAATGACAACACATGTCTATGGTCAGGAAACTTAACCATCTTTGATTAACGAGCTAGTCAAGTAGAGGGATACTAGGGACACTCTGTTTTGTCTATGTATTCACGCATGTACTAAGTTTCCGGTTAATACAATTCTAGAATGAATAATAAACATTTATCATGATATAAGGAAATATAAATAACAACTTTATTATTGCCTCTAGGGCATATTTCCTTCAAATTTCCCTCAAGTCGATGACCTAAGGTTTATCAATCCATGGGAGGCATAGGATGAAGATGGTCTCTCTCAAACAACCCTGCAACCAAATAACAAAGAGTCTCTTGTGTCCTCAACACACCCAATACAATGGTAAATTGTATAGGCGCATTAGTTTGGCGAAGAGATGGTGATACAAGTGCAATATGGATAGTAGATATAGGTTTTTGTAATCTGGAAATATAAAAACAGCAAGGTAGCTAGTAACAAAAGTGAGCGAAAACGGTATTGCAATGCTTGGAAATAAGGCCTAGGGTTCATACTTTCACTAGTGCAATTTCTCTCAACAATGATAGCATAAATAGATTATATAACAATCCCTCAACATGCAACAAAGAGTCACTCCAAAGTCACTAATAGCGGAGAACAAACGAAGAGATTATTGTAGGGTACGAAACCACCTCAAAGTTATTCTTTATGATCGATCTATTGGGCTATTCCTATAAGTGTCACAAACAACCCTAGAGTTCGTAAAAAAATAACACCTTAAGACACACATCAATGAAAACCCTAATGTAACCTAGATAGTCCAATGTCACCACAAGTATTCGTGGGTTTGATTATATGATATGCATCACACAATCTTAGACTCATATATTCAAACCAACATAAAGAACTTCAAAGAGTGCCCCAAAGTTTCTATTGGAGAGTCAAGATGAAACGTGTGCCAACCCCTATGCATAAGTTCACAAGGTCACATAACCCGCAAGTTGATCACCAAAACATACATCACGTAGATCACGTGAATATCTTGTTGTCACCACAGATAAGCACATGCAAGACATACATCAAGTGTTGTCAAATCCTTAAAGACTCAATCCGATAAGATAACTTCAAAGGGAAAACTCAATCCAAATAAGAAGGTAGAGGGGGAGAAATATCATAAGATCCAACTATAAAAGCAAAGCTCACGGTACATCAAGATCGTGCCAAATCAAGAACACGAGAGAGAGAGAGAGAGAGAGAGAGAGAGATCAAACACATAGCTACTGGTACATACCCTCAGCCCCGAGGGTGAACTACTCCCTCTCGTCATGGCGAGCGCCGGGATGATGAAGATGGCCACCGGTGATGATTTCCCCCTCCGACAGGGTGCCGGAACAGGGCCTCGATTGGTTTTGGTGGCTACAGAGGCTTGCGGCGGCGGAACTCCCGATCTAGATTTATTTGGGGGGTTTCTATATTTATAGGAATTTTTGGCGTCGAGAACAAGTCAGGGGGTCCACGAGTCAACCACAAGGTCGAAGGGCACGCCCTAGGGGGTGGGGAGCCCTACACCCTTGTGGATGACTCGGGACTCTTCTGGCCCAACTCTTTTGCTTCGGGGGCTTCTTTTGGTCCATAAAAAATCATCGTGAAGTTTCAGGTCAATTGGACTCCGTCTGATATTCCTTTCCTACGAAACTCAAAAACAAGGAAAAAATAGGAACTGGCACTGGGCTGTAGGTTAATAGGTTAGTCCCAAAAATCATATAAAATAGCATATAAATGCATATAAAACCGAAAATTGGCAATGGCTCCTAGGTGCATATGCACCCATTGTCTAAATACACATTTTGAAAAGTTGAAAAATTCGGAAAAAAAATCCCGCGTGTATATCTGAACATTCTAGTGTGTGCACAAAGTTTTCGATGAAAAACGAGGTTTTCTGTGGCTTGTGTAAAAAAGACAATTTCTGATGCTTCATTAAAACTATTCATTTTGCATTTCTTTATATTTTTTACACAAGCCACAAAAATGTTGTTTTTCACCGAAACTTTGTGCACGGACATAGAATGTCCGGATATACCCGCAGGATTTTTGTTCGGAATTTTAAAACTTTTCAAAATGTGTATTTAAACAATGGGTGCATATGCACATAGGAGTCAAAACATCCAAGATAGATAATATAATAGCATGGAACAATAAAAAATTATAGATACATTGGAGACGTGACACCCTACCACTAACCAACGCCGCCGCCTCACCCCGACCTTCCCCATGCACCGCCGCCGCCTCACCCCCACCTTCCCCACGCACCGCCGCCATCCACCCCACCTTCCCCACATGGCGCCGCCGCCCCACCCCACCTTCCCCGT
>NC_041386.1:92225591-92260140 GCF_002162155.2 Triticum dicoccoides
GCCTCCGCCCCACCCCACCTTCCCCGCACGTCACCGCTGCCCCAACCCACCTTCCCCACCCCACCTTCCTTGCACGCCGCTGCCGCCTGATAACCTACAAGTATATGGGATCATTTATAGCCTTCTTTGATAAATAAGAGTGTTGAACCCAACGAGGAGCTAAAGGCTGAACAAATATCCCCTCAAGTTCTATCGACCACCGATACAACTCTACGCACAGTTGAGGTCTGCTTTACCAGAAACAAGTATGAAACTATTTTGTAGGTTTGATGCTAGAACTATTTTTTGAAGAATAAAACTATGAGAACTTTCCAAGATAACAAAAGTTAGGTGTTTAGTAAAAGGGTTTGTGTCAACAAGAAAGTTATTTGTCCCTAGGTAATCGATAACAAGTACCAGTAATCATCCTTGCAATTTTATATGAGGGAGAGGCATGGGCTAACATACTTTCTCTACTTGGATCATATGCACTTACGATTGGAACTCTAGCAAGCATCTGCAACTGCTAAAGATCATTAAGGTCATGAAACCCAACCATAGCATTAAGTATCAAGTCCTCTTTACTCCCATACACAATAACCCACCTACTCGGGTTTAAGTTTCTGTCACTCTCGCAATCCACCATAAGCAAATCATGAACATATTGCAACACCCTACAGCGGGGCTCCCTCACATTTGCACGAGACGGAGGGCACCGTAGGACAGCACCATAAATAAAATATACAATCATACAACCAAGATCACGATTAACCCATAGGACAAAACGGATCTACTCAAACATCATAGGATAGCCATAGATCATTGGGGAATAATATATGAAGTTGATCACCATGTTTAAGTAGAGATTACAGTGGGGAGAAGAGGTGTTACACCGCTGCATAGAGGGGGAGAAAGATGGTGTTGACAGTAGCAAGATTGTTGATGTAGATCGCCGTCCCGATCGTTGCCCCAGTGGCACTCCGGCGCCACCAGAAGCGAGGGGGAGAGAGCCCCCCTCCTCCTTCTTCCTTGCACCCCCCCCTAGATGGAAGGAGGTTTCCCCCTTTGGTCCATGGCCTCCATGGCACCGGAGGGGCGGGAGCCACACCGAGATTGGATCTCCCTCTCTGTTCTCTTCTGTTTCGCATTCCCAGATCTGGCCGAAAAACGTTTTTTATATTCTGGGAGATCCGTAACTCCGATTGCGCTGAGATTTTAACATGATTTTTTTCAGGATATAAGCTACCTTGTGCCCGAAGTAGAGTTCTGATACGTCTCCAACGTATCTATAATTTTTGATTGCTCCATGCTATATTATCTACTGTTTTGGGCAATATTGGGCTTTATTATCCACTTTTATATTACTTTTGGGACTAACCTATTAACCGGAGGCCCAGCCCAGATTTGTTGTTTTATGCCTATTTCAGTGTTTCGAAGAAAAGGAATATCAAACGGAGTCGAAACGGAACGAAATCAACTAGAGAAGTTATTTTTGGAAGGAAACCTACCGGATAGACTTGGACCCTACGTCAGAAGGTGAAGGAGGTGCTCATGAGGGTAGGGGCGCGCCCACCCCCCTGGGGTGCGCCCCCCTGCCTCGTGGCCCCCCCTTTGGTCCACCGACGTACTCCTTTCACACATATATACCTACGTATCGTAAAACTTCCAGAACAGAGATTAGATCGGGAGTTCCGCCGCCAGAAGCCTCCATAGCCACCGAAAGCCAATCTACACCCGTTCCGGCACCCTGCCGGAGGGGGCAATCCCTCTTCGGTGGCCATCTTCATCATCCCAGTGCTCTCCATGACGAGGAGGGAGTAGTTCTCCCTCGGGGCTGAGGGTATGTACCAGTAGCTATGTGTTTGATCTCTCTCTCTCTCTCATGTTCTTGATTTGGCACGATCTTGATGTATCATGAGCTTTGCTATTATAGTTGGATCTTATGTTTCTCCTCCCCCTCTTCTCTCTTGTAATGAATTGAGTTTCCCCTTTGAAGTAATCTTATCGGATTGAGTCTTTAAAGATTTGAGAACACTTCATGTATGTCTTGCCGTGCGTATCTGTGGTGACAATGGGATATCACGTGATTCACTTGATGTATGTTTTGGTGATCAACTTGCGGGTTCTGCCCATGAACCTATGCATAGGGGTTGGCACACGTTTTCGTCGTGATTCTCCGGTAGAACTTTGGGGCACTCTTTGAGGTTCTATGTGTTGGTTGAATAGATGAATCTGAGATTGTGTGATGCATATCGTATAATCATACCCATGGATACTTGAGGTGACATTGGAGTATCTAGGTGATATTAGGGTTTTGGTTGATGTGTGTCTTAAGGTGTTATTCTAGTACGAACTCTAGGGCTGTTTGTGACACTTATAGGAATAGCCCAACAGATTGATTGGAAAGAATAACTTTGAGGTGGTTTCGTACCCTACCATAATCTATTCATTCGTTCTCCTCTATTAGTGACTTTGGAGTGACTCTTTGTTGCATGCTGAGGGATAGTTATGTGATCCAGTTATGTTATTATTGTTGAGAGAACTTACACTAGCGAAAGTATGAACCCTAGGCCTTATTTTCACACATTGCAATACCGTTTACGCTCACTTTTATCATTCATTACCTTGCTGTTTTTATATTTTCAGATTACAAAACCATTATCTACTATCCATATTGCACTTGTATCACCATCTCTTCACCGAACTAGTGCACCTATACAATTTACCATTGTATTGGGTGTGTTCGGGACACAAGAGACTCTTTGTTATTTGGTTGCAGGGTTACTTGAGAGAGACCATCTTCATCCTACGCCTCCTACGGATTGATAAACCTTAGGTCATCCACTTGAGGGAAATTTGCTACTTTCCTACAAACCTCTGCACTTGGAGTCCCAACAACGTCTACAAGAAGAAGGTTGTGTAGTAGACATCAAGCTCTTTTCTGGCGCTGTTGTCGGGGAGGTGAGTGCTTGAAGGTATATCTTTAGATCTTGCAATCAAGTCTTTTAGTTTCTTGTTTTACCACTAGTTTAGTTTATAAAAGAAAACTACAAAAAATGGAATTAAGTTTGTCTCATACGCTTCATCTTTTTAATATCTTTCGTGAGTATGATGGAAAGGAAAATTGTGCCAAAGTGCTAGAAGAAGAATGCATTAGAATGTTTGGCACTAAATATTTGAATGATGAGAATGATTGCAATGTTGTTAGTATGAATTCCTTGAATATCCATGATGCTAATGATATGCAAAGCCACAAGCTTGGGGAAGCTATGTTTGATGAAGATGATATTTTTTGTCCCCCAAGCTTTGATGAGCAAATTTACTATGATGAAAGCATGCCTCCTATCTATGATGATTATTGTGATGACACGTATGCTTTAAAGAATAATAATAACCATGAAACTTGTCATCTTGATCTTAATTTTCAATCACATGATAGTTATTTTGTTGAGTTTGCTCCCACTATTATTCATGAGAAGAAATTTTCTTATGTGGAGAGTAATAAAATTTCTAAGCTTATAGATCATGAAAAGAATGCTTTAGGTGCTGGTTATATTGTTGAATTAATTCATGATGCTACTGAAAATTATTATGAGGGAGGAACATATGCTTGTAGGAATTGCAATAATATCAAGTTTCCTCTCTATGTGCTTAAATTTTTGACGTTATGCTTGTTTTACCTTCCTATGCAAGTTGATTCTTGTTCCCACAAGTTTTTTGCTCACAAAATCCCTATGCATAGGAAGCATGTTAGACTTAGATGTGTTAGTCATATTCTTCATGATGCTCTCTTTATGTTTCAATTCTTATCTTTTATGTGAGCATCGTTGAAATCATCATGCCTAGCTAGGGGCGTTAAACGATAGCGCTTGTTGGGAGGCAACCCAACTTTATTTTTGTTCCTTGATTTTTGTTCCTGTTTAGTAATAAATAATTCATCTAGCCTCTGTTTAGATGTGGTTTTATGCTTTTAATTAGTGTTTGTGCCAAGTAGAACCTTTGGGAAGACTTGGGTGAAGTCTTTATGATCATGCTGTAAAAAAACAGAAACTTTACCGCTCACGAGAATTACTGCCATTTTTATTTGGAAAGTGCTATTTAGTTAATTCTTTTTTACATGATTAATAGATAAATTCCTCAGTTCCAGAAATTTATTTGAGAATTTTATGAGTTCCAGAAGTATACATTTGATCCAGATTACTACAGACTGTTCTGTTTTTGACAGATTCTGATTTTCGTGTGTTGTTTGCTTATTTTGATGAATCTAAGGCTAGTAAAATATTTTATAAACCATAGAGAAGTTGGAATAAAGTAGGGTTAATACCAATATAAATAAAGAATGATTTCATTACAGTACCTTGAAGTGGTGTGTGTTTTCGCTAACGGAGCTTATGAGTTTTCTGTTATGTTTTGTGTTGTGAAGTTTTCAATTTTTGGGTAAGGATTCGATGGACTATGGAATAAGGAGTGGCAATAGCCTAAGCTTGGGGATGCCCAAGGCACCCCAAGGTAATATTCAAGGATATCCAAGAGCCTAAGCTTGGGGATGCCCCGGAAGGCATCCCCTCTTTCGTCCACTTCCATCGGTAACTTTACTTGGAGCTATATTTTTATTCGCCACATGATATGTGTTTTGCTTGGAGCGTCAATTTATTTTGGTAGGATTTGCTTTCTGTTATTTAGAACAATGTTTTGCATCTTTTATTTCAATAAAAGTGGCATTGATAGCCTTTACTATACCTATGTTACAAGTATACATGTCTCTGTTTAAAAACAGAAAGTTTACCGATATTGCAATAATTCCCTAGAAAAGTCAGAATGTGATAAAATGTTGAAACCTTTTGCATATTAAGCTCTGATAAATTTACTACAGTGGGAATTTTCTTTCATAATTTTTGGAGCTAGGGAAGTATGGATGTTGCTGCATTCTTTACAGACTGTCCTGTTTAGGCAGATTGCTGTTATGTTTGCATTTTTTTGCATATGTTTGCTTATTTAGTGATTCTATTTGAGGATAGGACTATTAAATATGCAGAGGAATTTAGTATGCAATGTTGAATAATAATTTTAGTGGTTTGCTACAGTAGAGTATGATAAGGTTTTTGCAATGGTTTATACTAACTTATCTCACGAGTCCTTATTGAGTTTTGTGTGGATGAAGCTTTTGAGATTTAGGGAGACCGTGATATGAGAGGAATTAAGGAGACACAAAAGCTCAAGCTTGGAGATGCCCAAGGCACCCCAAGATAATATTTCAAGAAGTCTCAAGCGTCTAAGCTTGGGGATGCCCGGTTGGCATCCCACCTTTCTTCTTCAACAATTATCGGTTAGTTTCGGTTGATCCTAAGTTTTTGCTTCTTCACATGATGTTTGCCATTCTTAGAATGTAATTTTATTTTGCTTTGCTTGTTGTTTGAATAAAATACCAAGATCTGAAATTATTAAATGGGAGAATCTTCACATAGTTGCATAATTATTTGACTACTCATTGATCTTCACTTATATCTTTCGGAGTAGTTTGTTGTTTGCTCTAGTGCTTCACTTATATCTTCTAGAGCATGGTGGTAGTATTATTTTTAAGAAATAGATGAACTCTCATGCTTCACTTATATTATTTTGAGAGTCTTAAATAGCATGGTAATTTGCTTAAAATCCTAATATGCTAAGCATAAAAGATTTGTAAGAATTCTTATGAGTGTGATGAATACTAAGAGAAGTTTGATGATTGATGATTGTTTTGAGATATGGAGGTAGTGATATCAAAGTTGTGCTAGTTGAGTAGTTGTGAATTTGAGAAATACTTGTGTTGAAGTTTGCAAGTCCCGTAGCATGCACGTATGGTAAATGTTATGTAACAAATTTGAAACATGAGGTGTTATTTGATTGTCCTCCTTATGAGTGGCGGTCGGGGACGAGCGATGGTATTTTCCTACCAATCTATCCCCCTAGGAGCATGCGCGTAGTACTTTGGTTTTTGATGGCTTGTAGATTTTTGCAATAAGTATATGAGTTCTTTATGACTAATGTTGAGTCCATAGATTATACGCACTCTCACCCTTCCATCATTGCTAGCCTCTACGGTACCGTGCATTGCCCTTTCTCACATCGAGAGTTGGTGCAAACTTCGCCGGTGCATCCAAACCTCGTGATATGATACGCTCTTTCACACATAAACCTCCTTATATCTTCCTCAAAACAGCCACCATACCTACCTATTATGGCATTTCCATAGCCATTCCGAGACATATTGCCATGCAACTTTCCACCATCCCGTTCTTCATGACACATTCATCATTGTCATATTGCTTAGCATGATTATGTAGTTGACATAGTATTCGTGGCAAAGCCACCGTTCATAATTCTTTCATACATGTCACTCTTGATTCATTGTCCCGGTACACCGCCGAAGGCATTCATATAGAGTCATATCTTGTTCTAGTATCGAGTTGTAATGATTGAGTTGTAAATAAATGGAAGTGTGATGATCATCATTCAATAGAGCATTGTCCCAAAAAAAAGAGAAAGGCCAAAGAAAAAAAAGGCCCAAAAATATATATATAAAAAATAAAATAAAAAAAGGAGAAAATAAAAAGGGGCAATGCTACTATCCTTTTTCCACACTTGTGCTTCAAAGTAGCACCATGTTCTTCATATAGAGAGTCTCTTGTTTTGTCATTTTCATATACTAGTGGGAATCTTTCATTATAGAACTTGGCTTGTATATTCCAATAATGGTCCTCCTCAAGTGCCCTAGGTCTTCGTGAGCAAGCAAGTTGGATGCACACCCACTTAGTTTCTTTTGTTGAGCTTTCATACATTTATAGCTCTAGTGCATCCGTTGCATGGCAATCCCTACTCCTCGCATTAACATCAATCGATGGGCATCTCCATAGCCCATTGATTAGCCTCGTTGATGTGAGACTTTCTCCTTTTTTGTCTTCTCCACATAACCCCCATCATCATATTCTATTCCACCCATAGTGCTATATCCATGGCTCGCGCTCATGTATTGCGTGAAGGTTTATAAGTTTGAGATTATTAAAGTATGACACAATTGCTTGGCTTGTCATCGGGGTTGTGCATGATGAGAGCATTCTTGTGTGACAAAAATGGAGCATGACTAAACTATATGATTTTGTAGGGATGAACTTTCTTTGGCCATGTTATTTTGAGAAGACATAATTGCTTAGTTAGTATGCTTGAAGTATTATTATTTTTATGTCAAAATGAACTTTTGCCTTGAATCTTTTGGATCTGAATATTCATATCACAAGTAGGAAGAATTACATTGAAATTATGCCAACTAGCATTCCACAACAAAAATTATCTTTTTTATCATTTACCCACTCGAGGACAAGCAGGAATTAAGCTTGGGGATGCTTGATACGTCTCTAACGTATCTATAATTTTTTATTGCTCCATGCTATATTATCTACTGTTTTGGGCAATATTGGGCTTTATTATCCACTTTTATATTACTTTTGAGACTAACCTATTAACCGGAGGCCCAGCCCAGATTTGCTGTTTTATGCCTATTTCAGTGTTTCGAAGAAAAGGAATATCAAACGGAGTCGAAACGGAACGAAATGAACTGGAGAAGTTATTTTTGGAAGGAAACCTACCGGATAGACTTGGACCCTACGTCATAAGATGAAGGAGGTGCTCATGAGGGTAGGGGGCGCGCCCCACTGCCTCGTGGCCCCCCCTTCGGTCCATCGACGTACTCCTTTCACCCATATATACCTACGTATCGTAAAACTTCCAGAACAGAGATTAGATCGGGAGTTCCACCGCCAGAAGCCTCCATAGCCACCGAAAGCCAATCTAGACCCGTTCCGGCACCCTGCCGGAGGGGGCAATCCCTCTCCGATGGCCATCTTCATCATCCCGGTGCTCTCCATGACGAGGAGGGAGTAGTTCTCCCTCGGGGCTGAGGGTATGTACCAGTAGCTACGTGTTTGATCTCTCTCTCTCTCTCTCTCTCTCTCTCTCTCTCGTGTTCTTGATTTGGCACGATCTTGATGTATTGCAAGCTTTGCTATTATAGTTGGATCTTATGTTTCTCCTCCCCCTCTTCTCTCTTGTAATGAATTGAGTTTCCCCTTTGAAGTAATCTTATCGGATTGAGTCTTTAAAGATTTGAGAACACTTGATGTATGTCTTGCCGTGCGTATCTGTGGTGACAATGGGATATCACGTGATTCACTTGATGTATGTTTTGGTGATCAACTTCCGGGTTTCGCCCATGAACCTATGCATAGGGGTTGGCACAAGTTTTCGTCGTGATTCTCTGGTAGAACTTTGGGGCACTCTTTGAGGTTCTATGTGTTGGTTGAATAGATGAATCTGAGATTGTGTGATGCATATCGTATAATCATACCCACGGATACTTGAGGTGACATTGGAGTATCTAGGTGACATTAGGGTTTTGGTTGATGTGTGTCTTAAGGTGTTATTCTAGTACGAACTCTAGGGCTGTTTGTGACACTTATAGGAATAGCCCAACGGATTGATTGGAAAGAATAACTTTGAGGTGGTTTCGTACCCTACCATAATCTCTTCGTTCGTTCTCCGCTATTAGTGACTTTGGAGTGACTCTTTGTTGCATGTTGAGGGATAGTTATGTGATCCAATTATGTTATTATTGTTGAGAGAACTTACAATAGCGAAAGTAGGAACCCTAGGCCTTATTTTCACACATTGCAATACCGTTTACGCTCACTTTTATTATTCGTTACCTTGCTGTTTTTATATTTTCAGATTACAAAAACCATTATCTACTATCCATATTGCACTTGTATCACCATCTCTTCACCAAACTAGTGCACCTATACAATTTACCATTGTATTGGGTGTGTTGGGGACACAAGAGACTCTTTGTTATTTGGTTGCAGGGTTACTTGAGAGAGACCATCTTCATCCTACGCCTCCTATGGATTGATAAACCTTAGGTCATCCACTTGAGGGAAATTTGCTACTGTCCTACAAACCTCTGCACTTGGAGGCCCAACGACGTCTACAAGAAGAAGGTTGTGTAGTAGACATCAAGCTCTTTTCTGGCGCCATTGCCGGGGAGATGAGTGCTTGAAGGTATATCTTTAGATCTTGCAATCGAGTTTTTTAGTTTCAAGTTCCAACCGACGTTCGAGGAGGGAACAAGACACCTAGGCGTGCCAGGGGTATCTGGCGCGCCCTGGTGGGTTGTGGGCTCTGTGGGCCCCCGTTTGTGTTGATTCCACCTCCTAAAAAGCACATATATTCCAAAATAATTCTCCTTGAAATTTTATTGCATTTGGATTCGGTTGATATGGATACTCTGTGATACAAAAAACATGCAAAAAAGAGGAACTGGCACTGGGCACTGGATCAATAGGTTAGTCCAATAAATCATATAAAAAGTTGCCAAAAGTATGTAAAAGTTGTATAATATTGGCATGAAACAATCAAAAAATTATAGATACGACGGAGACGTATCAGCATCCCCAAGCTTAATTCCTGCTCATCCTCGAGTAGGTAAATCATAAAAAAAGATAATTTTTGATGTGGAATGCTACCTAACATAAACTTGATCATATGTATAGTTATGGCATGAATATTGAGACATAAGTGATTCAAAGCAATAGTCTATAATTTGACATAAAGATATCAATACTCAGGCATCCCAACAAACAGTCATGTCTTTCAAAATATCAACGCTAAAGAAAGCTATCCCTACAAAATCATATAGTCTTGTCATGCTCTGTCTTCTTAACACAAAGTATTTATCATGCACAACCCCAATGACAAGCCGAGCAATTGGTTCATACTTTTTAACACGCTTAAGCTTTTTCAACCCTCATGCAATACATGAGCGCAAGCCATGGATACAACACTATGGGTGGAATAGTGTATGATGATAGGGGTAAATATAGAGAAGACAAAAAAGTAAGAAAGTCTCACATCGACACGGCTAACCAACGGGCTATGGAGATACCCATCAATTGATATCAACGTGAGGAGTAGGGATTGTCATGCAACGAATGCACTAAGAGCTATAAGTGTATGAAAGTTCAATATGAAAACTAAGTGGGTGTGCATCTAATCCTGTAATGAAAAATTCCCACTAGTGTATGAAAGTGACAACATAGGAGACTCTCCATATGAAAAACATGGTGCTACTTTGAGGCACAAGTGTGGTAAAGGATACTAACAATGCCCCTTCTCTCTTTGTTTTTTTCTTTTTTACTTTCTTTTCTTTCTTTTCTTTTTCTTTTTCTCTCATTGTTCGGAGTCTCACCCCGACTTGTGGGCGAATCATAGTCTCCATCATCCTTTCCTCACTGGGGCACTTCTCTAAAAATAAATAATGATGATCATCACACTTGTATTTACTTATAACTCAAAAGAAATAAAAATTACAACTCGGTACCAATGACAAAGTATGACTCTATATGAATGCCTCTAGCATGTACCAGGATGTGCAATGATCTAGCATAACATGTATGAAAAATGATGAATGGTGGCTGAGACACAACTACTATGTTAGCTATATGATCATGCAAAGCAATATGACAATGAATGCTCAAGTCATCAAACGGAAGCGGTGGAAGTTTCATGGCAATATATCTCGGAATGGCCATGGAAAGCCATAATAGGTAGGTACGGTGGCTATTTTGAGGAAGATATAATAAGGCTTATGTGTGATAGAGCGTATCATATCACGGGGTTTGGATACCTGCGAATTTTGCACCACATCTCAATGTGAGAAAGGGCAATGCACGGTACCGTAGAGGCTAGAAAATTGCGGATAGGTAAGAGTGTGTATAATCCATGGGCTCACATTAGTCATAAAGAACTCATGTACTTATTGCAAAAGTTTATTAGCCCTCGAAGCAAAGTACTACTACGCATGCCCCTAGGGGGTAGATTGGTAGGAAAATACCATCGCTCGTTCCAGACCGCCACTCATAAGGAAGACAATCAGTAATAAATCATGCTCCAACTTCATAGCATAACGAGAGACTACGTGCATGCTTCGGGAATCACAAACCTTAACACCAATATTCTTACTAAACACAACCATTTACTAGTACCTCCCACATATTCCATCTCTATATCGCAAAACTATTGCAAGGAATCAAACATATCATATTCGGTGATCCATAAGTTTTATGTAGGATTTTATGACTAACCATGCAATTGACCAATTCCTATTGACTCTCTAAATAGATATAAGTGAATCATGAGAGTTTAATTATTTCTACAAAAGACCATGCTCTAACAAATATAAGTGAAGAAAAAGATCATTCTTCAAACAGCGGTTTTCTATGTGAAGAGAAGTAGGCAATCCAAACTTCAAATGATATAAGTGAAGCACATGAAGCATTCTATAAAGCCATACTCAAAAGATATAAGTGAAATGCAATGAGCATTCTATAAATCAACCATGGACTATCTCATACCAGCATGGTGCATAAAATAAAAATGAAACTAAAAGCAAAAGACGCTCCAAGATTTGCACATGTCACATGAACGAAATGAAACCGAAAACATACGGATACTTGTTGAAGAAAGATGGGATGCCTTCCGGGGCATCCCCAAGCTTAGACGCTTGAGTCTCCTTGAATATTTACTTGGGGTTCCTTCGGCATCCCCAAGCTTGAGCTCTTGCCTCTCTTCCTTCTCCTCATATCGAGACCTCCTCGATCTTTGATCAGTTCATCCTCACAAAACACAACAGAAAACTCGGTAAGATCCGTTAGTATAATAAAGCAAATCACTACTCTAAGTACTGTTGAAAACCAATTCATTTTTTGTTTTTGCATTTTAGCTACTGTAATATAACTTTTCCATAGCTTATACCACCGATCAAAATCGATAGTTTCATCAAAACAAGCAAAACAATGCATCAAAAACAGAATCTGTCTTAAACAAGACAGTCTTTACTAATATGAAAATTGACCATACCTATGGTACCCCAAAAATTCTGAAACAATTAGGAAAAAAATTGTATAGCAAGACTGTGCAAGAAGTTTCATAAGCTTTCGACGTTCCAGTAAAAAATGTAAAATCGCGCACTAAAGCCAAAGTTTATGTTTCTGCACCGCTCATACCAACAAGCAATCTAAACATCCTGAAGGAAAATCTTGGCACATTATTTTTATAATACGATGGAATTGTACAAGGGGATAATTATTTTTGTGAGAATCTTCATGAAAAATTCTACATTGTTTCCATGAGCATGAACACAAGTGTTCAAGGTCGACCCTCACTCTCCAATGCATGACTTCCAATAGCTTCTCTTTTGTGAAAAGGTTTTTAAGTTACCCTCTATATTTTTTTTCATTTTTAAACTTTATGAAAGCACTCAACAGAAATAAATGACTCTCTAAAACTTTCGGGTTGTCTCCCTAGCAGCGCTTTCTTTAAAGCCATTAAGCTAGGCATAAAGTGCTCAAGTAATGAATCCACCCGGATCCCAAGGTATATCAAAGCCAATTTTAATTAACAATGATTTGGAATTTAGTAATGAGCACAAAGCAACATATATCATGCAATGATGAAGTCTAACTCTCTTCCTATGCATCGGCATGTCATACAAGAACAATTCATGCACATCAAGTAAAGGCCAATACATAGCATAAGCAATTTCTTGCAATTTTATCGTGTTGGAAACATAAAGAGGCGGAGATGTAGTTCCCCTCTCATAATAATTGCCAGTAGGAGAAGCAAGCACATGCATATTATATTCATGAAAATTGTCATGTGCAACGGTAAAAGGCAACCCATCGATATAATCCTTAACAAGAGCAAACTTCTCCGATATAGTGTAATTGGGAGAATTCAAAAAGATAATAGGACTATCATGTGTGGGTGCAATAGCAACGATTTTATTCTTAATATAAGGAACTATAGCAAGTTCATCTCCATAAGCATAATTCATATTGGCATCTTGGCCACAAGCATAGCACGCATCAAGTTCATCAAAAAGGGATATTTCCAAAGAATCAACGGGATCATAGCAATTATCATAGCATTCATCCTCCGGTAAGAACAAAGGGAAATTAAACAATGTATGAGTTGGAGGGTTACTCTCATTAGAAGGTGGGCACGGGTGATCAATTCATTCTTCCTCCGCTTGTTCTTCACTCTCCTCATCATCTTTTTCATCTAATGAGCTCACAGTTTCATCAATTCCTTCTTCAATAGACTCCTGCAAAATATTAGTCTCTTCTTGGACAGCGGAGACTTTCTCAATAAATTCATCAATATCGGAATTGTATTTACAGTTATCATAGCAATATTTAAGGATAGCAAAATTTTCAGGTCTATAAACTAAATAATCAAAATCTTCAAACTTTTTAAACAAAGATTCAATTTCATAAGCACCCTTAAAAGCAACAAATTCTTCTATTTGTTCCACATCATAGTAACCATATATACCATTAACATAAGAAGCCAAGGTTTCATTACCATTAAATTCACATGCAAAGGGAAGATGTGGAGCATTCATCCTAGAGCAACAAGTATAATCATATCTCTGGCATAAATTCCAAGCATATCAATGCAACATATGAATTTATCCCATAACAATTTCCCTTTATGAGTCAAGTGATAATCCCTAAAGTATTCACGTTGATCCAACGTTACTCCCATTATATAGTTGAATGGGGTTTTCTCAGGATTATCAAAGTAGTGCATAATATCTTTCACATAATGAGCATCGAGGGTTTTAGGAGGTTCCCCATCTCCATGAGTAGCAAGTACCAGTAATTTTTTGGTGTTTCATGCTCCATATCCATAACTAAAGATAGAGCACAACTTAGAACAGGAAATAAAAACTACTTAGTGATAAAGCAAACAAGCACACACGAGAATATTCACCCGACACTATTGCTCCCTGGCAACGGCGCCAGAAAAAGGTCTTGATAACCCACAAGTATAGGGGATCGTTTGTAGCCTTCTTAGATATATAAGAGTGTCAAACCCAAAAAGGATCTAAAGACAGAACAAATATTCCCTCAAGTTCTATCGACCACCAATACAACTCTACGCACACTTGACGTTTGCTTTACCGAAAACAAGTATGAAACTATTTTGTAGGTGTGGCAAGAATAAAACTATGCGAACTTTGCAAGATAATAAAAGTTAGGTGTTTAGTAAAAGGGTTTGTGTCAACAAGAAATTTATTTGTCCCTAGGTAATCGATAACAAGTACCGGTAATCATCCTTGCAAAAGGGAGAGGCATGAGCTAACATATTTTCTCTACTTGGATCATATGCACTTATGATTGGAACTCTAGCAAGCATCCGCAACTACTAAAGATCATTAAGGTCGTGAAACCCAACCATAGCATTAAGTATCAAGTCCTCTTTACTCCCATACGCAATAACCCACCTACTCGGGTTTTAGTTTCTGTCACTCTCGCAACCCACCATATGCAAATCATGAACATATTGCAACACCCTACAGCGGGGGCCCCTCACGTTTGCGCGAGATGGAGGGCACCGTAGGACTGCACCATAAATAAAATATACAATCATACCAACCAAGATGACGATTAACCCATAGGACAAAACGGATGTACTGAAACATCATAGGATAACCATAGATCATTGGGAAGTAATATATGGAGTTGAGCACCATGTTTAAGTAGAGATTATAACAGGGAGAAGAGGTGTTACACCGTTGCATAGAGGGGGAGAAAATTGGTGTTGACGGTAGCAAGATTGTTGATGTAGATCGCCGTCCCGATCGTTGCCCCGGTGGCACTCCGGCGCCACCGGAAGCGAGGGGGAGAGAGCACCCCTCCTTCTTCTTCTTACTTGTCCTCCCCCTAGATAGGAGAAGGTTCCCCACTCTGGTTCATGGCCTCCATGGCGCCGGAGGGGCGGGAGCCCCTCCGAGATTGGATCTCCCTCTCCATTCTCTTCAGTTTCGCATTCCCAGATTTGGCCGAAAACCGTTTCTTATATTCGGGAGATCCGTAACTCCGATTGTGCTGAGATTTTAACACGGTTTTTTTCAGATATAAGCTTCCTTGCGTCCGAAGTAGAGCTCCAACCGATGTTCGAGGAGGGCACAAGACACATGGGTGCGCCAGGGGTGTCTGGCGCGCCCTGGTGGGTTGTGGGCTCTATGGGCCCCCGTTTGCGTTGATTCCACCTCCTAAAATCACATATATTCCAAAATAATTCTCCGTGAAATTTTATTGCATTTGGACTTCGTTTGATATGGATACTCTGCGATACAAAAAACATGCGAAAATAGGAACTGGCACTGGGCACTAGATCAATAGGTTAGTCGAATAAATCATATAAAAAGTTGCCAAAAATATGTAAAAGTTGTATAATATTGGCATGAAACAATCAAAAAATATAGATACGATGGAGACGTATCACCGCCCCAACTCACCCTCCCTGCGCGACGCTGCCGCTCCAGTGGATCCACGCCACTCCTTTGGCCCCCGGATGATGCCGCCGGCACAGCTCAGGCGGAATCCGCCTCCTGCCAGTCGCCATCGCGAGGCTCGCCCCTCCATGACGCAACCTCCTCTCGGTGGGGCTCCGCCGCCGCATCGCCCAAAATTGTTCAACGCCGCCTCCTTGGGCCGTTCAAGGACACATCCCCAGGCCGTTGAATGGTATTTTTGTGCTTCTCCTGAACTTCTCCCAGCCTCCAAGCGGCCTCTGCATAGCTCATCGTAGCTCCTGCATATCCATGCTCCGATGCCAACTTGCACTGTGTGCATCTTCACCCTACAGAAAAAGCAATGCTCAATTTTAGCAATTATTTGCAGCAGTTCAATTTATGCCGGAGAAGAAGAAAAAATAGGAAATACGTTGCAGATGTTGTGTTTTGTGATTGTTGCAGGCTTGCAGCAATTTAGAGGTGGGTTCAAAGAAAAAAATGTACCCAAATTACATAAATCATGCAATATACATTGAACAAAACTAGGTTGGCAACAATGTTGTGTCTTTTTTGTAAATACCGGAATATGCTCAAACCAATTGCTTCTTGATTTTTGTCTCATTAAACTGTTTCCAGATGAAGTACATAGCACGTGTGGATTCATGTGATCATGCTAGTGTTCCTGCTCAAATTTTGTACCATGTGTTGATTTTGTTTTCATGTTACTGTTCAGCTATTTTGCTCCCGTAACCTTGGTCTGAATTTTGCATAGACTGATAATTCATTCAATACTACAAACTCATGAAGTAATTGTTTTTCTTACAGATCATCCCATAAAATTGGTACCTCAGGGATCTCTGGGTCCAAGTTCGGCATGTATTTTAGTTCAGGAAGATTTGGCACGGGTTAGTTGTGGATGGATCATTTTTTCTATCGGATAGGGGATTGACACTTTGTTCATGTGTATGTGTGAATGAACCTTCTCTGTATTAAAAACAGTATTGTGTTGATTATAATGTGGCATGTACCTAAACAATTCTTTTGGACCTTGATCGATTTGTGTAGAAGTTTTCTTCTTTCCACTCGTCTCCGGCCACCCCCTTTCCCACCTTCGTCTTAGACCAAATATGATCTTCTCTCTGCCAGGGCACTGGCCTTCTTCCTTCTGCTCCTCCCTCCACCCCTCCCTGATGAAAAAACTACATTACACAGTGGTGTGAACTGTCGGCATTACTCATCCTATTTTGCAGCAGCGGATCACACAATTTGAAGCAAGATTCAAGTCGAGAGTTCTTCTCCATTTTTAAAAACCTAGAAGTTCAATTTTAAAACACGGAGCTCAAATTCGTCTTTCACCAAGTTTGTGTGTTCAAAATATGAAATACTTGACAATAAAGAAGAAAAATAACATTCAAACAAATCAAAACCTTTGGTGAGATCAACAAGCAGATTTCGTTCAATCTCTCACTTCAAAACACATGGAAAAAACCATATAAAAATTACATGAGAAGTTTGATGTCTACTATGGTACTTTATTCTTGTAGACGCATGTTGGGCCTCCAAGTGCAGAGTTTTGTAGGACAGTAGCAATTTTCCCTCAAGTGGATGACGTAAGGTTTATCAACCCGTGGGAGGCGTAGGATGAAGATAGTCTCTCTCAAACAACTCTGCAACCAAATACAAGAAATCTCTTGTGTCCCCAACACACCTAATACAATGGTAAATTGTATAGGTGCACTAGTTCAGCGAAGAGATGGTAATAAAGGTGTGATATGGATGGTAGAACTATATTTTTATAATCTGAATAAATAAAAACAGCAAGGTAGCAAATAGTAAATGGGCACAAAAACAGTATTGCAATGCTTGAAAATGAGGCCTAGGGTCCGTACTTTCTCTAGTGCAATCTCCAAACAATGCTAATATAATTGGATCATATAACCATCCCTCAACATGCAACGAAGAATCACTCCAAAGTTCCTATCTAGCGGAGAACATACGAAGAAATCGTTTGTAGGGTACGAAACCACATTGAAGCTATTCTTTCCGATCAATCTATCCAAGAGTTCGTACTAAAATAACACCAAATAATTTCAGATTCACAATACTCAATCCAACAAAAGAACTTCAAATAGTGCCCCAAGATTTCTACCGGAGAAACAAAAGACGAGAACGTGCATCAACCACTATGCATAGATTACCCCAATGTCACCGCGGGAATCTGCAAGTTGAATGCCAAAACACATATCAAGTGAATCAATATGATACCTCATTGTCACCACGAGTATTCATATCCAAGACATATATCAAGTGCTCTCAAATCCATAACAGTATTCAATCCGATAGCAACGAA
The DNA here is from genome assembly GCF_002162155.2 of Triticum dicoccoides. NCBI lineage: Eukaryota > Viridiplantae > Streptophyta > Magnoliopsida > Poales > Poaceae > Triticum > Triticum dicoccoides. The sequence goes on from NC_041386.1 coordinate 92,243,312, forward strand.
ATCTCAAAGGGAAAAACTCAATTCATCACAACAAGATAGAGAGGGGAAAACACCATATGATCCGACTATATTAACAAAGCCCGCGATACATTAAGATCGTGACATCTCAAGAACACGAGAGAGAGAGAGAGAGGGAGAGAGAGATAGATTAAACACATAGTTACTAGTACAAACCCTCAGCCCCGAGGGTGGACTACTCCCTCCTCATCGTGGTAGCTGCCAGGATGATGAAGATGGCCACCGGTGATGATTTCCCCCTCCGGCAGAGTGCCGAAACGGGGTCTAGATTGGTTTTCGGTGGCTACAGAGCCTTGCAGCGGCGGAACTCCTCATCTACGTTAACCCCGAGGGTTTTTGGAATATTTTTGAATTTATAGGGTAAAGAGGGGGTGCAGGAGGCCACCGAGGTGCGCACAACCCACCTAGCGCGCCTGGGCCCCTAGGCGCGCCCTGGTGGGTTGTGCCCCCTCGGGGCACCCCAGGTGCTGCTCTGGCCCATCCTAGGTGTTCCGGTCCATAAAAAATCTCCAAAGAGTTTCGCGGTGTTTGGACTCCGTTTGATATTGATTTCCTGCGATGTAAAAAACAAGCAAAAACAGCAAGTGGCACCAGGCACTGGGTCAATAGGTTAGTCCCAAAATATGATATAAAGTTGCTATAAAATGATTGTAAAACATCCAAGAATGATAAAATAACAACATGAATACTTCATAAATTATAGATACATTGGAGACGTATCAGCATCCCCGAAGTTAATTCCTACTCGTCCTCGAGTAGGTAAATGATAAAAGAAATAATTTATGAAGTGTGAATGCTAGCAAAGTGCATAAGTTTGATCAATGACAATTTCAGTCACTTTTCCTAGCATCATAACAACAATTATTTCTCATAAAATTTCTCATGTTAAAGTAGCAACCAATTCACATGTTAAGGTTCAAACAACGAACTCTCTTGAAACTCAAAAACCTATGTTCTTAGTCACCAAACAAGTGCAATTCAACTTATTCAACAGAGTTTAAGTAAGAGCTCCACATACTCAACCATCTTATAGTCTTCTATGTTTGCTAACACTCACCGCATACACATGAGCAAAACGTTTCAACCAGACACATAGAAAGATAGGGGCTTATTGTTTTGCCTCCCAACCTATTCACCTCAAGGGTAATGTCAACAATAATAACTCGTGCTACCCATATCCAACTGGATATATGTTCCTAGATCTTTCCTCACCACATGATGCTTGCCAAAAGAGAAAAATAAAAAGGAATAGAGAGAAGAACTTTGACTCTTTGCATAAAAGTAAATACATAAAAGTAAAGATAGGACTTTCGCAGAGGGAAGCAGAGGTTTCCATGCGCTTATTTGTTTGTATGGTCAACCCCTTAGTGCAAAAGAACGTCACGTTATATTGCCCCTTATTATAGCAACCTTTATTATGCAGTCTGTCGCTTTTATTCTTTGCCATAACAAGTTCGTACAACGCTCAATTTTCTCTTACACTAAATGATCTAACACTTTTAGAAGCATTTTTATTGCCTTTATTGCACCGACGACAACTTACTTGAAGGATCTTGCTCAATCCTTAGGTAGGTATGGTGTACTCTTGAAAATAAGATTTGGGTTTAAGGGTTTTTTGATGCACAAGTATTATCTCTACTTGGTGCAGAATTTTTGGCTAGCAAAGATGGGGGAAAGCACCACATGTTAAAGGATCTATGACAATATAACTTCAATGTGATATGAACGAACATAAACCATTACGTTGTCTTCCTTGTCCAATGTCAACAATTTTGGCATATAATATTTTGATGGGGGCTCACAATCACAAAAGAATTGCAAGATAGTGTATTTTCATGTGAAAGTTCTCTTCCTTCTACTAATTATTCGTGAATTGCTTGTATGACCAATATTGTGATTGTCAAGCGTCAAAAGATTTCACTTTCTAAACCCAATGTGAAGCTACCACTAGGCATGATATTATTTCAACTTCATGATATTCAACTTATTCAACAATTTACTCATAGGATATAAGTGAAGCACATGAGTAAATGACAAGCTACTCCCAAAAGATATAAATGAAGATCATGGGCATAATATTTCTTTCTCTCAAATTAATTTAAGTGAAGCAAGAGAGAATTTCTTCATAAATACTAAATCACCCCGTGCTCAAAAAGATATAAGTGGAGCACTAGAGCAATTCCATAGAAAAGAGCTTCATTGACGGGATGAGAATGCCGCTTACCTATCCTCCCTAGCAACTATTTGAGGACTCTATTTTATTTCAAAACTTTCAGTTCTAAGTATTTTATTAAAACGGCAAGCAAAAACAAAACAAAATGACATTCTAAGAATAGCACACATCATGTGAAGAAGCAAAAACTTAGGCTCAACCAATACTAACCGATAATTGTTGAAGAGGAAAGGTGGGATGCTCAAGCTTAGATGCTTGAGACTTCTTGAAATATTATCTTGGGGTGCCTTGGGCATCCCCAAGCTTGAGCTTTTGTCTCTCCTTAATTATTCTCATATCACGGTTTTCCTACATCTCAAAAGCTTCATCCACACAAAACTCAACAAGAACTCATGAGATAAGTTAGTATAAACCAATGCAAAAACCTTATCATTCTCTACCGTAGCAAATCACTAAAATTATTATTCAAAATTGCACACTAAATGCCTCTGCTTATTTAATACTCCTATCCTCAAATAGAATCATTAAACAAGCAAACATATGCAAACAAAGCAAACATAACAACAATCTACCAAAAAAGTACACTCTGTAAAGAATGCAAGAGTACCAATACTCCCCTAACTCCAAAAGTTATGAAAATTTGCCACACTATAGAAATTTATCAGAGCTCATTTTGCAAAAAGTTTCAACATTTTATCGCATTCTGACTTTTCTAGGGAATTTTTGCAATAGCGGTAAACTTTCTATTTTCAAACGGCAACATGTATACTTGCAAAATAAGCATGGCAAAGGCTATCATTGCCACTTTTATTGAAATAAAAGATGCAAAACATTATTATAAATAACAACAAGAAAATCCTAACAAAATAAAATTACGCTCAAAGCAAAACACATATCATGTGATGAATGAAAACATAGCCCCAAGTGAGGTTACTGGTAATGTTGGAGATGAAAGAGGGGATGCCTTCCGGGGCATCCCCAAGCTTAGTTGCTTAGATCTACCTTGAATATTACCTGGGGGTGCCTTGGGCATCCCCAAGCTTAGGGTCTTGTCACTCTTTACTCTCATCATATCGACATCTCACTCAAAACTTGAAAACTTCAATCACACAAAACTTAATGGAACTTCGTGAGATAGGTTAGTATGATAAAGAGCAAACCTTTTCACTTTGGTACTGTTAAAGAAAAGATTCATAATTGTTTACACACAATTCCTACTGTATCATATCATTTCCACATCCATAGAAACTAGAAAACAAGCAAACTATGCATTGAAAACAGAATCTGTCAAAAACAGAACAGTCTGTAGTAATCTGTAATCCAACCATACTTCTGCTACTCCAAAAATTCTGAAAAATTAGGAAAGCCTGGGAAATTTGTCTATTAATCTTCTGAAAAAGAATCATCATTTTATCACGCTTCTGTTAAAAATGAGAATTGTTTTCCTGAGCACAAAAGTTCTGTTTTTCAGCAAGATCAAACCAACTATCACCGTAAGCCATCCCAAAGGTCTTACTTGGCACTTTATTGAAACAAAATCAATAAAACATGATTACTACAGTAGCATAATCATGTGAACACACAAAAACAATAGGTAAAAGTGTTGGGTTGTCTCCCAACAAGTGTGTTTCTTTCATGCCTTTTAGCTAGGCATGATGATTTCAATGTTGCTCACGTAAAAGATAAGAATTGAAACACAAAGAGAGCATCATGAAGCATATGACTAGCACATTTAAGTCTAACCCACTTCCTATGCATAGGGATTTTGTGAGAAAACAATTTATGGGAACAAGAATCAACTAGCATAGGAAGGAAAAACAAGCACAACTTCAAGATGTTCAACACATAGAGAGGAAACTTGATATTTTTGCAATTCCTACAAGCATAAGTTCCTCCCTCATAATAATTTTCAGTAGCATCATGAAGAAATTCAACAATATAACCATCACATAAAGCATTCTTTTCATGACACCTAAGCATATAATTTTTTTACTCTTCACATAAGCAAATTTATTCTCATCAATAGTAGTGGGAGCAAACTTAACAAAATAACTATCATGCGAGTGAAAATTAAAATCATGATGACAAGTTTCATGGTTATCATTATTCTTTATAGCATACATGTCATCACCATAATCATCATAGATAGCAACTTTGTTATCATAGCCAGTTGAAGCCTCATCCAAAATGGTGGATTCATCACTTAATAAAGTCATGACCTCTCCAAATCCACTTTAATCATTATAATCATCATAAATAGGAGGCATGCAATCATTATAACAAATTTTCACACCAAATCTTGGGGGACTAAAAATATCATCTTCATCAAACATAGTATCCCCAAGCTTATGGCTTTGCATATCATTAGCATCATGGATATTCAAAGAGTTCATACCAACAATATTGCAATCATGCTCATCATTCAAAGATTTTTTGTCAAACATTTTATAGAATTCTTCCTCAATCATTTGTGCACAACTTTCCTTTCCATCATTTTCACGAAAGACATTATAAATATGAATAATGTGACGCAGCCTCAATTCCATTTTCTTATATTTTTATTTTATGAACCAAACTAGTGATAAACAAGAAACTAAAAGACTCGATTGCAAGATCTAAAGATATACCTTCAAGCACTCACCTCCCCGGCAACAACACCAGAAAAGAGCTTGATGTCTACTACGCAACTTTATTCTTGTAGACTCATGTTGGGCCTCCAAGCGCAGAGTTTTATAGGACAGTAGCAATTTTCCCTCAAGTGGATGATGTAAGGTTTATCAATCCGTGGGAGGCATAGGATGAAGATACTCTCTCTGAAACAACCCTGCAACCAAATACAAGAAATCTCTTGTGTCCACAACACACCTAATACAAGGGCAAATTGTATAGGTGCACTAGTTCGGTGAAGAGATGGTGATAAAAGTGTAATATCGATAGTAGAAATATATTTTTATAATATGAATAAATAAAAACAGCAAGGTAGCAAATAGTAAACGGGCACAAAAACGGTATTGCAATGCTTGAAAATGAGGCCTAGGGTCCATACTTTCGCTAGTGTAGTCTCTTTACAATGCTAATATGACTAGATCATATAACCATCCCTCAACGTGCATCGAAGAATCACTCCAAAGTTCCTGTCTAGCGGAGAACATACGAAGAAATCTATTGTAGGGTATGAAACAACCTCAAAGTTATTCTTTCCAATCTATCCAAGAGTTCATACTAAAATAACACAAAATAATTTTAGATTCATAATACTCAATCCAACACAAAGAACTTCAAAGAGTGCCCCAAGATTTCTACCAGAGAAACAAAAGACGAGAACGTGCATCAACCCCTATGCATAGATTACCCCAATGTCACCGTGGGAATCCGCAAGTTGAATGCCAAAACACATATCAAGTGAATCAATATGACACCCCATTGTCACCACGAGTATTCATATGCAAGACATATATCAAGTGCTCTCAAATCCATAAAAGTATTCAATCCGATAGCAACGAAATCTCAAAGGGAAAAACTCAATTCATCACAACAAGATAGAGAGGGGAAAACACCATGTGATCCGACTATATTAACAAAACCTGCGATACGTCAAGATCATGACATCTCAAGAACATGAGAGAGAGATTAAATACATAGCTACTGGTAAAAACCCTCAGCCCTGAGGGTGGACTACTCCCTCCTCATCATGGTGGCCGACGGGATGATGAAGATGGCCACCGGTGATGATTTCCCCCTCTGGCAGAGTGCCAGAACGGGGTCTAGATTGGTTTTCGGTAGCTAAGAGCCTTGCAACGGAAGAACTTCTGATCTAGGTTAACCCCGAGGGTTTTCAGAATATTTGGGAATTTATAGGGTAAAGAGGGGGTGCGGGGGGCCACCGAGGTGGGCACGACCCACCTGGGCGCGCATGGGCCCACATGCGTGCCCTGGTGGGTTGTGCCCCACTCGGGCCACCCCTAGGTGCTACTCTGGCCCATCCTGGGTGTTTTGATTATTAAAAGAATAAAACTCAGAAGTTCAAATTTTAGAATATCTTGATGGTTAGATGTGTGTTAAAACCATGTGAGTGTATGTGTGTGTAGGTGCATGCCGACACAAAAGTTCGGATGAGGAAAAGGTAATAAAATGAAACCTAAAATATTAATTGCAACAAATTCACCCCCAAAAGGAACACACCATTGAAATATCCACATGTGTAGGAAAATTAAAAAAACTGATTTTCACCATTCTATAAAAACTAGAAGTTCGAATTAAAAATAACGGCACGGTATCATTGTTTATATAAAAAGCATTTTCCCCATTTCTAACCAACAAAACTAAGAAGTTCAAATTTAAAAAATGATGAAGTTCGATGTCTATGAAAAATTCGGATTTTTCACATTATTAAAAATTAAACCAAGTTCAAATTTTAAAACAAAGAGGTTCAAAAAACTCGATTTTCCTCATTACTAAAGAATAAAACTAAGAAGTTCAAATTAAAATAACAGAGAAGTTCCAAGTTGATAAAAACCTCAGATTCTCATTCTAAAGAATAACTAATAAGTTCACATTAAAATAAGGGAACAACAAAAATAGATTTAAAAAGATTCCCCCCTTTTTTAAATTTGGATTTTCTCCGATACTAAATATTAAACCAAGAAGTTCAATTTTAAAAAACATAGTAATTCAATATACATTAAAAAAACCTTAGTTTTTCTCGTTACTGAAGAATAAACCAAGAAATTCAATTTAAAACGTGGAGAAGTTTGATATTTAATTAAACACTTGAATTTTTTTGGTTACTACAAACTAAAAAAAATTCAATTCAAAATAACGAAGAAGTTTGATGTTTCTAATAAAACTACAATTTTCATATTTCTAATAAATACATAAAATAAATTCAAATAAAAAAATTAGAGTGATTTGATATAGGACTTCGATGATTATAGAAAACTCAGATTTTCCTCGTTATTAAACAATGGAAATAAGAAGTTCAAAAATAAAAAACAAGAAGTTCAACTTTTAAAAATAGAACGCTTGAAAATTTCATAAAAAGGATTAAGAAATAAACCAGGAAGTCCATATTAAAAAGATGGAGAAGTTTGATGATTATAGAAAACTCAGATTTTCCTCGTTATTAAGAATGGAAACAAGAAGTTCAAGAATAAAATAACAATAAGTTCAACTTTTTAAAATAGAGCGCTTCATAATTCATAAAAAAAATTAAGAAAATCAGATTAAAATTTCATAAAAAAATTCCGATATTTTCACGTAACCGAGAGAAGTTCAGATTGATAACTGCCAGAAGTTCACGTAGTACATGGTGTGAATTTTGTATTAAAAAGGGATGAAAAGCAAAGTCTAAAAGTTTTGTTGTTATATGTTTAAGTCCTCCGTCGAAGAAAGTTAAAAAATATATTATGAGAGAGGTTTGTATATAAAAGGAATATCATTTGTGTAACACTGACAAATGGATGAGAAAATTACAAACGAAAATACGTCACAGAAGTTCAATGTGAAAACAGTAGGAAGTTCAACCACTACAGTGAATGAATTTCCGATGAAAAACTTTCAAAATCATCGCGAGTATCATAAAATGATCAACACGCGAAAGTTGCGTGTCTACAACAGCTTTCCACCGGTATATTACTTGCTCAATTCCGGTGAGTGTTCCGGTGAGTGGATGGAGAGGTACGGGCAAAAAAAGCATGTGAAAAACAGAGTGAAGTTCAAGTAGACATACCGAGAAGTTCAAGTTCTTCACGCGGTGCATTTTCGAATAATCTGTTTCAGGATAAAGGCAGAACGAATGATCCTGCCGTTTTCAAAGACTACCATCAACATTTCGTAGCTTCTCAACTATATATTATTTGCCCCATTCTGATAAAGTTTGTAGAAATTACGGTGAAAATACGTTTTTAGACATTTTCAAAATCGACTTAAATCCGTAAGAAATTGGTAGAAATAATATATACCACAAAGTTTCGCATTTCCTCAAGCTTTCCAACGCCATATCATGTGCTGCATTCGGACGTACGGTTAAAAAATTAGCTTGAAAATACGAACTCGGTGGAACTTATACCATTTACTAAATTACTTTTAAACCGTTCAAAATTAGAAAAAACTATCAACATGAGAAAGTAGCGCATTTTCATAAGCTTTCCAATGCCATATAATTTTCCTCAATTGGATTAGCCGTTTAGAAATGACATTGAAAATATGAACTTGGTCGTTCGGTTTACGAAATTTTACTCTTTACCCCTAGAGAATTAGAGAAAACTTCAACATGTCGAAGGAGCGGTTTTGCAGCAGATTTCAAACGCCATATTATTTGCCTCATTCCGATAAATGGTTTAGAAATGCGATAAAAAATACAATGCACGTTTTTTGTATGAAGAAAAAACAGTTTTCAAAAATGCTCGTAAACCGCTCATATTTTGCCAAAAATTTAATTTGGGTCACGATACTCATGTCCATAGCTTTCCAACGGTATATCACAAGCCCCATTTGGGCAATTTTGGCGGAAGTTCAACCTAGCACTTGGGAAAGTTCAACATACTACTGCCGGGGCAGGTCAGGTTGTGATCAGAATATTATTCTCATCCCGTGATCAGAATAATGTTTACTTGATTTGAGGACTTTTTAGCTTATTGGACATGTTTTGCAGATATTGGCAGTCTTTGGCTCAATCTATTTTTCTTCAAAGATTTATATTTTCAAGAAAAAGAAAAGGAGCCAACAAAATAATATATGAAGCATGTATTGATTTGGAATTTTTTTGACTCATTTGACCTTAGTTTTGGGGAGATTGGATTTCTTTAGTTCAGTTGACTAACTTCGCATGTTTTTTGCTCCATGTGCACTTACAAGCTAGACCCAGCTATTAGTGATCATGTGAACATAATCAAATGATGAACTAGATCTAGCCGTAACAGATTATACCAATAGATGATGTTCTGTGCTACAAACCATAAAAGTAGGTGGTCTGTGCAAATCTTACCTCAATAGTTAGTGGTTTATCCAATTTTCTTATTAGGGCCGATATAGTCTTTACACTTGACACAAAGTATCACTAGTCTCTTCCCGCGGGAGCTATTTCTCGCCTGCACCAATTTCTAGAATAGCCTCATCCCTAACGCTCTTTCCTGGCATGTGTTAGTGGGCCGACCGAGTAGAGTGATTTTGGGAAATTTGTATGGACTGGTTTGTCTGGTTTTAGAATCTTAAGTGAGATTTTTGTTTGGTGTTTTTCTTAGCGATTTCATGGGTTTTCTTCAGTTTTCAACTGTTTTCTTTGATTCTTTATCTTTTATTTTTATTTTTTAGTGCATTTCTACTTTTTTAACACGTTGTACATTATTCGTATCCATCTGGAATACTTTTTAACACATGTTGAATATTTTCTAATTACATCATTAACATTTTGTAAAATACAAGTTTTGAACATTTTTTAATACATGATATATATTTTTCGATACACATCGAAATATGTTCCTATGATACAAAACATTTTTTATTTTTTTAATTATTTTTATAAATATTTTTAAAAATGGAATGAACATAATTTGGGAATGTGTGTAGAATTTTCAAAATGTCATGTGCATTTCTTGAATGGCACAAAACATTTTTCTGAATTACTTGATTTTTTTTCATTGTATAAATATTTTTAAAAATGTCACACTTGAACATTTTGTAAATGTCACAAACAATTTTTTGAATGACATCAACATTTTTGAAAAAAAACTACACTAACAAAATATTCACACCATGTTAATATTTTTCAAAAATATGTTTCTTAAATTAATGTAGTTTATGTTTTTGGAAATATGTATTTAAAATATTTTGAAAATATCAAAAAAGTTAAATAAAAAATAATGGGGAAAAACGGACTAACATGCAGGAAGCTACTTAGGCTGGCCCAATAGTAGCGAGGGGAGGGCGGCGCTTGAGGCGAGACCTCCTTTGTGGTCGCTATAATCAACATATTGAAAATATGGCCTAGAGGCACTGATAAATATTATTATTTATTTCCAACTTTATAATTAAAGTTTATTTTTTATGCTATACTGCAATGATTCTCGAGTCTGCAATATAAACAAGTTTTGGAGGAATACTCATGTGCATGTGTTAAGTAATAAACGGTGAATAGATTCTTAGTCTCGACTCTAAGACTAGGTCAAGCAGCGCATGATGGTCAACTTTTCTTGATCATGGGCATATGTAAAGTAACAAGGATGCCGAGAACTTTGAGAAACGATATTGGAAGACACTTGTGTTGAACATACCTAATTGATTGTTATACTACGAGATCATATGGTCACGAGTTATTATCATAACTACATAGATGTTAACATATGCATAATTCCTTAGACCAAAGAATATCGAGTACCTTCATACCAGATGGTGTGATTTGGGGTTCGTCAAACATTACCCGTAACAAGGTGTTCATAACAACAATTTTTAGGTGCATCAGAAATGTATAACAAGGGACTTGCTAGCTCGAGACTGGAATTTGCTCATATGAATACGGAGAGATATTCTTAGGTCAGAAATTGCCACGGTAGAAAATGTCATTAAAATATAGAATGAACAGTAACAAATATATGAACAAATTGCCATGGCAGATACATAATAAAAAATGACATGGTATTTTCATTAAAAATCGTCATGATCTATATAAGAATATGGCTAATAGTATAGCCAACTGCCGGCTATATGAACATGTTATGTCATCAAGAGTTAACATTATTAATTAATAATTACTCATAAAATAAGGCTTACTATAAGGTTAGATTTTTTTCACTTTCTCTATATCTCTTTCCTCCCATTAAATGCTTTTACCAAGAAACACATGCGGATGCTAACTCTTGCATGAGAGCCCACTTCTTCAGTTTTTTACTTCTCTCTCTCCTTGACGGACAAAGTGTCATGTAAATGGCCTTATAACCTACCATTGTACTTGGTCTAAGAAATTTGCCATGTATGTAAACATGACACATATTATGACCAAAAATTGCTCACAAATGCATTTTAAAAAATTCCCAAGCTATTTTAATCTGAAAATTTGTCATGTTCTATGTAAGAATTTTGCCATGTATGTAAAATGACACAAATTACGCCCTGCATCGAGATTCGTGAGCACGAACCAACGGCAATGAGTGCGTTCGCGCCGGAGGTCAGATCTTTAGCTTTATATTGTTAAAAACACATAACTTCATATATCTCTTTCCTCCTCCAAAAGAAAATCTCTTCCCGTCGGGGCCGCCACTAGTCCGCCCAATCTCCGATGGCCTGTAGGCCATGAAGGTGCGGAGGATGTAGCGGTCCGACCTCAAACGGTCCAATCTCTGTGTATAAGTGACATCCCTGGATCGATAATGCTGACACACACAGTACTTGAAGGATTTATAACAGAGTGCAATCACACCCTTAATACATCAAATGTCTCAAAAGAGAACTTATTACAATAATATGGCTTAAGGCCATCTAAATACAATAACAGCGGAAGTCTTGGAAGATAAAGAGAGTCCATCAACTCCAACAGCATAGCTAAGTGCATGACAACGACCTAGCGCACCTTACTATTCGTCTGAAAAGTCTGCAACTTGATATGTTGCAGCCCGAAATGGGTCAGCACATGGAATATGCTGGCAATATAACACAGTAGAGCAATGAACAAGTAAATGCTATCACTACATGCATATATGGCTGGTGGAGGCTCTATGGTTATAATATTTTTGCGAAAAGCCAATTTTTCCCTACATCAAAGGAATATAATTTGTTTAACTATCATGGTAGTGGATTAAACATTGAGAATGGTACCCCCATGTGGCACCCCGGTTCAGAGCAACTGGTTTACCATGCATTGCCAGCCCAGAGACCATGTCTTCTGGCAATACACAACATCTTGGTACAGAAAACAACCGCTTTATTGATGCTAGCGGATCAAGGTTTACATTACAACAGGTAGCGAGGCCAAGCGGCACACACGGTGCGGCTAAACAATATGTACATTGTTTAGTGAACATAAAGGCCTCGATCATAACAACTACGCGGCAGCGGAACAACGTCGTAGCGGAACTCCATAGCACAGGGACACTGATGTGCACACGATCTAGACTCGGACAACACTCTTTCCAACAAAGCTTTCCTGAAATCTGGCATGACACGCCAGGTCAGTACATGGAATGTACTTGCAAGCTCACAACAGACATATACATAATGACAAACAATATCATGATAATTAACCAATTATTGACAATGCAACAATATAACCAACATGTTGTGATCATACTTTTGTGAGAGAAATACCTCTTACCAACGGTGATCACTTCTTGGATCAGCACCGTACCAACCTCAAAATCTTAACTATGAATCTCTCGTGATCTTTCCGGTGATCACAACCACGACCCATAGTTGGTCTAAAACAATGACCCTTCCGGCGATCACAACCACGACCAACACTTGGTCTTATCCAACCCAATGGCCTTCTCGCCATCATCAACAATGCAGAGTTCATAACTTAGTGTGCAAGTTTTATTAAGTGTTGACCCATGGTGGGACCTACTTCCGAGCATGTCCGTAACCGTGGACTCGGCTATCGATAGATTAATACACTCTGCAGAGGTAGCGCACTGTACCCACACCATGGAACCCATGGCCTCGTACTCCCATTCAGGTGGACCAACGGCATTCCGACGAAATCCCTCCATTGCCATGACACTCTCTTGGACACTTCGACTCACTCCCAACTGGGCTAGTCCTGGGTGGCCCCGTGTCTACCAAAGACACAACGACCACCGTCGTGGCCAAAACATAAACGTCCCTCATGGGAACCGGTACCAAAATCTCAACAACGGGCACACAAGGTTATGTCTGCTTACCAGGCCAGGGTACCGCACGTCCATAACCTTCCCTAGTTGGAGGCACCGACCAAAGGCATGACAACGGACCGAATAAAGGCCTTCCCATAAAGGCGAATGTGGTTGCACCGGGAAAAACTCGATTCAGTGGCACCATGACCCGGTCAACGATATATTCAAGTTGTATTATCATCAGGTTCAACTTAAATTGCAAATAACCGGTGTCATAGTATGCCATGAAGTGCAACAATAACATATGCATCACATATTAATAGAAAAGACTGAGTCAACTATATCCACACTAAGCATAACCATCAACAACTCTTGCATCTTCTCTGGTCAAGATTAAACCTCACATTAAACAGAATCTTTTCTAACAAATTTTATCATTTTTCTTATGCAAGAAAAATAACTCCAATTAATTACTTATATCCATAACCATATTATTTATTTCATAGCAAAATAAATTTTATTCTCTTTACCAACTTAGTTAGCTTTAAACTTTTTGTAGCACAAGCATATTAACTTGTACAAGAACTTAACAGAATAGAAATAACGCAATAGTGATCTATATGCATGGATTAACTCATTCATTCAAGTAGAAAAATCACAAACACTGCAATGGCACCACGAAAATGTTGTCGTGACTTGCCTTAGTGCAGATGAGGTTCACAAGCCTCCTGGTGATCCTCAAGACAAGCTTCACTTCTCTGAAAACATTTATAAACACAAAAAGAAAACATCAAGAACCCTTCTGAAATTCACCAGAAAATCTAGACAGCGGGGAAAATCCCATTTTTGGTGAGCTGCTAGATTTCTTTACAAAGAACACAATGCAAAAAGAATCAATTCATTTGGACTTATGGTTGAAAAGTTATACCTGTTTGAAGCTCTCTGGATATAAATGAAATTTGAGTTTAAATAAAGACAGACTGGGGGTGACGTCGAAGGCGTAATGCCTTGGGGCCCCACCACTCGTACTGCTTCGCGCGCGTACTGAGTGGCTGACTAGCGGGCCCCGCTAGTCAGGTGAGGGGGAGAGGGGGCCTTGCTGGAGGAGTTTTATTCAAGGCAAACTATCAAGGGGTTCCCATTATAACCCAACCGCGTAAGGAACGCAAAATCAAGGAACATAACACCGGTATGACGGAAACTAGGGTGGCAAGAGTGGAACAAAACACCAGGCATAAGGCCGAGCCTTCCACCCTTTACCAGGTGTATAGATGCATTAATTAAATAAGAGATATTGTGATATCCCAACATAATCATGTTCCAACATGGAACAAACTTCATCTTCACCTGCAACTAGCAACGCCACCCGAATGTGCCGACAAATCCTGATAGGAGCTGCACATATCTCGTTCCAAGGGCAGAACGGATGAGCAAGACGTCGGGTAGGCCAGCCCAGAGTTGCCCCTGGTAGCCCCGAACATCACTCAGTTTGGACCAACACTTAGAGAAGCACTGGCCCGGGGGGTTAAAATAAAGATGACCCTTGAGTCCGCGAAACCCAAGGGAAAAAGGCTAGGTGGCGAATGGTAAAACCAAGGTTGGGCCTTGCCGGAGGAGTTTTATTCAAGGCGAACTGTTAAGGGGTTCCCATTATAACCCAACCGTGTAAGGAACGCAAAATCAAGGAACATAACACCGGTATGACGGAAACTAGGGCGGTAAGAGTGGAACAAAACACCAGGCATAAGGTCGAGCCTTCCACCCTTTACCAAGTATATAGATGCATTAAAGTAGACAAGATATAATAGTGACATCCCAACAATAAACATGTTCCAACAAGGAACAAACTCCAATCTTCACCTGCAATTAGCAACGCTAAAGAGGGGCTGAGCAAAGCAGTAACATAGCCAAACAACGGTTTGCTAGGACAAGGTGGGTTAGAGGCTTGACATGGCAATATGGGAGGCATGATATAGCAAGTGGTAGGTATCGCGGCATAGCAATAGAGCGAGCAACTAGCAAGCAAAGATAGAAGTGATTTCGAGGGTATGGTCATCTTTCCTGCAAAGATCTCCGAGTTGCCGAAAGCTTGATCCTCGTAAGCGTACTCAACGGGTTCCTCGATCACGAACTCGTCTCCCGGCTCTACCCAAAGCAAGAACATAAGCAAAAGGACCAACAATCAATCACGATGCAATGCGCAAGCAACATGATGCAAAACATGACATGATATGCGGGATGTGATATGCAATGCATATGCATGCTACGGAAGGAAAAGATTGAACCAGGCCTCAACTTGGCAAACCAAGTGTGCCGCTGGAAAGATGAGTTGATTTCGGTCGAAATCGATATAAAGATCACCGGAATCGGATGCACGGTTTGCAAATGGCAAGCAAAACAATAAAGGCTCAATTCTGCGATTAACATCACGATGCCATATAGAATGCAACAAGAAACTAAGCTACTGCACTCTAACATAGCAAAAAAACACATGTCAGTGATCTACTCAAGATTCTTGACAAAAGATGATCACTGAGCTACGGCTAAATCACACAAGAGCAGATTCAAACAAGCATGGCAAAAGTGCAAAAGATAACAACATCACATGCTTAGTGAAAATAACAACATGCCAGGAATTAACATCAGGAAGCAATGTTTAGAGCAAGATATCAACAAGCTACAGGAACTTAACATAGAAACACAAGGCATGGCATGAATCTACTCAAAGCATAAAACAAAAGTCCCTTACTGACCATAAGCCAAAAAGGATCAGACGATATGATGGCACCCATGTAAACATAGCAAGTTTCGTTAACAGATTCACACTTAGCAGAAAACTGGACATGGCAGAAACAGAATTATGAAGGCATATTTGCAAGCTTGATGCACTCAACACAAGGCATTGGATGACAAACTAAGCATACTACCAGCAAGAAGACATGATCAAGAAGCTAACCATGGAAAGAACAATCTCATCGCATGCATGGAACAACTACAACAACCTTGGCAAAATTGATTAACACGTAAATAATCTGCCAGGAACATTTTATAGCAAAAGTAGAGCAAGATTGAGTCATGCTAGAGTACTCCATAAATTCACAAAGGGCATGGATGGATAGAACACAACCATATGCCCAAATCATCCTTACTGAATATACTCAAAAGAAGCATGGATCTCTCTGTAGCAACATGAATACATGGCATAAAAATAACAGTAGAGCAAAGACTTCGTGAAATTCTAAGTCTCTGAAATCATCAACATTACGAGAGCTACTTTGCATGCTTGTGCTAGTCACCACATTGATCACAAAAATACATGGCATACACACCTGTAAAGATGGCATGGTATATCCCAAAACACATGTAGAGCTCATGACTATATGCAGCACACAATAATCATGGCAAAAATGACAAATGCTCATAAACTGATAAGCATCAGGAACTAACATTTTATAGCACTCTTGCAACAGCAATTAGGGCATCAAGATGGACTCAAACAAGCATGGTGCAATGGAACAAAATGAAGAGCACATCACGATGAACAATTTGATATATAGCATGCACAAAATGGAGCATCACACAGGAAGTTATGGCATGATGAACAGGGCAATAAAATGTTACAGAAAAAGACTTAGAGAAATTATACCCTCCGAAAGTCAACGCGGGACGGGCTCGACCCGGGACAGAGGGATCCGGGCGCGGGGACGACGTTTGGTTCCCGGGATTGGTGGATCTCGTCCACCTCTCCCAGATCTGGCGGAGGCGGATCTCCGGCGAGGAGGAGACGGCACAGGGCAGCGCGGATCTCCGGGCGGCAGCCGACGAGGCGGAGGGGCGGC
>NC_041386.1:92260455-92323898 GCF_002162155.2 Triticum dicoccoides
AATGGGTGCCGGCGAAGCTCAAGCAGCGGTGGTGGAGAGCCGGCGGGCGGCGGCGCGGCCGGGTGCCTGCAGGCGCGGTCGGCGGGGATCCCGGCCCGGGCGGGCCGGATCTGGGTTCCACGGGCCCATGGTGGGATGAGAGAGAGGCATGGTGAGGAGGCGGCGCCGGATAGGCTGTGGGCGGTGGAGCGATGGCGTGGCACGACGGGGTTGGTCAGAGCGATGTGGCCGGCTGGACATGTCCGGCGGCGTGGTGGAGAAGGGCTAGGGTTTCACTCGCGAATTTCGGAGGGGGGCTATTTATAGATTCTGGGAGCTAGGAGAGTCCAAATGAGGTGCGGTTTTTGACCAGCGATCGTGATAGAACGGCCGAGAGGATGGAGGGGGTTTGGGTGAATCATTGGGCCACTTTGGAGGGGTGTTGGGCTGCAACACACATGAGGCCTTTACGGTTCCCCGGTGAACCGTTGGAGTATCAAACGAACTCCAAATGGCACGAAACTTGACAGGAAGTCTACCGATAGTATACCAAGGCCGCTTGGCAAATCTTGGTCCATTCCGAGAAGGTTTAACACCCGCTCACGAAAAGAGGCAAAAGGGGGCGCCGGAGGACATAGGAGTGTCGGATCGTGAAACGGACAACGGGGAAAATGCTCGGATGCATGAGACGAACACGTATGCAAATGAGATGCACATGATGACATGATATGAAATGCATGACACGCAAACAAATGACAAGGCAACAATAGTGAATAACTGGAAGACACCTGGCGCAACGGTCTCGGGGCATTACAACACTCCACCACTACGAGAGGATCTCGTCCCGAGATCTAGGATGGCACCGGGGAGGAACGGAAGAGGAAGAGAACAGGTAAAACTAAGTTGCTTCTTTGAAAAACGAGTGAAACCAAAGAACCTTGAAATGTTAAACAACTTCAAGAAAAGAATACAACGGAGATGAACAAAGTTGAAAGCACTCCGTTAGGAAAGAGGAACAAGGAAGAACAAATTCGAACAGCACTCCGGTTGCAAAGAGATGCAATACTTGATAAGGCGAAAAGAACTTGAGTAGAGGGCACAACACTCCGGATAACAGGATAAGCACAAAAAGAACACGATCCTCACAACTTGAGATGATGAGAGAAGAGAGAAACGTCACAATTCCTCCGTAAGAAGAAAGAATATAGATCATTGAAATGAAAGGATGGAGAAGTAAATGTCAACTTATGCCACAAGTGAGCTTGAAGATCACCCTTCCAAGAAAGTTATAATGGAGTTGTTGGAAAACCAACAACATAAAGGATAAGCTTGATATGGACTTATAGAGGACATCTCAAAATTATGAGGTGAGAACTTGCCACTCACGGAAAAGATTTGATTGAGAGCTAGAAAAAGATAGAAATCTTCTTCCACCGAGGTGATAAGGATAAAACTTGGATCATAGATAATCACCACAAAGAGCAACATTCCCAATGGAAGGCTTTCGGTGAAATCTATACCAAAATACTCCAACAAAGAAAATGATGGATTTAAATTCCTCATTCTTGTGAAAGAAGAATGGTATATTACCACCTCAAAATATAAGGCAGAACAATTGCACCCGGATTACAAGATGAAGAAAACTTGAGCTCCTCTGAAAAGAATCTCAATGAACACTTCGAGAATGAATTAAATCCTTGATGAACCATCATGTAGAGCCTCCATGAAGAACTCCGGTAAAAAGAATGATCAAACAAAAGGAAAGAGAAGTTGAAAACACAAGGTGAATCCTTGAAATGATTTGGATGGATCTCCGTGGTGATATAATTGCGAGAGCTTGGAACTCCGGGAAAGAAAAGATGAAACAATTGAAAACCGAGAACTTGATGAACCTCCAGAGTAAGGAATTGAATTTACTCGATGAAACAAGAATAAGAATTACATTATGCTTATCCTTCACCAATTTAAATTGATGACAAGCAATGGATTTGGCATACTACTTATTCCCGTAGAAAAGATTAAGATAGATATAGCGTAAACTTGAGAAGGTCTTCAATGAACCGCCAGTAGGATTGAAACAACGAATGAATTGATATGACAACGAAGAAAGAGAATTCTTGAACGAACCACCATAAGAATTGAAAATGATTGAAGAAAAGATAAAGAAAACACCGGGAAGAATTGGAGAATGAATGAAGATACTTGAGGGAATTTAGATACCTGAGAACGAAGAGATCTCGAGCTGATTGGAGAATATTTGAACGATGCACCGGTAGGATTTGGAGAACAAGAGATGAAAGCTGGAATGAATAATATCTGAAAAGATGGCCTTCGGAGGAAAGAAATGGAAACAACTCATGAAATGCTCCAGGTAGGTGAAAAGAATTCTCGCAATCAAAACAATTATGAGAGGAGGCATCAAGCTAGAACCATGAATCTTGAAGAGAATGGAGCAAGATTGAGAGAGAAACTCTTCTTCGGTCTTCAAATCTGAGAATGACGATGAGAAACACCACCATGAATTGTTTAGACACTCCAGGAGAATCAAAAGCAAAGAGGTTGAACTAACGATGAAAAGAATTTGGCCGATCTTGGAGAAAGACATTTGATTGATGATAACTCATTCTTACGTCAAACTTGTAGAAGAATTTTAGAATAACTCCGAGAAAATTAGAAGAGTCAGGTAAGATCCTAGGAAAAACCTGTGGGTTAGGGCCCACTCAAAATATACACCGTTGAACAATTTCTTGAAAGGGAGCTTGTGCCGGTTGATTTGAATGGCTTGAACAGATCTTGAGTGAAAAGACGAGCCTTTTGAGATATCTTGAGCACTTCGGATATGAATAGAGAGAAATGAACGATTAAGAGGTACACCGGAATGGGAAAACATTTGAAATAAGGAAAGAGATATGATCAACACCGAAAGCTTGCATTGAATCCACCAGAGAAGAAAAGAAACAAAGAATGATAACTTGAAGCTCCGTTAGTATCTTCCTGAGAATCACCGGATAAGAATATTGACGGAAAAAGAATGGAGAAACTTCACATCCATAAGATGGATACTTGATTAAGAAATCTGAGTCCTTGGAGAAAAAGGGTGTGAGGGCGGGAAAACAAATGCAACTTGGGACGGATGAACCAAACAACGTTGAGAAGACTTGAGTTGATCTTGCGGATGTTGAAAAAGATCAGATCCACTTGAAGGGAAACACACCGGCTGAAAATGATTGACATGGCCATCTCGATGATCAAGAAGGATTGGTATTCACATAGAAATATGAGAACACTGCTTAGAAAAGGTATGTAATCAACATTTTACTTCGAAGCAACTCGAATACCACAACTGAAAACAAAAGCAAAGTATTGGCTTGGAAAATAAGCCGGAAACAAACATACGATAGATCCCATATCGTATCATGTGTCTGTTGGAAAGAATTCCTACGTGATACTTGAATTCCCACTTATAAACTCCCGAAACTTTCTGGTTATGCAATCAGGTGTTGGGATACAGGGGAAGCATAATATCTCACCCAAAACTAGCAAATCCTACATCCAGTTGTATCCATCCTTCAACACATAACCAAGAAACCTTCAGAAATCATTTACCTCAACCTTCGAAAAGCATCCGTTATACGAGTTATGGCAATACTCCCGAACTCCCACCCCAGTACTGGGTGGCGTCGAGGTTATCTCACCAACAACTGCATAAAAGAGATTTTCGATGTCGGTGAACTCAGGTATTCCAGAACTGCAACGATAAAATTGTGACGACAACACCTCGGAGCTCAACTCCCCGGGACACTGCCACAACCCCTAAATGTCAGGAGGCACCAAGAACAATGTTCTCATCACAAAACCATCGGAACAATTCCAAGATACCCGCGTGATCCTAAAAAAGTTCATGAAATTTGAGGAGAGAAGAGTCAAAATCTACGTCAGGAGGCCTCACCAGAGCGATGAAGGGACTGAGGAGTAAAAAGAATCCTACTCTCCGATATATATAATCCTATAAGACTCAAAACATTTTTCTAGACTCAACAACGCCAGCGATTTGATCAAGCAGGGGGCTGCTAAGTCAGGGAAGGCTCTGATACCAACTTGTAACACCCACGATGCGGCTATATCTCCCACATGTTGAAGCACGACTTAGAGGCATAACCGCATGGTAGGCATGTCGCAAGAGGGGTAATCTTTACACATCCCATGTATTGAATAAGAAAGGGATAAAGAGTTGGCTTACAATCGCCATTTCACAGAATACATAAATATAGCATTCCATCATCCAGAATACAAACAAGGTCCAACTACGAAACCAAATAAAGAAAGACAACCCCTAATTTTAGATCCCCGATCACCCCGACTGGGCTCCACTACTGATCAACTGGAAACGAAACAACACAACGAACACGATCTTCATCGAGCTCCTCCTTGAGCTCGGTTGCGTCACTTGCACGGTTATCATCGACACCTGCAACTGTTTGAAGTAATCTATGAGTCACGGGGACTCAGCAATCTCACACCCACGAGATCAAGACTATTTAAGCTTATGGGTAGGAAAGGGGTAGTGAGGTGGAGCTGCAACAAGCACTAAGCATATATGATGGCTAACATACGCAAATAAGAGCGAGAAGAGAAGCAAAGCAACGGTCGTCAACTAGAAGTGATCAAGAAGTGATCCTAAAACTACTTACGTTCAAGCATAACACGAGACCGTGTTCTCTTCTCGGACTCCGTCGAAAAGAGAACATCACGGCTACACACGCTGTTGATTCATTTTAAATAAGTTAAGTGTCAAGTTTTCTACAACCGGATATTAACAAATTCCCATCTGCCCATAACCGCGGGCACGGCTTTCAAAAGTTCAACCCTGCAGGGGTGTCCCAACTTAGCCCATCACAAGCTCTCATGGTCAATGAAGGATATTCCTTCTCCCAAGAAGACCAGATAGACTCGGAATCCCGGTTACAAGACATTTCGACAATGGTAAAACAAGACCAGCAAAGCCACCCGAATGTGCCGATAAATCCCGATAGGAGCTGCACATATCTCGTTCTCAGGGCACACTGGATGAGCAAGACGTCGGGTTGGCATAGACCCTGGTTGCCCAGGGGGCGCCGAACATCGCTCAGGTTGGACCAACCCTTAGAGAAGCACTGGCCCGGGGGGGTTAAAATAAAGATGACCCTTGAGTCTGCAGAACCCAAGGGAAGGTGATAGGTTGTTAGTGCAAATGTAAAACCAAGGTTGGGCCTTGCTGGAGGAGTTTTATTCTAGGCGAACTGTCAAGGGGTTCCCATTATAACCATATCGCGTAAGGAACACAAAATCAAGGAACATAACACCAGTATGACGGAAACTAGGGCGGCAAGAGTGGAACAAAACACCAGGCATAAGGCCAAGCCTTCCACCCTTTACCAAGTGTATAGATGCATTAATTAAATAAGAGATATTGTGATATCCCAACATAACCATGTCCCAACATGGAACAAACTTCATCTTCATCTGCAACTAGCAACGCTATAAGAGGGGCTGAGCAAAGTGGTAACATAGCCAAACAACGGTTTGTTAGGGCAAGGTGGGTTAGAGGCTTGACATGGCAATATGGGAGGCATGATATAGCAAGTGGTAGGTATCGCGGCATAGCAATAGAGCAAGCAACTAGCAAGCAAATATAGAAGTGATTTCGAGAGTATGGTCATCTTGCCTGCAAAGATCTCCGACTTGCCGAAAGCTTGATCCTCTTAACGTACTCAACGGGTTCCTCGATCACGAACTCCTCTCCCGGCTCTACCCAAAGCAAGAACACAAGCAAAAGGACCAACAATCAATCACGGTGCAATGCGCAAGCAACATGATGCAAAACATGGCATGATATGCGGGATGTGATATGCAATGCATATGCATGCTCCGGAAGGAAAATATTGAACCAGGCCTCAACTAGTCAAACCAAGTGTGCCGCTGGAAAGATGAGTTGATTTCGATCGAAATCGATATAAAGATCACCGGAATCGGATGCACGGTTTGCAAATGGCAAGCAAAACAATAATGGCTCAATTCTGCGATTAACAACACGATGCCATATAGAATGCAACAAGAAACTAAGCTATTGCACTCTAACATAGCAACAAAGCACACGGCAGTGATCTACTCAAGATGCTTGACAAAATATGATCACTGAGCTACGGCTAAATCACACAAGAGCAGGTTCAAACAAGTATGGCAAAAGTGCAAAAGATAACAGCATCACAGACTTGGTGAAAATAACATGCCAGGAATTAACATCAGGAAGCAATGTTTAGAGCAAGATATCAACATGCTACAGGAACTTAACATAGCAACATAAGGCATGGCATGAATCTACTCAAAGTATATAACAAAAGTCCCTTACTTACCATAAGCCAAAAAGGATCAGACGATATGATGGCACCCATGTAAACATAGCAAGTTTCGTTAACAGATTCAGACTTAGCTGAAAACTGGACATGGCAGAAACAGAATTATGAAGGCATGTTTGCGAGCTCGATGCACTCAACACAAGGCATTGCATGACAAACTAAGCATACTACTAGCAAGAAGACATGATCAAGAAGCTAACCATGGCAAGAACAATCTCATCGCATGCATGGAACAACTACAACAACCTTGGCAAAATTGATTAACATGTAAACAATCTGCCAGGAACATTTTATAGCAAAAGTAGAGCAAGATTGAGTCATGCTAGGTTACTCCATAAATGCAAAAAGGGGCATGGATTGAAGAGCACAACCATATGCCCAATCATCCTTACCGAACATACTCAAAAGAAGCATGGATCTCCCTGTAGCAACATGAATACATGGCATAAAAATAACATCAGAGCAAAGACATAGTGAAATTCTAACTCTCTAAAATCAGCAACATTACGAGAGCTACTTTGCATGCTTGTGCTAGTCACCACATTGATCACAAAAATACATGGCATACACCCCTGTAAAGCTGGCATGGCATAGCCCAAAACACATGTAGAGCTCATGACTATATGCAGCACACAATAATCATGGCAAAAATGACAAATGCTCATAAACTGATAAGAATTAGGAACTAACATTTTATAGCACTTTTGCAACAGCAATTAGGGCATCAAGATGGACTCAAACAAGCATGGTGTAATGGAACAAAATGAAGAGCACATCACGATGAACATTTTGATATATGGCATGCACAAAACGGAGCATCACACAGGAAGTTATGGCATGATGAACATGGCAATAAAATGTTACAGAAAAAGACTTAGAGAAATTATACCCTCTGAAAGTCAACGCGGGACGGGCTCAACCCGGGACGGAGGGACCCGGGCGCGGGGACGACGTTTGGTTCGCGGGATTGGTGGATCTCGTCCACCTCTCCCGAATCCGGCGGAGGCGGATCTCCGGCGAGGAGGAGACGGCGCAGGGCGGCGCGGGTCTCCGGGCGGCAGCCGACGAGGCGGAGGGGCGGTGTCGGTCGGGGCTGGGCGGCGCGCGGGCCGCGGCCGGCACAAGCAGCAGCGGGGAACGGAGGCGCGGAGCGGAGGCGGGAGGCGGTGACGAGCGGCGGCGGGGTACCGGCGGGGCGCGGCGAACGGGCGCCGGCGGAGCTCAAGCGGCGGCGGTGGAGAGCCGGCGGGCGGCAGCGTGGCCGGGTGCCTGCGGGCGGGGGCGGCGGGGATCCGGGCGTGGGCGGGCCGGATCTGGGTTCCACGGGCCCGTGGTGGGAGGAGAGAGAGAGGCGCGGTGAGGTGGCAGCGCCAGATAGGCTGTGGGCAGTGGCATGATGACGTGGCACGATGGGGTTGCTCGGAGCAACGTGGCCGGCTGGACATGTCCGGCGAGGGTGGACATGTCCGGCGGCGCGGTGGAGAAGGGCTAGGGTTTCACCCGCAAATTTCGGAGGGGGGCCTATTTATAGATCCTGGGAGCTAGGAGAGTCCAAATGAGGTGTCGTTTTTGACCACACGATCGTTATGGAACGGTCGAGAGGATGGAAGGGGTTTGGATGGGTTATCGGGCTACTTTGGAGGGGTGTTGGGTTGCAACACACACGAGGCCTTTACGGTTCCCTGGTTAACCATTGAAGTATCAAACGAACTCCAAATGGCACGAAACTTGACAGGCGGTCTACTGGTAGTATACCAAGGCCGCTTGGCAAATCTCGGTCTATTCCGAGAAGGTTTAACACCCGCTCACAAAAAGAGGCAAAAAGGGGCGCCGGAGGACATAGGAGTGTCGGATCGCGAAATGGACAACGGGCAAAATGCTCGGATGCATGAGACGAACACGTATGCGAATGAGATGCACATGATGACATGATATGAAATGCATGACATGCAAACACATGACAAGGCAACAATAGCAAATAACTGGAAGACACCTGGCGCAACGGTCTCGGGGCGTTACAGAACCAGAGTGGGAATGATGGTTAGAGAGGGAAATGGGACACTTGGGTGAAAGCCAAGGGGTACCCAAGTGTTTAAGTCCATATGAAAAGATTCAAAAACTCCAAATTTCAAAATCAATCCAACTAAAAATCAGGCAAATAAAGGAGGGCAAAAACCAGGTTGTCACAAAGCTCCCCCACTTCGAATGAATCTCATCCTTGAGATTCGGTTGCTTGGGAAAACCATTCAGGATAATGTGTCCTTAGAAATTCTTCCCGTTTCCACGTGGATTATGACTATGTGTGATGCTCCCACTGAACCTTGTAGGACTTTCTTACTTTGCTACGAGTGACCCTTTCCATCTGATCCAAAATTTTAACCCGTCTCTCTTCATATGTTAAATCCTTTGCCAACTCTATCTCAGTCATAGCAGCCTTTTTCTCAGGCGGCGATATGCATCGCCTCAACTGTGAAACGTGAAACACGATGTGCACATCTGATAATTCAGGGGGTAGTTCCAACTGATATGCAACAGTACCCACTCGTGAAATAACTGGAAATGGACCAATAAATCTGGGTGCCAACTTTCCACGAGTCTGAAATCTCTTGACTCCTTTCATAGGAGTGACTCGGAGGTATACCTGTTCTCCGGGTTCAAAACTGATCTATCAGTGCTTTGCATCATAGTAACTCTTCTATCGATATTTGGCCAATTGCAATCTATCTCTGATTTCCTTAACTTGGTTCTTAGCTTCCATCATGAGATCCGTCCCGAAAATGCGGCTATCTCTAGTTTGAGACCAATTTAAAGGAGTGCGGCACTTACGGCCATAGAAAGCCTCATATGGTGACAGTTTTAGACTGGTCTGGAAGTTGTTGTTATAAAAGAACTCAGCGTTCGGCAGACAGTCTTTCCATTTAGATCCTTGGGCCAAAGCACAGGCTCGCAACATATCTTCGAGTATTTGGTTCACCCGCTCTGTCTGTCTATCGGTCTGAGGATGATAAGCGGTACTATATTTCAGTGTTGTCCCCAAGGCTTGATGGAGACGTGAGCAAAAACCAGAGGTAAAAAGTGAACCTCGGTCAGAAGTGACGGTTCGGGGTACTCCATGCAGACTGACTATCCTGGATACATACAGCTGTGCAAGTTGATCCGCTCGATATGTGGTTCTGATTGGGATAAAGTGAGCAACCTTGGTTAAGGTGTCCACTATGACCCAGATTGCATCATTGCCTCGTGGAGTCTTGGGCAGTCCTGTGATGAAATCCATGCAGACATCATCCCATTTCCATTATGAGACTGGCAGGGGTTGGAAAAGTCCGGCTGGCTTCTGATGGTCTGCCTTCACCTTGTTGCATATGTCGCAACATGCTACAAAACAAGTGATGTCTTTCTTCATCCCATCCCACCAGAACACTTGTCGCAGATCTTCATACATTTTCGTACCTCCAGGGTGAATAGAATATGAAGACTCATGTGCTTCCGACAAGATTTTCTCCTTTAAATCCGCCCAATTTGGTACACAAATTCTTCCACGGAATCGGAGAGTACCAAATTTAGCCCTTGAGAAATCTGAAGTCTGTCCCGCTACCTTATTCTTGGCACGTTTCTGCAGAATGGTGTCATCTGGTTGTGCCTGGCGGATCTCTTCCTCAAGGGTGGGGGCGACTTCCAAAATATTAGCAAGGCCATCATCAACTATGACCAGGTTGAGCTGAGCAATCTCCTCTTGAAGTTCAGGAGGCAAGGATTCCAATAAGATATTCAGGCTGACAGGCTTTCGACTGAGTGCATCAGCGACCGTGTTGGCCTTACCCGGGTGGTAATTTATTCCAAGATCATAATCCTTGACTAACTCAAGCCACCTTCGTTGACAGAGATTTAAATCTGGCTGACTAAATATATAATTGAGACTTTTGTGATCGGTAAAAATTTGGCACCTTTTCCTGATAAGATAGTGTCTCCAAATTTTAAGAGCATGAACCACCGCGGCCAATTCCAGATCATGAGTGGGATAATTTCCCTTGTGGGGTCGTAGCTGTCATGATGCATAAGCTACTACCTTGCCATCTTGCATAAGTACACATCATAAGTCCTTGCCTGGAGGCGTCGCAGTACACATCAACACTGTGGTAGATATCTGGAAGAGTTAACACCGGTGCGGTCGTCAGCTGTATCTTTAGCTCATTAAAACTTTTCTCACAGTCCTCAGTCCATTCAAACTTCTTATCCTTTTTGAGCAGCTCCGTCATGGGTTTCGCAATCTTGGAAAACCCTTCAATGAACGACGGTAATACCCGGCTAATCCAAGAAAACTTCAGATCTGTGATACGGTTGCGGGTGGCAACCAATCGAGCACATCCTTTACTTTGCTTGGGTCCACAGCTATCCCTTTGGCGGATAGCACATGTCCCAGAAATCCAACCTGCTTGAGTCAAAATTCGCACTTACTGATTTTGGCGTATAGCTGATGGTCCCAGAGTCGTTGTAACACTTCTCGGAGGTGTTCTTTGTGATCTTCTTCACTCCCTAAGTAAATAAGTATGTCACCGATTAAGACTACACGAACTTATCGAGGAATTCCATGAATACTTTGTTCATCATATGCATGAAGAAAGCAGGGGCGTTGGTGAGACCAAAGGACATAGTTGTATATTCATAAAGACCGTATCGAGTGGTAAAGGCGGTCTTAGGAATATCTTCCTTTTTAATCTCGAGCTGATGGTATCCTGTTCGTAAATCAACCTTAGAGAATACCTTGGCCCCAGTGAGCTGATCAAAAAGTCATCAATCCTTGGAAGCGGATATTTGTTTTTGATGGTGTCATGGTTTTGTCACGGCAGATGTCCTAGAGAAAGGACTTAGTCGTGGAGCCATCGCGACGGGTTAGCTTGAAGGGGTTAAAGCGGACACAGGGACGCAAGAGAGTTTATACTAGTTCGGCCCCTTCGATGAAGGTAAAAGCCTACGTCTAGGTGTGATGGAATTGATGGGGTTTCGATGACTAGGGAGCAAACAAGCTTCGCCTATGTCTCGAGTTGTTGTATGTTGTCCTTGAACCGCCGCCGGGTCGCCCCTATATACACGGGTGACACCCGTCGGTTCACCAAGTCCCAACACCGGTCGATATTCGTATCCGGGTTGGTCTCTCCTTATTCCTAACTTACAATACAAGTTTATATA
The DNA here is from genome assembly GCF_002162155.2 of Triticum dicoccoides. Classification (NCBI taxonomy): domain Eukaryota; kingdom Viridiplantae; phylum Streptophyta; class Magnoliopsida; order Poales; family Poaceae; genus Triticum; species Triticum dicoccoides. The sequence goes on from NC_041386.1 coordinate 92,272,017, forward strand.
CAAATGCCGGTTTACAGCTACAAGTCTTAAACCAACTACGGGCCTTACGCCCTCATCTGTCTTCCTGGGCTTTAGCACTCTTGAACTACTGATGAAGTTGACCCGGCCCAGATAGGCCGGTTTACGCCCAGCAGTAATATCCCCAACATTAGGCCCCAGATTGATTTGAACGGGTTCATGTCAATCCTTTAACAAAAACTTCATCTTCAACATCTTCTCATACATTGGTAAACCGCCATGATGTCATCTTCTCTGATTGCTGTAAACCGGAGTGACGTCACCTATCATAACGAAGCTATCCATTATGCTTCCTTGTTTAATAGATCTGTGGAAATCGAGGCGACAGCTCCGTTTCGTGGCCCCTTGATTGTCGCGCCTGACACATGTCCTTTTGCCTTATAAATAGGACCGAAGGGTCATTTCTTTTCTCCCCTTCGTGCCTTTCTTCTTCGTCTTCCTCGCATCGCCAGCCTCGGAGCTCCGCCGCCGCCGTCGACCTCTGCCTCAACCTTGGCCGCTGCATCAACCTGGGCGGACCAGAGCATCGCGGCAACCTTCTGCGTTTTCCTCAGCTCTGGTAAATCTTCTATCCTTTCCCCCGCAGATCTGCTCTAGGGTTTCATAGTTCTTCAGTGTTCATCTTCTGCCTCTTGCTCATATGATAGATCTTTAGATGAATCCGCAAATCTTTATTCTGTGCAATGGTAGTTGTTTAACCTTCGCCTTCACTTACGCATATCAAAACCATAGATCTATATGTATGTTTTGCTCATTGATTCGGTACTGCTCCTTTTGGACCTCTGAATATTTATCTCTTTTCTGAACTTGCTTCAGATCCATCGCTGTAGAGAAATCTTATGAAATCTGTTTCTATAAACTTACTCATCTGCTTCAATGTTTAGACCAGGCGATTTAACCTTGTAGAAAAAATTGCCAAACCGGTATATACCATTAGTCCCCTTGTTGAACCGCCAGATGTTGTTGCTTCATAAAACTCCGGTTCAGATAGATCTGTCTCTGGTTTAACATTGCACATACCAATGTACCTTGATCAATGCATTTTTGAACCGGGATCTTCTACCTTGTAGATTTCATCATGGCCAAGCAAGTATATGAGTGCAATTGGGTTCCTTCTCGCGTCACAGAGGCTCAGCTAGACGATTTAGTCCTGATCGGCGCTTTAGGCAGCAAAGATACCATCCATTGGAGGGCTCCTAGCAAAGAATGCCCTCCCACACCTCAAGAAGGAGAGGTTGTTGTTTTCGTAGATCACTTAGCCCGGGGCTTTAAGCTGCCCGGTTCTAAATTTTACCGGGATGTTTTAGCCGATTTCCAACTCCATCCACAAGACACTGGCCCCAACTCTGTTACAAATATGTGTCACTTCCAAGTGCTCTGTGAGGCGTTCTTTCAAGATGAGCCCATAGTGGAATTGTTCAGGGACCTTTTCCATCTAAACCGCCGCACTGAGTTTACTGACGGCTCCAATACGGAGTTGGGTGGCGTGGCGATCCAGAAAAGGAAAGAGGTCACATACCCTCACGCCAAACTGCACAGCCACCCCAAATAATGGAATCAGACATGGTACTATTGCAAAGACACCTCCCCTGCTGGTGAGAATCCCTTGCCCGGCTTTCGTCTGGAGCGGCTCAGCAATACACACCCCTTTCCGCAAAGATTGACTGCCCAGGAGAGAAGCAAATATGCTCCTCAACTGTCGAAGCTCAGAGCCTTTATGGCCAATGGTTTAACAGGGGTTGATCTCGCTCGCTGTTGGATATCATGGAGCATACTGCCCCTTAGTCAGCGCTCCGGTTTGATGTGCGAGTATACTGGCAGTGTTGATGACCCACTGCGACATTCCAACATCCAGCTTACCGATGAAGAAATCACAGAGGCTGTGAATAAGATGCTGAATGAACCAGAACACATCTGTGCTAAAAACGGCTTGCTTCCCTTCTGTGCCACCAACAAACCGCCAGCTGTAAGACTTTGATTTTTCTTTTTGCTGAATCTGTTATTGATATATCTGGTCATTGTTTAATATCAGTGTCTGTGTAATCAGGGCAATGATCCGTTTTGGAGCAAGAAACTGCCGCAGGAGAAACCAGAAAAACCAGACAAACCGGAAAGAGCAACCCGGCAAAAGACTAAAGCTGTGAAGAAGACTGCCCACAGGAAAAGAACCACTGCATCCTCTAATCCGGCCCCTGATGATGATGTGGATAATCTGGACCTTGAGGTAGAGCTTGACTCACTTGGCTTATTTTTCATGCGTCTTATTGATGATGATATTTGTCAGGATGATGCCGAAGCCAGCCACGCTGATGCTGCAGAGGTAATTATTCTCTCTTCCGATTCTGAACCTTTGCTTTCACTAAAAATCCGTTAGGCAAACCGGAAAGTTAAATTTTCTCATCCTCTTGCTTATTTGGATCCCAAATTTCTTATGAAGACCCAACAGCACGAAGCTCGTTGCACAACCCGGCACAGCGGCCAGGTAGTTACCTCCGCCGGTTTACCGAACAATCCAGTTCAGAAACGCCATTCAGAGGTCTCTAATTTGCTTGTTAGTGCTTGTCCTAAAGCGGGCTGCTTTCGTCAACCTCTTAATCCATCTGACTCCGATTACCAGGTTACTTCCCAGTCATCTTCTGGCGAGTCATCGGCTACTCAGCTGCCACCGCTCAAAACGGTGCTTGGGTAAGCTACACTTATCATAATATTTGCAGCACATCGCCTTAGAACATATGCTGTATTTGATTTTGTTATTCCTTTCAGGGCCAAACCTAGGCCAAGCAAGAAGGATCGCCTGGACAAAGCGGCCGAAGAAGATGCCGTCCTTGAACCGGGCAAGAGACCAGATCTTGAAGCGGCTATTCCTGAGGATATACCCAATGATCCACCGCAGCGAGACGACGATCTTATTGCTGAAGAGAGACCTACTGATGCCTCAGGTCCTGTCAATCAGCCCACAAGCTCCATCCATATTGAGAAATCCACCGGTCCAGCAAAGCCTACTGACAAGCCAACAGCCCCAGTGCAAACCGACGATACCAAGGACAATGAGGTTGTCATTACTGGCACTGGCCATACCGAGCCAAGCAATCCTGTTGCTTTGTCCAAACATTCTGCCAAGGAAGAATTTGCTGCCTTTGGCAAAGGCAAGTGGAATGGTGATCTGGCGACTTATGTTGCTCTGAACGCCCAAGATATCCATTCCGGCTACTTGAACCGGCTGTATACCAGTCGTGACTATGAAGTCGGTCTGGTTAATATGATGAAAGATAAATATGAGGTAACTTCCATATGCTCTTTCCTGCTTGTATGCTTCAATTCTTGCTGACTCTCCTAGCCCCCAAGGGCCGGTTTGTAATCTTCTTTCAAACCGGGACTTACTAATATAAATCTTAATGCTTTGAAATTCGCTGATGTAGCCCCCAAGGGCCGGTTCAACTTAGCGTAGTTAAACCGGTACTTTAAGTAATTGAGATTGCTGCATCAAAATATATACGAGCAAATAGCCATTAGCCCCCAAGTGCCAAGTTGAATACTTGTATTGATCTTGGGACTTTGTAAGCAATTGAAAGATGAAGATCGAATATGCATTGGCCCCCAAGTGCCAAGTGCATAACTTGTTATGTGGTTGGTACTTCAATCCTTGTACCGTTTTGTTGAAGCATATGACTGTCTGCATGCAGGCTGAGCTGAAGACGAAAGAAGGCCAAGTCGCCGATCTCCAAGAAAACCTGAAAACCCAACAAACTGAAACCTCCAAAGCAAAAGAGGAATTAGCCAACGCTTTAAGCGCCATGGAACAGCTTAAGGAGAGCTTCAAGAAGAAGCGGGCGGATTGGGCCACTGAAAAGTCTGCTTTAATCAAACGAGCAGAGGATGCCGAGGCTGCACTAAAACCGGTGGCGGATGAACTGACCAGCATAAAGCGGCATGTGCATGCCATGACCACTGCTATCTTTGGTAAGCCAGTTTGACTTCTGAATTGACTTGGCCTTCTTACAGAGCTGCCGGTTTGTTAACCCTTTATGATATTTCAGGGACACGCATTGGTCACTTGGGGTCAGATGTGCGGAAGAAATTGAAAGCCGCCTATACGTTGGTCGAACAACTGTACACTGGTGCACACCGGATCATCTGTACCGCATCCCACAACAAAACGGCGTCCACTTTGATTCAAGACACTCTGATGAAACTGTCGGTGCTTCCTGCCTGGGTTGAAGAGCTGAAGAAATCTGCTGCTCGAACCGGTGTGATCAATGCCTTAATCCGGGCAAAAGCCCGGGTACCGGATTTTGATCCTATTGAAGCGGCTCAGGGCTATCCCATCTTGAAGGAAGACGGGTCAGAGTTTGGTGAAGCGGATCTGCGAGCAATAAACCGGGAGGTGCGTCTGCTAGCTTGTTAATTGGCTGAAGAAGCAGACTTGTCTCATTATCAAGCCCAATATGATAACCAGAACAAGCGAATAGCTGCACCAATTCATGAATCAGAAAATCTTATCCCTCCAATCCATAAGCATACTTATGCTCCCGATATTGACCCGTCATTGTTGATCCATGATGAAGCTGTTTTTCAAGCATTAATGGGAATCGACTGGACAACTGTTGATTTCCAGCCGCTGGGTAGAGAAACTGGAGTTGAAGCGGCGCAGTATGACCCACAACCATCAGGCCAGGCTGGTGACCAAGCTTGAACCGGAGGCCGGTTTAAAACTGCTTCTCCTTTGCAAAAAACAATGATCTTATTGTGGGCACCGTGTTGCCTTGTAATAGGCTAGCTGATACTTTTGATGTTGATATGCCTTCGTGCATAATTTGCTCTTCCTTTGGGTGATGAACTTTCCAAAGTACTTTCTGCAATAAAAAATCTTCAAGTGCCACCGCGGTTGTACCGTCAGGCGGAATATGATGTCTGCATACATGAAATCAAAACATCCGAATTTTTTTAAGTATATGACCAAATTTTTGAGATACATAATACCTGCCATCGTTGAGCGTGAAGTTGGCTCGACCAATCTTGTAACGGAGTTTTATAAACCCACACTGTTGGAGGAGATAGCAGCTCCCATATATATATGACGACGGTTTACCATGTAAACTGTACCGGGTTATAATAAACACCGTGTTACTCCATAAGAGGATGTTAACAAAAAAGATCAAACCGGGCAAATAGTCTCCGGATTGAAATGAACCGTGTTCCGTCAATTGACAGTATGAACCGGTTGAAAACTTTGTCGGTTTAAAAAATGCAATACAAAAGAAAGAAGTATCTTTCAAAGAAAAGTGTGAAGCAAATGCAATGACAAAACCATTTGCAAAAAAGGTTTATTTGAGCTGATCAGATGGCGTTACCATGGCCGAACACGACCAAGCTCCCGTTAGGTGTAACTATGGTTCTAGTCAGCCAGGTCCCCAAATGAAACCGTGGCATTTATGCCGATCAAGTGGCATGGCAATGGTTCGGGCTCGACCAAGCCCCCAAGTGATTCTGTGGCCTTAGGCCGATCAAGAGGCATGACTGGTTCAGACGTGACCAAGTCCCCAAGTGATCTGGTGGCTCTCGCCTATCAAGAGGTATGGTATTGGTTCGGACACGACCAAACCCCCAAGTGATATAACATGATGCTTTTAAAAAGCTAACTCAAGGGGTAAACCAGAGGCCACTTTAGAACAACTCCGTGTAACCACACATGATGTAAAAGAACAGATACCCCGCTTTAGCTGAGGTTCCGGTTTATTATATTTAATCATAATATATACATCATCGTAATATGTACATAAGTAGAGCCAATGACTCAGGTATAGTAAGGCCGAAGATGAGCTATGTTCCACGGCCTGTTGGTCTCCTCCTCTGATGTACGTGAGTCCTTATTCTCTCGAATATCGATCAGATAGTATGACCCGTTGTGCATATTCTGGCTGACCACGAAAGGCCCCTCCCAAGGTGGGGATAGCTTATGCATATCAGTCTGATCTTGGATGAGCCGAAGCACCAAATCTCCTTCCTGAAAGGTTCTGGTTCTGACTTGGCGACTGTGATAATGACGAAGATCCTGTTGGTAAATCGCCAATCGGGCGGCTGCTATGTCACGCTCTTCATCCAACCGATCCAAAGCATCTTGCTGTGTTGTCTCGTTGTCCGCTTCAATATAAGCCGTCACACGAGGTGAATCATGACGGATATCACTAGGGAGAACCGCCTCCGCTCCATAAACCATGGAGAACGGTGTGTATCCTGTTGATCTGTTGGGTGTTGTATTGATGCTCCATAACACAGATGGTAATTCTTCCCAACAACCCGGCGTTCTCTGCAAAGGAACCATGAGCCGGGGCTTGATGCCTCTCAAGATCTCTTGATTAGCTCTTTCTTCTTGACCATTGGACTGTGGGTGTGCCACTGATGAAACGTCGAGCCGGATGTGCTCCCGTTCGCAGAACTCCTTCATGGCACCTTTGGACAAATTGGTACCATTATCTGTGATGATACTATGTGGAAAGCCAAACCGAAAAATCACTTTTTTAATGAACTGAACTGCCATGGCCGCATCACACTTGCTAACAGGTTCTGCCTCCACCCACTTTGTAAACTTGTCAACCGCCACCAGGAGGTGGGTCTTCTTATCTTTGGACCTTTTGAAAGGCCCAACCATATCCAGCCCCCAAGTCGCAAACGGCCAAGTAATTGGAATCATTCTCAATTCTTGAGCCGGTACATGAGCACGTCTTGAAAACTTTTGGCAACCATCACATCGTCTGACCAGATCCTCCGCATCAGCATGAGCAGTTAACCAATAGAAGCCATGGCGAAACGCTTTAGCCACCAGAGATTTTGAACCAGCATGGTGACCACAATCTCCTTCGTGGATCTCACGCAAAATTTCACGGCCTTCTTTAGGAGACACACAGCGTTGAAATGCTCTTGACACACTGGAATGATGCAACTCACCGTTGATAATAGTCATGGACTTGGATCGCCGGATTATCTGTCAGGCCAGAGTCTCATCCTCTGATAACTCGCCCAGGTTCTTGTACGCCAGGTAAGGAAGCGTCCAATCCAGAATAACATGAAGGGCTGCCACCAATTGAGCCTCCGGATCAGGAATAGCCAAATCCGCTTCACCAGGGATCTTGACTGACGGGTTGTGCAGCACATCCAGAAAAACATTGGGCGGGACCGGTTTGCGCTGAGAGCCCAGCCGGCTTAAGGCGTCCGCCGCTTCATTTTTCCGCCGGTCCATGTGGTCCACCTGATAGCCTTTGAAATGACCTGCAACAATATCCACCTCACGACGATATGCTGCCATGAGTGGGTCCTTGGAGTCCCAAGTGCCAGACACTTGCTGAGCCATGAGGTCCGAGTCACCGAAGCACTTAACTCGACTTAGATTCATCTCCTTAGCCATCCGGAGACCATGGAGCAAGGCTTCATACTCAGCTGCATTGTTAGTACAAGGGAACATTAAGCGGAGAACATAACAAAACTTATCACCTCGTGGGGAAGTTAATACGACTCCAGCCCCCGAGCCTTCCAATTGCCTGGATCCATCAAAATGGATGGTCCAATATGTGTGATCCGGCTTTTCTTCAGGTGCTTGCATTTCCGTCCAATCATTGATAAAATCAACAAGTGCTTGAGACTTAACCGATGTCCGAGGCTAGTCCTGGCCATGGGAAGCCCGGCCCGGCCGGCCCGGCCCGGCCCGGCCCGACGCTACCCCCGGGCCGGGCTCGGGCCTAGTTTTTGAGCCCGAAGGCCGGGCCGGGCCGGGCCCGGGCCCGTCATTTTTGTAGTTTACTGAAGGTCGGGCCAGGCCGGCCCGAAGCCCGATGGGCTTTTAGGTGTTCGGGCCGGGCTCGGGCCCAGAAACACAGGCCCAATGGCCGGGCCGGGCCGGGCCCGGGCCTGGGATTTTTGTGTCGGGCTTGGCTAGGCCCGGCCCAAAGCCCGGCCCGGCCCGAGGTTTGGCCAGGTATATCCGGGGCACATACTTCAAATCGTGCGGCCCAAGCTCTATAGCCCACTTGGCAATCCGGCCAGTTGCTTCCCGGTTCTGGATGATATACCCCAAAGGAGCAGAGCTGACCACCGTAATTGGATGCCCTTGGAAGTATTGTTTAAGCTTCCGGCTTGCCATAAAAACTCCATACACCAGCTTCTGCCAATGCAGATACCTTTGCTTGGACTCGATGAGTACCTCGCTGATATAATAGACCGGGCGTTGAACCGGATGCTCCTTACCTACCTCCTTTCGCTCCACCACAATAGCCATGCTGACCGCCCGAGCATTAGCAGCAACATATATCAGTAACGGCTCCTTGTCAATGGGAGCGGCGAGCATAGGCGGATTGGCCAATTGCCGCTTTAAATCCTCAAATGTTTCATCAGCAGCGGAACTCCAGACAAACTGATCCGTTTTTTTCAACATCTGATACAAAGGGATTGCCTTCTCACCAAGACGACTGATAAACCGGCTTAACGCGGCAATCCGGCCTGCCAGGCGTTGAACATCATTGATACACTTCGGTTTAGCTAGGGAGGTGATGGCTGTGATCTTCTCTGGATTAGCCTCAATTCCCCTGTTGGACACCAGAAAACCCAATAACTTGCCCGCCGGTACACCAAAGACACACTTGTCCGGATTAAGCATCATCTTGTATGTCCTCAGGTTATCAAAGGTTTCCCTCAAATCATCAATCAGAGTCTCCTTCTCCCTGGACTTAACCACGATATCATCCACGTAAGCATGTACATTACGGCCAATCTGCTTGTGAAGACAATTTTGTACACACCGTTGATAAGTTGCCTGGGCACTCTTGAGCCCGAAGGGCATAGACACATAGCAGAAGGCTCCAAAAGGAGTTATAAATGTCGTCTTCTCCTGGTCCTTAACTGCCATTTTGATCTGATGATAGCCAGAATATGCATCCAAAAAACTTAAACGCTCACAACCCGCCGTAGCATCAATAATTTGATCAATACAGGGGAGGGCAAAAGGATCTGCTGGACAAGCCTTATTAAGATCTGTGTAATCCACACACATGCGCCAGGTGCCGTTTTTCTGAAGGACCAGCACCGGATTGGCAAGCCACTCAGGGTGAAAAACTTCAACAATAAAGCCAGCTGCTAAGAGCCTGGCTACCTCTTCTCCAATCGCCTTGCGTCTTTCTTCGTTAAACCGGCGGAGGAACTGTTTCACCGGTTTGTATTTAGGATCCACATTAAGGGTGTGCTCAGCGAGTTGCCTCGGTACACCTGGCATGTCAGAGGGCTTCCATGCAAAAATGTCCCGATTCTCACGGATGAACTCGATGAGCGCGCTTTCCTATTTCGGATCCAAGTTGGCACTGATGCTGAACTGCTTGGACGAATCGCTAGGTACGAAGTCAACAAGCTTAGTTTCTGCTGCCGATTTGAACTTCAGGGCCGGATCATGCTCTGTAGTTGGCTTCTTTAATGGAGTCATGTCCGCCGGATCAACATTGTCCTTATAATACTTCAACTCTTCGGTGGCATAAACCGACTCTGCATAGGCCGCATCTCCTTCCTCGCACTCCAAAGCGATTTTGCGGCTTCCGTGAATCGTTATTGTCCCCTTGTGACCCGGCATCTTGAGCTGCAAATACACATAACAGGGCCGTGCCATAAACTTGGCGTAAGCCGGTTGCCCAAACAGGGCATGATATGGACTTTGGATTTTCACCACTTCAAACGTCAATGTCTTCGACCTGGAATCATGATCATCCCCAAAGGCCACTTCCAGAGCTATCTTACCAACAGGATATGCTGATCTGCCAGGTACTACACCGTGGAACACTGTATTAGACGGTTTGAGATTTTTATCTGTTAGTCCCATACAACGGAAGGTCTCATAGTACAAGATATTGATGTTGCTCCCTCCATCCATGAGCACCTTGGTGAACTTGTAACCTCCCACCTGAGGCGCCACCACTAGAGCCAACTAACCCGGATTATCAACCTGGGGAGGGTGATCCTCTCTGCTCCATATGATTGGCTGTTCAGACCAGCGTAGAAAATGGGGTATGGCCGGTTCAACAGAGTTGACCGCCCGCCTCTGAACCTTCCGGTCTCGCTTGTCCAAGCTAGTGGTGAAGACATGGTACTGCCCACTACTCAACTGCTTTGGGTTGCTCTGGTAACCTGACTGTTGCTGCTGTTGGTTGTAACCACCCTGGTTGTTCTGACTATTTTGATTGTTATGTCCGCCCAGATTACAGTTAAATCCTGAACCGGAATTTCCTCCACCGTAACCCGGCCCGGACCCTGAGCCACCGCCGGAGCCGTGATCATACCGAAAAGCATTAGAATTCTTGAACTCCTGCATAATTAAGCAATCCTTCCAAAGGTGGTTTGCTGGCGCTTCCTTCGTCCCATGTCTTGGACAGGGCTGGCTCAGTAGATAGTTTAGGCGGTCTGGGTTAGGGTTGGGTGCCCCATTGCGATTTTTCGGTTTACCCTTGCGTCGCTGGCCATTGTCCTGCGTGTTGGTATTAGCCACAAAGTCCATATTACCATCCGCTTTACGCTTGCCTCCACCACCATTGCGTGCCCAGTGATGCTGCTGGCCTTTGGAGTTGATGTTCCTCTTTCCCTTCCCTGCCTTGTCATCATCAGATTCGGGATCCTTGGTACTATCAGAATCAGCATATTTTACCAAAGCAGCCATGAGGGTTTCCATGTCAGTGCAATGACGCTTCATCCGTCCCAACTTCAGCTTTAGGGGCCCAAACCGGCAGTTGCCTTCTAGGGTTAATACAGCGGTGTCAGCGTTGATGCGGTCTGATGAATGCAACACTTGTGAAACCCGGCGCACCCAATGAGTCGTCGATTCTCCTTCCTCCTGGACGCAGGCAGCTAAGTCCACTATCGACATAGGCTGTTTACATGTATCCTTGAAATTGCTAATAAACCGGGCTCGTAATTGGGCCCATGAACTGATAGAATTAGCTGGCAAGCTTTTTAACCAAGTACGGGCCGTTCCTTCAAGCATCATGGTGAAGTATTTCGCACACGCCGCGTCATCCACATCAAGCATCTCCATGGCCATCTCATAGCTCTCCACCCATGTCTCTGGAGGTTGATCCGCCGTGTAATTTGGTACTTTGCGCGGGCCTTTGAAATCCTTGGGCAGGCGCACATTGCGTAAAGCGGGGACAAGGAAAGGCACCCCCAAAGAGCTAGAAGTAACACCAGGTTCGATCGAGATAGTTGGACGAACCGGCGTGAGCTGCCGAGCCTGATGCTGTGCGGCTAACTCAGCCTCCCTGCGCGCTCGGGCCCGGTCCACCACTTCCTGAGCGTTATCAGCACCACCCGCCGGGTTGTTGCCACGGGGTGCTCCACGTCGCTCATTACTCGATACTGTCGGTTCATCCATATGTCTGCTATAGCTCCGGCTTGGACGGCGGGTTGAGTGGATCCGGTCGCGGCTGTACGAGTATGCTTCCTGTTGGACCAAAGCTGTCCTCAGAAGCTCCTTGACCCGTCGTGTTTCTACTGCCTGCGGCGAGTCACCTTCAATTGGAATGGCCTCCAGCCGTGCAGCAGCGGCGACGAGATTGTCCATTGGATTGGAGTAATGACCCGGAGGTGTTAAAATAGCCTGAGGTACCACGGTGTTTTGACGAGGCGGGTCCATCTGATGAGGCTGAACTAGTGCACCGGTCCTAGGAGCTTCCGCCCGGTTTCCCTCCAGCGGATTGCCGGTTCCTGCTCCTGGAGTGTTGAAAAGGTCTCTGGCCTCGAAAACCGGAGGCAAACGGGATTGGTACTTCCTCCTCATGACTTCCTGCGACGCGCTCTGGTCCAACATGAGCCTGTAGGCTTGTGCGTCTAAAGCGGCCCGCTCCGTGGCCATCCTGGTGTCCTCAGCTGCCAGATCTGCCTTGGCCTGGGTGATCTGTTCCTTCACCTTTGCAATCTCCGCATTGTGAACACCCTGATCCGCCGGATTAGCTTCCGCCATAAGCACAACCAATGCATCAAATAGCTCTGATAGAACTTGAGCCGGTGGGCGCACAGGGCCTCCTGCCCCGGCAGCCGTCGCCGCTGCTGAACCGGAGGTTGTTGCCGTAGCGGTCGAAGAATGAAGCACTGCTTGTGTGCCAGCCATGAATATTCCAACTCGGTTGGGCAGATCAGAGGGGTCCGGAATACTGTCGCCATCGGAACAGCCCCCAATCTGGCCGTCTTGTAGCTGATAAAGAGATTCGGTTTCTCCAGTCGATGACTCGTCATCGGAACAAACAACAGTATCACCGCGAGATTCCAATCCATCCTCATAACTTCCTCCATGGATGACTCCCACGAAGGCATGCTTCATGGCCGATTTAACCTGGGCGGATCGCGCACGCTGAGCCGTCTCGACGAGGTCGGTGCAGATGTCCGGCTCAGGGCCCGGTTCACCGATCTTGCCAATGAAAACGTGAATGCCACCAAAGGGGACCTAGTACCCGTACTCAACTGAGCCGGCCTCGGGGCCCCAGCCTGCGTCGTCGATGTAGAGCTTGCCGCGACAACTCTTAGTCATCCGGCCTACAGCGTAGCCCTCGAGTCCTTCAAAGCGGCCCTCCAAGAACCTGAAACCATCATGCGATAGCCCCACGGTGGGCGCCAACTGTCGTGGTTTTGTCACGGCAGATGTCCTAGAGAAAGGACTTAGTCATGGAGCCGTCACGACGGGTTAGCTTGAAGGGGTTAAAGCGGACACAGGGACGCAAGAGAGTTTATACTAGTTCATCCCCTTCGATGAAGGTAAAAGCCTACGTCTAGTTGTGATGGAATTGATGGGGTTTCGATGACTAGGGAGCAAACAAGCTTCGCCTATGTCTCGAGTTGTTGTCTGTTGTCCTTGAACCGCCGCTGGGTCGTCCCCTTATATACATGGGTGACGCCAGTCAGTTCACCAAGTCCCAACACCGGTCGATATTCGTATCTGGGTTGGTCTCTCCTTATTCCTAACTTACAATACAAGTTTATATACAAATACCGGTTTACAGCTACAAGTCTTAAACCGACTACGGGCCTTAAGCCCTCATCTGTCTTCCTGGGCTTTAGCACTCTTGAACTACTGATGAAGTTGACCCGGCCCAGATAGGCCGGTTTACGCCCAGCAGTAATATCTCCAACAGATGGTGACATCGTTCAGCTGACGGTAATCCACACACATGCGGAGTCTGCCATCCTTTTTGTCCACGAAGATAGTAGGTGATCCCCATGGTGAAGAGCTGGGACGGATATATCCTTTCTGGAGCATTCCATCAAGCTATTTATTTAGCTCCACTAATTCTGATGAGGGCATCTGGTAATACTTCTTGTATAACAGTACGGTTCCGGGCACAAGATCTATTGCGACTCAAGCTCTCGATCTGGTGGCATGCCTGGCAGCTCTTCTGGAAATACATCAGGAAACTCACTAACCACAGGAATTAATTCCAATTCAGCCACAACGGTGAAGGCCATTTCTTTCTTGGGTATTCTTCTGCAAGCATAGAATTTGGTAGTCTGCCCCTTCTGACTGGTCAAAGTGACTTCTCGGGACGCGCAATTTATGCATACTTGGTATTGGGTCAGCCAATTCATACCCAAGATAACATCCAGTTTAGCAGACTCAATAATTATCAAAGAAGTTGAAAAACAGACTCCGTTGATATTGACTTCCAGATTATGGCAGACCAGATTGCTCTTGATTAAGGATCCCGGGGTTTGTACTAGCATATTATTACCCAAAAGTGAACAAGGAAATTTGCTTTGGGCAACAAAACTCCGAGAGATAAAAGAGTGGGAAGCCCCAGCGTCAAATAAAATTACTGCAGGTATATTGTTAACAGGAAACATACCAATGGCGATTTCGGGGTTTTCTTGGGCTTCATCTGCGGGGAGGTGATGAACGTGCCCAGTGATGTGTTGTTGGTCCGGGCATGATTCCATAAAGTTGACTTGTGGTCTGAATAGAGCATTTGCCTTGCTGTTCTTGGGACACTGTCTGGCATAATGTCCAGTTTGCCCACAACTGAAGAAAGCATTGATGCGTTGTCGCTCCTCGTGCACCGGGTTGGTCATGACATTCTTGACTTGGGTGGTGGTCTTGTTAACACTCTGTTGCCAATTGGGCTTGTATTCCACCTGAGTCAGCTGCCAGGTACGAGCCTTTTGCACGGGTTGTCCATCCTTCTTTGGCTCAAACTTGCGCTTGTGATCGTTATTTACAGGACTGTTGTCTGATACGAGCTTGTGCCCCCTTTTCGCAATGAAAGCTTTGTTCACCAGAGTTTGAAAATCTGGGAAAACAAACATGCTGAGAGTACACCGGAGTTGCGGGTTTAATCCACCAAGAAATCTGTCAATCTTTCTTTCTTCAGTGGCCACGTCATGAAGGGAGTAACATGACAAATGATTGAATTTTTGCAAATATTCACCCACAGACTGATTTCCTTGGAGGAGCGCAAGAAATTCTTGCTGCTTAGTCTTCATAATTCCAGTAGGGATATGATATTTCCGGAACTGATCCGTGAATTTTGACCAGGTGATTTCTTCATCAGCAGGCCACATGGCTTTTATATTTTACCACCATATGGCAGCAGCGCCTTCAAGATAATGAGTTGCAAATGGAACTTTATCACCTTCTTCAGTCCGAGCAATCTCAAGTTTCCTCTCAATGGTTCGCAGCCAATCGTCTGCTTCCAAGGGGTCAATAGCCTGACTGAAACTGGGAGGCTTGGTCCTTCAAAAATCTGACACCTTTGAGTGATGACTGTTCTAATTCCCATTCTGCCCCACCATAGCTTGCACACTTTGTAAGATTTCAATCAGATCATTATTCCATCTTTCCTCAAACATACGTAGCATTTTCTCGGTGGAGGACGGATTTGGCGGTGGAGGCGGTGGTGGAATGTACGGCTCGGAGGAGTGTCCTGCCTGTCGTGCGGGATGATGAACAGGAGTACCCTCGCGAACATTGCTACTGCTGCCTCCCCGCGGCATCCTATTGTGGTTTTTCCCAAGACAACGCAACCGAGATGAGAAGCATTCAAAATAAATTGGGGAAAGGCCAACAACAAAAGCCCGAGAAAAACCGAAATGACGAAGAAAATACGGCAAATAAAATAAGCTCCCAACATAATTATACATAGACTCATACATGAAAGATACATAACATGACAGGTCCAACTACTCTCATACATGAAACGAAATCTCATGACTCGTACAACTACACTCATACATCATCCGAATGACTGCGAGTACTCAGAAGCTCTACTACTCTGCTAGTGTTGCGGGGTCCTCTCCTGACTCGGATCTTGAACTGACGTGGTTAACTGAGACCTCCGGGTTAAAGGTAACACGGCGACATTGCCTTGAGGGCTCTCCCTCAGGGGCAGGTATAGGGTGAAGCATCGGGGCTACATGAGTAGTGAGAAGTGAAACCCACTCAGCAGGAGCACTAAGAGGATTCACGATCGAGGCGCCTGAGCTACTCGGAGGAGTAATCGGTGAAACAGGGGAACTAGAACTGACTGGAATATAAGGAGTAAATCCCAGGGAGGATGGAGTAGTGGCAGATCTAGTAGAGACTGGAGCAGATGCTAAAGCAGTACGGGCACGAGTCAGCTCTTGAGCCAGCTCGTGGATAATAAGATAGCTAGCGGTGATGTAATGAGCAAGATGGCTAGCAACACTATCGGACTCCGGATCAATGACAGGGAAGTGGACACGACCATTGTCGTGCAGAGAAGGATAGTAGTAGAAACCTGGGTGGTTCTGCATCCGGACCTCGTTGTAACGAAGCTCAACAAGGACCTCGAATGCAGCAAACTGGACAACCTGGGAAGCGGTAGAAGCATAACCGCTCCGAGTGGTACGAGTGTAAGTGCTGGAGTCGGAACTGGTGCGCAGAGTGACCACTGTGTGATACTCATACACTGAGTTAGCTAGACGCTCCCGGTACACATGGTGAACTGGATCGTTGCCAAGGGGGTACAGCCCCACACGTTACAAAGAAGATGCGACGACGTGTACGACATCAGCTGCAACTGGCACCGATACGGCATCGGAGCCATGTACACTCACAACTATTAGTAGGTTAGCATAAAAATAAGACAAGAATATGCAATGCAACAACCAGCTACCAATGCTACCGACACTCAACGTAAACTCGTATCTACCATTTAGTCAACACATCATAGTCTAGCGTGGCCTATAGTCAGCGCGGCTCTGATACCAAGCGTTGTGGCACCCCGGCTCAGAGCAACCAGTTTACCATGCATTG
Organism: Triticum dicoccoides; assembly: GCF_002162155.2. Taxonomy (NCBI): domain Eukaryota; kingdom Viridiplantae; phylum Streptophyta; class Magnoliopsida; order Poales; family Poaceae; genus Triticum; species Triticum dicoccoides. The sequence continues at coordinate 92,288,317 of NC_041386.1, forward strand.
CCAGCCCAGAGACCATGTCTTCTGACAACACACAACATCTTGGTACAGAAAACAACCTCTTTATTGATGCTAGCGGATCAAGGTTTACATTACAACAGGTAGCGAGGCCAAGCGGCACACACGGTGCGGCTGAACAATATGTACATTATTTAGTGAACATAAAGGCCTCGATAACAACTATGCGGCAGCGGAACAACGTCGTAGCAGAACTCCATAGCACAGGGACACTGATGTGGACATGATCTAGACTCGGGCAGCACTCCTTTCCAACAAAGCTTTCCTGAAATCTGGCATGACACGCCAGGTCAGTACATGGAATGTACTAGCAAGCTCACAATAGACATAAACATAATGACAAACAATATCATGATAATTAACCAATTATTGACAATGCAACAATATAACCAACATGCTGTGATCATACTCTTGTGAGAGAAATCCCTCTTACCAACGGTGATCACTTCTTGGATCACCACCGTACCAAACTCAAAATCTTAACTATGAATCTCTCGTGATCTTTCCGGCGATCACAACCACGACCCATACTTAGTCTAAAACAATGATCCTTCTAGCGATCACAACCACGACCAACACTTGGTCTTATCCAACCCGATGGCCTTCTCGCCATCATCAATAGTGTAGAGTTCATAACTTAGTGTGCAAGTTTTATTAAATGTTGACCCATGGTGTGACCTACTTCCGAGCGTGTCCGTAACCATGGACTCGGCTATCGATAGATTAATACACTGTGCAGAGGTAGTGCACTGTACCCACACCACGGAACCCATGGCCTCATACTCCCATTCGGGTGGACCAACGGCATTCCGATGAAACCCCTCCATTGCCATGACACTCTCTCGGCTACTCCGACTCACTCCCAACTGGGCTAGTCTTGGGTGGCCCCGTGTCTACCAAAGACACAACGACCACCGTCGTGGCCAAAACATAAACGTCCCTCACGGGGACCGTACCAAAATCTCAACAACGGGCACATAAGGTTATGTCTTCTTATTGGGCCAGGGTACCGCACGTCCATAACCTTCCCTAGTTGGAGGCACCGACCAGAGGCATGACAATGGACTGAATAAAGGCCTTCCCATAAAGGCAAATGTGGTTGCATTGGGAAAAACTCGATTCAGCGGCACCATGACCCGGTCAACGATATATTCAAGTTGTATTATTATCAGGTTCAACTTAAATTGCAAATAATCGATGTCATAGTATGCCATGAAGTGCAACAATAACATATGCATCACATATTAACGGAAAAGACTGAGTCAACTATATCCACACTAAGAATAACCATCAACAACTATTGCCACTTCTCTGGTCAAGATTAAACCTCACATTAAATAGAATCTTTTCTAACAAATTTTATCATTTTTCTTATGCAAGAAAAATAACTCCAATTAATTACTTATATCCATAACCATATTATTTCGTTCATAGCAAAATTAATTTTAGTCTCTTTACCAACTTAGTTAGCTTTAAACTTTCTGTAGCACAAGCATATTAACTTGGACAATCAATTAACAGAATAAAAATAACACAATAGTGATCTATATGCATGGATTAACTCATTCATTCAAGTAGGAAAATCACAAATATTGCAATGACACCATGAAAATGTTGTTGTGGCTTGCCTTAGTGCAGATGAGGTTCACAAGCCTCCTGGTGATCCTCAAGACAAGCTTCACTTATCTGAAAACATTTATAAACACAAAAAGAAAACATCAAGAACCCTTTTGAAATTCACCAGAAAATCTAGACAGCAGGGAAAAATCCCATTTTTGGTGAGCTACTAGATTTCTTTACAAAGAACACAATGCAAAAAGAATCAATTCATTTGGACTTGTGTTTGAAAAGTTATAGCTGTTTGTAGCTCTCTGGATATAAATGAAATTTGAATTTAAATAAAGTCAGACTGGGGGTGACGTCGAAGGCGTAATGCCTCGGGGCGCCACCACTCATACCGCTTCGCGCGCGTACTGAGTGGCTGACTAGCGGGCCCCGCTAGTCAGGTGAGGGGGAGAGGGGGAAAGAAACAGGGACGGCACGGCTTCGCCGGAGCAAACGCCGGCGACGAGGGCTCCTTGGCCCAAACGAGAGGGAGGGATTAAGAGAGGAGATGGAGGCGCACCTGCCCGTACCCGTAGAGTAGCTAGGGGTGGTCGGACGGTGTCGGAATCGTCCTCTCTAGCGGAGACAGGAAGCAGAGCTCGCCGGAGACGAAGACGATGGTGAGCCGAGGCGACTCCAGGGGCTCCAACCGGGCGGAACAGCACCATTGCAGAGTAGCGGAGGCCCTAGAAGGGTTGCCTAGGCCTGGGAGGGACCAGAGGTACGGAGACGACCCGAGGGGATTGCCGGCGAGCTCGAGCTAGGGGACGGCGGCCCGTGGCCTGCCCGGCCGGGCTACGGTTCTCTACGAGGTTGTGGAGTTTGTGGGAGTGGAGGATGGTGCTCGAGGAGGCTGGGGAGGGCTCTATTTATAGCCGAGCATCGAGGGGGGTTTGGGCTCCACCGGGGGACACCTGGACACGGTGCCCAACGACGAACGGTGTCAGTGAGAGGGGGAGAAGGAGACACAGCTCACGCGGGGACTGTTGGCGAACGGGGAGGAGCGCAGGATCGAGAGGATGGCGACGAGCACAATGCGCACTGCATTGTTATGTTGGCTGGACTGTGCCTGTGCTCGCTGCAGCGAGCTCCTGCGTCGGCGAGTGCCACAGGAGAGTTAAGGGGGCTAGGACGAAGATGGTGGCAAGGTTTGGCACGGTTAGGCAGGCGGGGAAGCGAGCACGCGATCAACAGAGGCTCGGGCGCGTCGCAGAGGGCGTGTCGGCTGTATGCCGGCACGCGTGGACAAACGCGCTCACCATGTGAACTCTGACCTCAGGCCGACCTAAGACCAAACTTCATGTCTGGCATGTTATTCGTGGTAGTTTTGAAGTTTACCACGCTATGGTTTGGATCCAAACGCAATAGAAAATATTTCACAAGCCTAGTAAGTTTCTGATCAGTAACTTTGAGAGGTTACTGAGGTCAAATGGCTAGGAGTTGGGAGCTGGGCTTTGGAGGTTAGCAACCATCTACTAAGGTGATGATGCACAAGAAAAATCAGCCACAATGGAGCAAGTAAAATGGTAGTTGCTGTAGAAACCACAATTTCTGTCCAGAATAGAAAATATTTTCTATAGCAAAAATATTCCAAAAAGTTATGCAATATTTTTGCTCAGAAGGGTGCCCTAGGGTTCCAAGAATATTTGTGAATTTTCTCAGATTTTGTGGGCAAGAAAAATTGGGGTTGCTTTGGAGCACATTGATCTAGCTAGGGTTTAAGAGAGGGAAATGAATATTTTTCATTTAAGAAAAATATTCCAATAATTATTTTGAGATGAACCAGAGTGGGAATGATGCTTAGAGAGGGAAATGGGACACTTGGGTGAAAGCCAAGGGGAACCCAAGTGTTTAAGTCCATATGAAAAGATTCAAAAACTCCAAATTTCAAAATCAATCCAACTGAAAATCAGGCAAATAAAGGAGGGCAAAAACCAGGCTATCACACCCCATCTTAATCACAATTAAACAGTAATTAATAACCCAACAAATTAATTTAGAGTGATGAGATCAACATGATAATCCAAGAACCAGATACTCAAGATGTCCATAACCGGGGACACGGCTAACCATGATTAGTTTGTATACTCTGCAGAGGTTTGCGCACTTTTCCCCACAAGACTCAATCTCCTCCGTTGGATTTCTGGCACTACATGGTGTTTGAGAAACAAATGACCGAGACACAGTCTTTCAGAAACATTAACTCTTTACTCTGGGTAGACAGTACCAACCTACATCCCCTACATCTGCTAGTCTACCACTGAAAGAGGTCATGCAACATACTCAACTATGCTAGAGCCCATAATAGCTTGTGACTGCACACGGAAGTTTCTAGCAAGAATAATCTTATGATCCCTTTGAGCCTGGGTGGCGAACCAAAGGACAACACTGGTATAACCCTAGGTTCCCGCAACCAATCCACGCAGATGTGTATTTTAGTAGACACCTTAAGTTAACCATTAATTAACAATCTCACATCTGTCATGGATAACTTCCAAACCACGTCTACGAGCATAGCATGACAACCTAAGCATAACATAGATGTAACTCCCAAGGTTTGATAATAAAAGGGCAATAGGTTCTACCTCATCATCTACTTCCTAATAGCCACATGTTAATCACATCCTAAGCATGCAGTGTTTTAGGATTGAAACTAATGCATAAAAACCCTAGAGACTCGTAGTAGCATGCTTCGCACTCCGGGAATTCTATCGCAAACAAACAATAGCATACATAAGCACTCAAGCAAATATGCAAGGGTAAAACTCAAATAAGAAGATCCAATCTGAAAGTCCAACTGAAGAGCTTCGATTTGCAAAAAGAATCAATCGAATCGGAGCTACGGAACTGAAACTACGGTCAAAAGAACTTCGAATGCAAATCTGCTTGCAACCAAAATTTTAAATTGTCAAAACCATGTTCAAGTTGTTTAACTGGTAAGAGGGCTTCAAGACAAAGATTTTGGCGTTGGTTTCACTGGATTTGGACGAATGGTTGAAAAGTTGCGAGGGTTTGAAGATCAAGGGCTAATATGCGATAAAAATAATCGCGGATAGGTCCCTGGTGAAAATAAAACAGAAAAAGAAAAATCTATCAGACGAACGTCCGCTAACAGAGGCAAACGAACGAATTTGTTTGTTATTAGGTCTAAACGAACGAACGTTCGCGGATTAGAACTAAACCGAGAAGAATCCTAATCCTAAAAAAACCGACCTAGATCCAAAACCAAAAAACCAGAAGAACCGGCGAACCAGGCGATTACGTACCGGTCATCGGCACCGGTGGCTTCGGGTGGGGCGGCGGCTGCGGCGGGCTGCGGCGGCGGGCTGCGGAGCGGCACGGCAGAGCGGCGGCGGTTGTGGTGAGAGGCGACGGGGGTGGCGCGGGTTATAAAGGCCTCGGGGGCAGCGGCGTCTTGCGGGAGGGGGCACGGACGCCAAGGCTGACCCGGACTCTGGTGGGAGTCCGGCGCTGGCATGGCTGCGGGAGGCGGCGGCGCTGGTGGGCTTGGCCCATCTCGGCTGGGTCGTTGGCCCAGTCGGGCGCGTGACTTTTTTTATTTTTAAAAAAACTAAATTTTGCCAAAAAGTAAAAATCCTAAATAAATATAAAAAAATTCTAAAAAATGTCAAAAACAATTTTCGCCGTCTAAATAAAATATTTAAGACAAAGTGAAAATTTTCTTGGCCTAAAAATGCAATTTTGAAAAATGCATTTTTTTTCTAATTCAAATAAAATAACAAATAAAATTATTTATTTGATTTTAACATTTTCCTCCAATATTTCCTTTATTTTGGAGAAGTCATTTTATCTCCTCTCTTTCATTTTTAATATTGGAAATATTTTGGAGAGAAAAATAATTAAAACCAAAATGATCCTCTTTTCAATATTTGAGAAAAACTCAAATATGAAAATAAACGAAATCCCCAACTCTCTCCGTGGGTCCTTGAGTTGCTTAGAATTTCTAGGATCAAAACCCAAATTGCAAATAAAATATGATATGCATATGATGACCTATGTATAACATTCCAAATTGAAAATTTGGGATGTTACAAACCTACCCCCCCCCCCTTAAGATGAATCTCGCCCTCGAGATTCGGGTTGGTTAGAAAATAGGTGTGAGTGGTCTTTCCGTAGGTCTTCCTCTCGCTCCTAGGTGGCTTCATCCTCGGTATGGTGGCTCCACTGAACTTTGCAAAACTTGATAACATTGCCGCGTGTGACTCGGCTGGCAAACTCGAGAATCTTGACTGGTTTCTCCTCATAGGTCAGATCACTATCCAACTAAATTGCTTCCAGGGGCACGGTATCTCTCAGAGGGATATCGGCCATCTCAGCATGGCACTTCTTCAACTGAGAAACATGAAACACATCATGAACTCCTGACAGTCCTTCGAGTAACTCCAACTTGTAGGCCACTTCTCCCATACGTTCCAAAACTCGGTATGGTCCTACAAATCTCGGGGCTAACTTTCCCTTAACTCCAAAGCGTTTAACTCCTCGCAGAGGTGACACACGAAGATATGCTCTATCTCCGATTTCATAGACTACTTCCTTGCGTTTTGTGTCTGCATAACTCTTCTGTTTGGACTGAGCTACCTTCAGTCTATCTTGAATCAACTTAACCTTCTCTTTGGACTCTTTGATCAAATCTGGTCCAAACAACTGGCGGTCTCCAACTTCATCCCACATTAACGGTGTCCTGCACCTCATTCCATACAAAGCTTCGAAAGGTGCCATCTTCAAACTATCCTGGTAGCTGTTGTTGTATGAGAACTCCGTGTAGGGCAAATTATCGTCCCAGCTAGGTCCATAATCCAGCGCACAAGCTCTCAACATGTCCTCTAGAATCTGATTGACTCTCTCGGTTTGTCCATCTGTCTACAGATGAAAGGCAGTACTGAACTCTAGCCTGGTACCCAAGGTCTGGTGCAGCTGATTCCAAAACTTTGAAGTAAACTGGGCCCCACTATCTGATACGATGGTCCTCGGAACTCCATGCAGACACATGATCCTGGTCATATATATCTTGGCCAACTTCGCACTCATATAGGTAGTTTTCACTGGGATAAAGTGAGCCACTTTGGTCAAACGATCCACTACTACCCAGATAAAATCATATCCCGATCAGGTCCTAGGTAATCCGATGATGAAATCCATGCCAAGCTTATCCCACTTCCATTCGGGTATTGGCATAGGCTGCAGTAATCCTGCTGGCTTCTGATGTTCTGCCTTCACTCTCTGACATACATCACATACGGCTACATACTCGGCAATATCCTTCTTCATCCCTATCCACCAGAAACGCTCCTTCAAATCCAAATACATCTTGGTGTTTCCGGGGTGTATCAAGTATGGCGAGTCATGAGCTTCCTGAAGTATTAACTCCTGATCTATGTATTATTGGGTACATAAACACGGTCCTCAAACCATAAGGTATCGTGCTCATCCTCATGAAAACCCTTGGCTTTTCCTTTGCTCATCTTCTCCTTTATCTCAGCAATTTCCTTATCATCCTTCTGAGCTTCTTGAATCTTTCCCAATAATGTTGATTGAAGTCCTAAGCGAGAAGCGTCGCAATACACTTGGAAATCCTTGCGTATATCCGACAGAATCAGCACTAGGGTTGTAACCAAACGTTTCTTCAGCTCCTGAAAACTCGCCTCACATTCATCTGTCCACTTAAACTTAGTGTCTTTCTTCAGCAACTCCGTCATGGGCTTCGCAATCTTAGAAAAATTCTCAATGAATCTCCGATAATATCCCGCGAGTCAAAGAAAACTACAGATCTCTCCAACTGAGGTGGGTGCCAACCACTCAGTGACAGACTGAACCTTGGTAGGATCCACTGCTATACCTTCTCCTGATATAACATGGCCAAGAAATCCAACTTCCTTTAACCAAAACTCACACTTGCTGAACTTGGCATATAACTGATGTTCCCTGAGCTTCTTGAGAACTAAACGCAAATGCTCCTTGTGCTCATCTTCATTCTTCGAGTATACCAAGATATCATTAATGAACACCACAACAAACTTATCCAAGAACTCCATGAACACCTTATTCATCATACTCATGAAATAGGCAGGGGCGTTAGTCAATCCAAATGACATAACCATGTACTCGTATAGCCCGTACCTTGTGGTGAAGGCTGTCTTGGGTATATCCTATTCTCGGATCTTCAACTGGTGGTATCCTGATCGTAGATCGATCTTGGAGAATACTTTAGCTCCTTGCAGCTGGTCAAACAAATCATTGATCATCAGCAGTGGGTACTTGTTCTTGATCGTCACTTCATTCAATGCGCGATAATCAACAACCATTCTCAAAGATCCATCCTTCTTCTCAACCAAAAGCACTGGTGCTCCCCACGGTGATGAACTTCATCGAATGTAACCTTTCTCTAATAACTCCTTAATCTTCTTCTTAATCTCCTCCAGATCATTTGCGGGCATCCGGTATGGTCTCTTTGATATCGGTCTGGTGCCTGGCAACAGCTCTATCAAAAACTCAATGTCTCGATCCGGCGGCATGCCTGGTAGCTCCTCTAGAAATACATCCGGATAATCCTTCACTACATGCACTTCCTCGTGAACAACTCCTGAGAGGGAATTTACTTGGGTTCTCCTTGGAGCATGCCTGGATACATACTTAATCTTTTTTCCCTCCGGGGTGGTGACCAAAATTGACCTACTAGCACAGTCAATGTTTCCTCCATACTTCGACAGCCAATCCATGCCTAGTATAACATCCAATCCTTGTGACTCCAAAATTATTAGGTCTGAGGGGAAAACATGGCTACCAATGGTTAAGGGTAACCGATTGCACCATCGGCTGGCCATATACTCTGCACCTGGTGAGCTTACTAACAAGGGTGTCCTAAGAGCTAAGGTGGGTAGCTTAAACTTGTCCAGAAATCCCCTTGATATGTATGAATGCGATGCACCAGTGTCAAAAAGAACGAGAGCGGTAAATGACTTAACCAAAAATTTACCGATAATTGCGTCTGGCTGCTCTTCAACCTCCTCCACATTAACGTGGTTCACATGTCCCCTGTTGAAAGGGTTGGGCTTCTTCCCAAAGCTTCCATTGCCATTACCATTCTTTGCTTCAGGGCACTCATTGGCATAGTGTCCAGTCTTCCCGCACTTGAAACAAGTAGTGTGACTTTGGTCCTTCTTGGTGGGTGTGGCTGGGTTAGAGCGGTTCTGGTTGCTGCCGGCTCCATTCCCATTTCCATTCTTGGGGCCACTGTGGTTATGCGAACTTCCTCCATTGTGCATATGTCCTCCATGGTTATGGGTATATCCTCCCGAGTTCGAGGTAAAACGAGGCTTCTGCTGAGCTCCTGAATTGTACTTCCCTTGTCCATACTTCCTCTTGCGGCTCTCTATCTGTTGCTGCTTCCCTTCAATCATAAGAGCCTTGTCTACCAACTCCTGGTAGTTAGCGAATGTCGCTACTATCAACTGCATACTCATCTCATCATTCAACCCTTCCATAAACTTGTCCTGCTTCGCGGCATCGGTGGCGACATCATCCGGGGCATAGCGAGCTAACTTACTGAACTCATCCATGTACTGCCCCACAGTACGATTTCCCTGGCGTAAGTTGCAAACCTCATGCTCCTTCATGCTCATAGCTCCAGTTGAGACATGTGTAGTGCAGAATGCTTGCTGAAACTGATCCCAAGTGACATTGGCTATAGGGAAAGTGGTTGTGTAATTCTCCCACCATGAGGCTGCGGGTCCATCCAATTAATGTGCGGCAAAACGCACCTTCTCAGCATCTGTGCAACCTGCGGTGGTCAACTCCCTTCCAATCATGCGTAGCCAGTCATCAGCAACTATCGACTCGGTGCTACTGGAAAACACTGGCGGCTGCAACCTCAGAAAACAGGCTAAATTGTCAACTGGAGGCGGTGGTGGTGGGTTGTTGTTGTTGTTGTTGTTATTGTTGTTGTTGTTGTTGTTGTTTATGTTGCCTTGGTTCTGGACTAGTAGTTGCATCAAGGCATTCTGCTATTGGATCAATTGAGTGAGCTCCAATGGGAAGGCAAATCCGGGGTCACGTCTCGGAGGCATCTGGTAGGTTTAGAGGGGAGAGATTAGAATAGAATGAGGTCTAGTGAGAAAGCACTACCCATATGCACATGATACAAACACATTCATATCACACCAATCAATTCAAACAAGGGCATATAGTCGATCTAACTATCGTTACACTGCTCGGGCTACTACTATATACATGGGGGAATACTACTGATAATATGGTGGTCTACTAGAAATTTTGATCGGTGGAAGACTCCATGATATCCGCTCCAGCTTCGTCTTCATAATCATCATCACTACTGTTGGGGTCGGAGTCGGGGTCATCGATGATGATGTAGTGTTCAGAATGAATGTCCTCGGGAGGGTCGTCATCTCCTCCTGGCGCGGGGTCTCCCATGGACACTCCTAGCTTCCTTGTCAGGTCGTCATTCTTCTCCACTACTATTGTGATTTCTTCCTCATATCCGTCGCGTGTAGACTTGAGTTCCTCTTCTAGCTCCATGTTCCTGGTCATCACCTTCTTCAGGTCTATCATGCTTGCGCACATTTGGTTCTCCTGGCAACGAATGTGCTGGTTTAACTCCTGGATGAAAGCTGCAATGGACCCGCCCCTCCTGGTGCTGATCATCTCCCATTGCTCATCTCGACGCCCACATATCTGGTAGATGGTGTCCTTAAGATCCTTGTGATAAACTTCGCTGATGCGTCCCATGGCGATGTGGGCTGTCATGCTCTTTCCTAGACTCTAGGTTGGTGCATCAAAGGAAAACTCTACGGGCTCAGTAACTAGCGTGAATGTCCTTCCTGGAACTTGAACTCGAATCATCCAACGCTCCTCTTCTGGTAAAGTGGCAGTGTAGGTCCTGGTGAAGCTTGGTATTCTGATGTTCAGGTACCTAGTGACTTCCTTCAAGTGTCTCCCAAAAGGTGTGTCTTCATTCGGTTGTGCAAACTTGTTCCTTGAGTCCTCCTTCCTATAGTGTGGAAAATGGAGAGGAGTCAGAAATGAGTAGAGAAGAGTGACCTATGGCTTATCTTAGTGGTCATGTCCTACAATCAGTGTGTGCTCTTATACCATCTTGTAACGATCCGACCTCAAACGATCAAATCTCTGTGTATAAGTGTCATCCCTGGATCGATAATGCTGACACACACAGTATTTGAAGGATTTATAACAGAATGCAATCACACACTTAATACATAGAATGTCTCAAAAGAGAACTTATTACAATAATATGGCTTAAGGCCATCTAAATACAATAACAACAGAAGGCTTGGAAGATAAAGTGAGTCCATCAACTCCAACGGCATAGCTAAGTGCACGACAACGACCTAGCGCACCTTACACTTCGTTTGAAAAGTCTGCAACATGATATGTTGCAGCCGAAATGGGACAACACATGGAATATGCTAGCAATATAACACAGTAGAGCAATGAACAGGTAAATGCTATCACTACATGCATATATGGCTGGTGGAGGCTCTATGGTTATAATATTTTTGCGAAAAGCCATTTTTCCCTACATCCAAGGAATATATTTTCTTTAACTATCATGGTAGTTGATTAAACATTGAGAATGGTACCCCCATCTCAATCCCAATTAAACAGTAATTAATAAACCAACAAATTAATTTCGAGTGATGAGATCAACATGATAATCCAAAAACCAGATACTCAAGATGTCCATAACCGGGGACACGTCTAACCATGATTAGTTTGTACACTCTACATAGGTTTGCGCACTTTTCCCCACAAGACTCGATCTCCTCCGTTGGATTTCTCGCACTACATGGTGTTTGAGAAACGGATGACCGAGACATAGTCTTTCAGAAATATTAACTCTTTACTCTGGGTAGACAGTACCAACCTACATCCCCTAATCTGCTAGTCTACCACTGAAAGAGGTCATGCAACATACTAAACTATGCTAGGGCCCATAATAGCTTGTGCCTGCACACGGAAGTTTCTAGCAAGAATAATCTTACGTTCCCTTTGAGCCTGGGTGGCGAACCAAAGGACAACACTGGTATAACCCCAGGTGCCCGCAACCAATCCACGCAGATGTGTATTTAAGTAGCCACCTTAAGTTAACCATTAATTAACAATCTCAGATCTATCATGGATCACTCAAACCAAACCACGTCTACGAGCATAGCATGGCAACCTAAGCATAACATAGATGTAACTCCCAAGGTTTGATAACAAAAGGGCAATAGGTTCTACCTCGTCATCTACTTTCCAATACCCACATGTTAATCACATCCTAAGCATGCAGTGTTTTAGGATTGAAACTAATGCATAAAAACTGGGTAATAAGGGGTATGATCAATGTGTTACTTGCCTTGCTGACGATCTGCAAACCCTAGAGACTCGTAGTAGCACGCTTCGCACTCTGAGAATTCTATCACAAACAAACAATAGAATACATAAGCACTTAAGCAAAGATGCAAGGGTAAAACTCAAATAAGAAGATCCAATCTGAAAGTCCAACTGAAGAGCTTCGATTTGCAAAAAGAATCAATCGAATCGGAGCTACGGAACAGAAACTACGGTCAAAAGAACTTCGAATGCAAATCTGCTTGCAACCAAAATTTTAAATTGTCAAAACCATTTTCAAGTTGTTTAACTGGTAAGAGGGCTTCGAGAAGAAGATTTTGGCGTTGGTTTCAGTGGATTTCGATGAACGGTTGAAAAGTTGTGAGGGTTTGAAGATCAGGGGCTAATCTATGATAAAAATAATCGCGGATAGGTCCCTGATGCAAATAAAACAGAAACAGAAAAATCCATCGGACGAACGTCCGTTAATAGAGGCAAACGAACGAATTCGTTCGTTATTAGGTCTAAACGAACGAATGTTCGCCGATTAGAACTAAACCGAGAAGAACCCTAATCCTAAAAAAACCGACCTAGATCTAAAACCGAAAAAAATAGAAGAACCGGCGAACCGGGCGGTTCCGTACCGGTGAACGGCGGCGGCGGCTTCGGGCGGGGCGGCGGCTCCGGCGGGCTGCGACGGCAGGCTGCGGAGCGACGCGGGTGGGGCGGAGCGGCGCGACAGAGCGACGGCGGCGGCGGGCGCGGCAACGACGCGGGGCGGAGCGGCGGGGCAGAGCGGCGGCGGTGGCTGCTGCTGCTTGCTGCTGCGGCGGTGGTGGTGGTGAGAGGCGGTGGGAGTGGCGCGGGTTATAAAGGCCTCGGGGGCGGCGGCGTCTTGCGGGAGGGGGCACGGACGCCGAGGCCGACCCGGACTCCGGCGGGAGTCTAGCACTCGCACGGCCGCGGGAGGCGTCGGCGCTGGTAGGCTTGGCCCGTCTCGGCTGGGCCGTTGGCCCAGTTGGGCGCGCGATTTTTTTAAAAAAAAATCTAAATTCCGCCAAAAAGTAAAAATCCTAAATAAATATAAAAATTTCTAAAAAAATACCAAAAACAATTTTCACCATCTAAATAAAATATTTAGAACAAAGTGAACATTTTCTTGGCCTAAAAATGCAATTTTGAAAATGCATATTTTTTCTAATTCAAATAAAATAACAAATAAAACCCAAATAAAATTATTTATTTGATTTTAACATTTTTCCTCCAATATTTCCTTTATTTTGGAGAAGTCATTTTATCTCCTCTATTTTATTTTTAATATTGGAAATATTTTGGAGAGAAAAATAATTAAAATCAAAATGATCATCTTTTCAATATTTGAGAAAAACTCAAATATGAAAATAAATGAAATCCCCAACTCTCTCCATGGGTCCTTGAGTTGCCTAGAATTTCTAGGATCAAAACTCAAATTGCAAATAAAATATGATATGCATATGATGACCTATGTATAACATTCCAAATTGAAAATTTGGGATGTTACAGAGGATCTCGGCCCCCGCCGGCGGGAGGGACCCCGTTCTCGTTCTTACTAGATTCAACGTCTTGGTTGGCGCTGTGTGGTGGCGGTGATGTCCCTTAGTAGGAATAATGTCTCCCACGTTCTATCCACGTCCTGATGGTGCATATAGCATCGTTGGAGAGCGTGTGGAGGTTTGTCTTCGTCGGATCTCGCGGGATTCGGTCGGTGCTGGTCTTTGTTGGATCTGTTTGGATTCGGTTTTTGTTCATCATCGTTTGGGTGTTTACAGGTTTGATCCTTTTGATCTACAATTTTCTTCATCGCTGATGGTTGCTACTCTGGTGCGTTGGTCCTATGTGGCCTTAACATGATGATTTCCTGACTGTCTACTACAATAAGGTTTGTCCGGCTCTGGTGAGGGAGGGGCGGTGATAGCGGCGCGCCTTCGGCTCGATCCACTGCTTGTAGTTGCCGCTAGGTGGTCCACGAACATGGTTGTAATTTTTATTGGAAAAAAATATTTTTGCCGCTCTAGATTTTTCCAATTTTCCATATGCCACTCTAGATTTTGACATTTCACTTTTTTCACTCTTAGTTTTTGACAGTTATCACAATTGCCATTCTGGTGGCAAAAACAAAATTTTCAGAGTGGCAATTGTGATAATTGTCAAAAGCTAAGAGTGGCAAAAACGAAATAAATTATTTTGCTTTTGCCACAGAATGGCAATTGCGATAATTGTCAAAAACTAAGAGTGGCAAAAGTGAAATGTTAAAATATAGAGTGGAATAAGGAAAATTGACAAAATCTAGAGTGTCAAAAACAAAAAAAAATCCCATTTTTATTACTCCCTTCATTTCTTTTTAGTCTGCATATAAGGTTTGGTCAAAGTCAAGTTTGTAAAAGTTTGACTAACTTTATATTATAAAATATTATCATTCACAATATGAAATCAATATTATCAGATGCACCATGAAATATATTTTCATACTATATAGTTTTAGTATTATAGATGTTCATATTTTTTATATAAATTTGGTATATAGTTTTAGTATTATAGATATTCATATTTTTTGATATAAATTTGGTCAAATTTTGTGTAGTTTTGACTTTGACCAAATTTTATACGCAGAGTAAAAAAAAGGAGGGAGTACCTCTGTTGCTCTTTGTAATGCCATGATTGAAAATGAATATATTAAAAGTTTCTGGAAAAAAACGCATCAAACAATCGGCTTTGTGGTCAACGGAAAGAAAGATCCCTCGAGAAGAGCTAGCGATCCAACAGAGAGGGATCACATCCAATCCCACAGTAAACCCAGCGCGATAAATTTGACCTCCGCGGTCGCAGCTGACAAGCAAGAGAGATGGACGATGGATCCAGTCCAGCAGCGCGCGCCCAGGGACAAGAGCCAACGCGGGGGCTGGCCATGGCTTCCAGCTCACGTGACCATTAATGCGAGCAGCAGACATTCAACGCCTTCGGTGCGATAAACAACGCCCGGGAAACCGTGGCGACCCAGGCACCGGTCGGCGCTCCCCGTTCGCTCCCGCCTCTGCCGCCTCCCCAGCGCCCAGGGCGCGCGGCGCGGGACATGCATGCAGTGCAGCGCAGATGCACGGAGACTCGGAATCTCTTGAGCTGCGTGACCCAAAAGCTCTTTCCAGGCTTCCCACCCGTGGTTTAATCAGGGCCGCACTTCTATGACATTTATTTCCCTTCACATCTTCTGGCCGGATTTATGTAGGACTGCCTGGTTGGAGCAAAACATACGGTGCTAGATTAGCGCTAGCGTATGTTCTTGCTTTGTCCATAAGACACCAGAACCAGAGAGACATGAGATGCACTGCCGCCTGGAATGGATGATGCATGCGACTCATGTCGAGTTGTTAACCAACCTGAGGCGATGGACATGGCCCTATCGACCAGTCTGATCCTGTCGGCACAAGCAAATGACCGCTGATTTGTCACTCTACCACGGTCAAATCTCGACCAGTCGCCGCCTTCACTAAAGGCTTCTACAAAGCACGTACGTACGTACCTGCATGGTGTCGACGTGCGTATACGGTACATACGTGAGTACAGTCTATCTATATGCACCGATACAAATACCTACTATTGCTGCTGAAACATCATGTCAGGCTAGCTATAGTAGTTACTTACCTCCATTGATCGATCTCTTCTCAGTGTTTCTCACGGGTAAAACAAAAGTTACTCCGACAGATAATACGTGTACAAAGCGGAGCTGCGCGAACTCCTACGTAGATCATTTTGACCTTGTACTAATCTAATCAAGCAGAAGATGATGACTTGGATGCAGCACCGGATCCGCCGGTGAAAGATAGACAGGGCGCGATGCATGCGTACGTCGTGGTTAGTGCAGATGTGAGAGCAGTACGAGGGCCGCGCATATAATAGTGAGTCCGAGGGCGGAGAACATCAGGGCACCTTTTCCGGCGACTTGTGCGTTAAGTTGCACCAACGCACACGCGCTCTCGCTCCCGACTGCATATGCAGATGCAGGACTGCGAGTGATGCAGCTGCTTCCAAGAGCAACACGCCAAGCCTGCCCATGAATCCCACAAACACGGCTCCGTTTGGACAACGGAATTGATGCACTTCAAACAAGGATCATCAATTGCCGCGTTACAATACTGTTCCCAAGTACTAGTAGCAGCGAGTAATCCAGATCTGACCTAATTGAATATGAGCTATTGAATGAGTAACGATGGCAATATCTGAAATCGAGCAGAGAGACCACGTTTGCAACTGGAAGTTTGTTTCTTTGTTTCTCTTAAATTTGCATCTGGCCAAATGGTTTTGAGGTCAAATTCCTTGGCCACGACGTGTCCACTAGCTACTGTCTTTGTACTGGTGTCATGGGGCCTCGCTTTGACTGGAACCAGATGGGATCGTCCACACTGACACTGGTACTACGTACAACGAGTTTTGCAGCACGGGGCCTTTCTTACCTTGTCTCCATGCATCATCGTGCATGGAAGAAGAAGAAGAAGCCCAGCCCCAACTAATGTCAGGTGCAGGCGCATTTGTCACCACGGACGTTGACCTCCCTTTACTCTATCGCAACAACTATGTATTTATTGATCCATCGTGAAGAAGAAGAAGCAAAATGAGAAGCCCCCCGGAGGGCGAAAACAACAAATGATTACATGAATGTTTTTACTTGAAGCATCAAGAATGCCATACTGCTACAAAACAACAAGGGCGTACTATACCTAGCTAACTAACACAAGCGCAGCCCAGTACCCTTCTCATTCAGCTTCCTTTCTCCTCGACCAGCCCCCCAGCTGATCAATTGATCGATGACTTCACGGCTTGGCGCGGAGAAGAAAAGAGGTAGAATCAGAAGCTTACGGAGTCTCGCAGCACTGTCGAATGTCGATCGCGAGTTGATCAGCCTGCATGCTCTGAATGATACACGCACTGTATCTCCCTCTCACCCAGGATACCAGCAGCTTCGCTGTGCGTGCCACGATCCTGCGGCCCGCCTCATCTGTTGTGCAAAGGGTTTGCACCCGTCGGCACACGCCTTTTGTCGTCCTTGAGCCCCGACGGCGAGGGGGCCATAGCAACAGCTGGTAGCGGCGCCATGGCCATGAACGCCGACGTGCGAGCAGCGTCCACGGCCAAGAGGAAGGTGGATCCGAGGAGCGAGGATTGGACGAGGATGGCGATGAGGAGGCACGACCCGAGCAGACCGCCGGCCGCCGGCGTGTCTCGCCGCCGAGAGCAACAAACCATAGCTATATATACTACCTCCTTTTCGCTTCAATTACTGAGGAGGTGCAGATTACACGGCTGGTGCAGGGCTCGCGACCTCTCGGCGGCAGTTGTAGAAGCTTTGGGAGGGCAGGGTGGCGGGGGCAAGCTGTGGCGAGGAGTTCGGCCGCACATGAACGAGGAGGGACTGGGAGAGCGTCGGGAGGATGAGGCGTCTTTGCTGGCTAGTAGCTTGGACTGGAGGTTGATTTGAGGACTTGAGTAGTGTGGGTGGCGGTGTACTCGGTCGGCGAGTATAAAAGTGGTGAAGCGAAGCGACCTCTCCTACCGAGATCTAACACCACGTCTCACCA
The DNA here is from genome assembly GCF_002162155.2 of Triticum dicoccoides. Lineage (NCBI taxonomy): Eukaryota > Viridiplantae > Streptophyta > Magnoliopsida > Poales > Poaceae > Triticum > Triticum dicoccoides. The sequence goes on from NC_041386.1 coordinate 92,305,914, forward strand.
ACCAGCTCTTATATTAGTTTACGAAGGGACTATTACTGGCGCAATGGACTTGCAGAACACTATTACTGGCGCAATGGACTTGCAGAACGAAATAACAGGATGACACACCGTTTATGGTGCTTCGAAATACTTGTATTGCTCATGTTCGACCGAATCACTACTTTGTTAGTCACGTTTTAGCTCATTATGATAGGCCGAGTGGACGTCCCGCCGTTTGTCGGGAGCAAACCGAAAGTAAGTAGATGTGTTCCTTAGTTTTGTGTCTTTGAGTTTAGGATGCATTCATGTTTTGCATTGGCACTGCATGATTTGCTATTAGAGTTGGTTTGGGACTAATCTTCCTTGGGGTAAAATTATTCCTCTGCCTAAAATACATATGTGGTATCATAGCTTGGTTGAATTTCTCAATATTTGCCTAATACATATGTTGGAATTAATCTCTTGGGCCTACGGAGAAAAACATCAAAGAAACATGCCATTCCAGGCACTCAGAGAGAGATGACGTTGACTATGATGCCCACACTCACACAGGAAGTCGTACAAGAGAGAGGGGCCGAAGCCAGACCAGAGCATTTGACGGCGTTTGATACAAGCGCACTCGCTCGTACCAGCGCTCGTACCATCCTTGGGCACAACCTAATAGAAGGTCCCGGAGACCAAGATGATGTCAAGTATGAGCGCTCCCGCCCGTACTGCTGCTCAAACTCCATTCGGCCAAAAGCAACAGAAAGTCCAATATTTCAAGACGGTGCGCTTGTACCGAATGGCGTCGACGTGGTATGCCAGATCAGAGCAAAAAAACAACAACGGGTGGTGCGCTCGTACCAAGGCCAGAAAACGCTCAATCTGCTTATATTTCTGTGCTGGGTCAGTGGGTTATATTTTAACCACCCGTTTTGCAATCTAATACTATTACCTCCGTCTAGGTGAATAAGTCATTTACGTAGTTCTAGGTCATCGATTTGAGCAATTAAATATGTATTATATGTCATGAAAAGTATATCACTAGATTTCTACAAGGATGTAGTTTCTAAATATATATTTTTTGTCACATATAATACATATTTAGATAGTTAAATCGTCAACTAAAACTATGCGAATGACTTATTCACCGAGACGGAGGTAGTATTATTTACCTTCAAAGACTCCCAACCAATAACTGTCTATAGCACTTCATGTTTTCTTTTATCTTTTTCCTGGTTAGGTCCTTTCGTATAACGAATCATTTTCTTTTACCTTGTATGTTATTTTCACAAAGGTTTGGACCTAGTGTGGTGACATATACGGTACCGCGCCGTATATGCAAACCCGCACAAGCCGCTCAGTCGCTTCGATTCGACAAAAAGAGTCTAGTACAAGTGCCCGGTATTATCTTCCAATATGAACCTTACTCAATAAAATTTGTAGTTTAGAGATGAGAACTCCAGCCTTAAGTGGAATCTCCCTTTTTAATTAAGCACGTATGAGGCTCCACACTTGTGTTTCACATCTTGTCTCGCTTGCACTTCACTTTTAATGTGAGTAGTATACACTTTCGGACTTAGTTTATCAACTTAAGTGTGGTGCTTAGGTTCACGAATCGATTTTAATGAAAAACATATGTTTTAATCACCTGGGAGCTAACCCTTTGTGCCAAAGAAAAGGAAATGGAAATTTTTGAAAAGCACAAAACCATTTTGTTCTCCTTTTAGTTTTTGTTCTCCTTAGCTTTCATGCCATGGGTGAAATAATAAATGATTGTGACATGGGCGAATAAGCTTGTCTATAATCACGTGAGGAAAGTAAAAGGAACATCGCGAGTATTAAAAACAAAGAGAAATCAACAAGTCTTAAAAAATATTTAAATACCTGGAGAGCCCCTTGCAACTTGTTCATCGAATGCTAGATAGTTTACCACGTGAGATTGTTATTCTTTCGCTTAGCAATCAATTCAAAAAATTGTGAAATCCTCTCTAGTTATCTTGCTAACCATTAGTGCAGAAAAGCCTAGCTATGGTGTGGAAAAAAAAGTGCCTTGTTGGCATGGACACCCAATGCCACCAATATGGTGTCACTATTAGAAAATAGTGCTGACGTGGGATATTTGCACCGGGGGATAAAAGGGGAGGGGGACACAGACGGCGATGGTGACACGTAAGGAGGAGGGAGATTGAGGGGGCATTGCCTGGCCATGGAAGAGAAGGGAGGATAAGGGATTGTGTGCGGTGATGAAGAAGAGGGAGAGTAAGATTTCCAGTTGGGGATCATATCTTTGGAGAATTAAGTATTAGGGGTTCTGTTAGCTCCACATTTTTTAACTCATTGGATTTGAGGATGCATTCGAGGAGTTAAAATTTGTGTGTTCTATTACAAATGTCCTAACCATCCAATCATTGGTTGGTTCCCCCCTATGATGTAGTGTTTGTAAGCATTCAAAGATGCACAAACCTAGGTTTGCTCTTCCTTTTTGCCACTCGCAAAGAAGTAAAACATTCAACTATCAAATACAAATGAAGGCCCAAATTTGATTCATAAAAAGGCATGGCCAAGTTCAGTTAAACTTTCCAAATTCTTTAAGAAAACCGGGAAGAAAATTCTTTTTTCAAATAAGAAGGGACAAGTTCGGTTTCATTAATACGAGTTGTTTATCTATCTCAAACTATGATTTAATTTAGCTAACATGTGTTTGTATGAGCCTATTTGGATCACAATAGACATATACCATGTTTTTGTAGGAAACATGATATTTACATAGTTTAATTGTTCTAGTCCTGCACAAAGCTGAGAAGGTTGGATTTCATCCCGAATCTAATTTGGTACTTTTTTTAGAAATGAGTATATTATTTTTCAGGGGTTACAGTTACAAGGATAAGTTTCAATATATCATCTTCGTAACACATGTATTTTCATATACTCCCTCCGCCAGGAATTCTGCGACAAGTAATTCCAGATAAAGGGAGTATTTTCCAATTTAAAGGTATCTTTGCATCTCTAGCCGTAGCGTGCCGTCAGATCCATCGTCGCGGCGGGCAGTGGGGTGTCCGCCCTGTAGCCGTCGAGAATCCACATCATCTTCAGTGCCATATTCTTGTTTCTCATGGTGTCGTCGGTCGGAAGCGGATGGGGACGATAACTATGAGAGGGGAGAGGAGTGGGTAGGGTTAGGGGGCGGCTTTAATAATTAGAGTAGGCTTCTCAAGCGGTGCACGGGCCGACCAGACTTCCAATGCGGGTAGGCGGATGCCCGGTGAGACGGTATGAATATGAATAGTATTCTAGTGTCAGCAAGGATTTTTGAATGCGACCGAGTTGTCGGATGCCTACACGGCGGATGTCCAGGCGTTTGAGAGCTCCACTGACTTGAAGTCGTCCTGGAAAATGTTGCACGTTCAGACCGAGCCAGCCCAATATAAACATCCGTGTTGAAGAACTTAATGCCTTCAACCGTCTAGTCCGGATATACAGGGGATTTGATGAGCTACAATTGGAGATGCCCTTAAGTGAGACCTGCAAAACACGGGTATATATCAAGGTGAACACATTTGTTCACTTTTTGCAATTCAATGGGGACCTGTATAAGTCCGCAAAGCTGTCTGGACATCCAGATTCCTTTATTTTGGAGACAAACGTGGGGAAATTTTGCGGGAGTCCAGACGTGCACTTGACCAGTCATATACATGTCCCTCTTTTCTCTCTCTCCTCCCAACAGCACATGCATGTAGAGTCCCCCTTTTCTCTCTATCCTCCCAATGAGACACTAAACCACAAATATTCCACCACATGCATGGTCTCCATCTAATTTTTCTCCTCTTAGCCGGATACTTCGTAATTAGCGTTGGATGTCTGCCTCCCGTATCATGTCTGGACATAAAAACAGGCATATACCGAAGGAATTTGCGGGTCGTCATTGGAGATGCCCTTAAGTAGCATCTCCGGCGTGACAGTAAGGGTATATATAGTGGTTGATAAAATAGTCTTATTTTAGGTCTTGCATGTAATTTAGATATATGACAAAAAAATCTATAATGGGTCATCTTTTAGCCTTATCTTCAATAACTAGTCATTTCTAAAAATGTGGCGAGACGTATTGTACTAAGAGATCATCTCTTATATTCTCTTAACTTTTTCTTATGAGTTCTTTTTTATTCATCTTATCATTTGTCCTACGCGACACTCCTAAAATAACAACATGGTATATGCCCTAAGTAGTACGAATGCAACAGATAAGCGACAGACATCGTGAAATGTAAGCTTGTAGCGGTCGAGAGGACGAGGTCAAACTCAAACTGCCAGCTTCCAAATCGTTTTTACAGTCCATGCTTTGCACGGGAAAAATAGTGGCGGTGAATTTGAGCAGCAGAGAAGTTTCTGCTGCCGGCGGGTCGTGCGGGCGGGTCACGTGACACGCCGACGTCTGGCCGAATCTTCCAACCAGCAGTTTCTACTTAATTCCCCCAATTGGTCCCTTTGCTTCGGCCAAACACGGCAGGAAGTCAACACACCCGCCACACCGGACGTTCTTGTATTCACTCTGCTGCATGTTACTGAACGATCTCTTCTAGCGTCCCCTGAAAAGAAGTTTCTTTTTCTTGTTTTCAGGGGAAGATCGCGAACGGAGTATTAGAAGTCGCCGTTGCTCCGGCTGCTGACAGTTCGATCCGCAAGGCCCATGTGTGGTACTCTGACTAGTATGAGTGCAGTAAAATACATGGAGATTCAGCGTAAGCCGCGTACAAGAACCTTGTCGTAACCTGGCCGGCTGCCCAGTTAGTTCTGACTTCGGAATCGGTGATCCCTGAGCTACTTGCTCCATTGACGCCCACTTTATCTACTTGGGGCATCTGGACCATTAAACTACCCGTATTCGTCCGCATCAACGCATATTGTCATTCAATGCGATGCCTTATCGATTCACGGAGCGATCTAAGACTAGTCATAGTGGGAGTAACTTAGACTAGTGTCATGCATATAACACTAGTCTTTGTTACTATCTTCATAGTGCAAAGTAATATACAAGTAGTATCATAGATGGTAGCATTTATTACATTATAGACTCATTTTGCTTTGGGTCGCGTTATGTTACAGTAACATATTATGTTAATTCAAACACCTTTCTTCTCATTAATTATATGCCATATAAGCAAACTTGTCTTGATATGCGCTATGTTACTTGCTAAATTACTCCCACTATGACCAGCCTAAAAGTTTGTTTTCTCGCAAAGTAGGAGCTTTGTGGGCCTCCAGACCACTGTTACATATGCGTCTGCCGCCCCGGACCAAACAAGCCGGCAACGCAGCTTCAATGCCTCCGTGGTGATCGAGAAGCCTACTCCGACCGCTGCACCGCATTGAAACCAGCTTCCCATCCTTTCGCCGGCCTGGCCGCACCTATTTAAACAGAGCTCCGGTGTCGTCCACGCCGCACCACACCAGTCCATTTCCTCTCTGTTCCGGCTTCGAATCTTGGCACCCCGCCGTCAGTCCCCAGGTCACTAGACCTCCACGGCCGCTGGATCCTACAGGAAGGAGGAGATCGTCATCTCCGCCAGCGACGAGGAGGACCACACGTCGCAACAGCCGCGACGGCAGTTGTGCCTCCTCTCTAGGTGGCGGCAATGGATGAGGAGTACCGGCGGTAGATCAATCTCATGATTGAGCGGTCGTTGCGCTACCATAGGCCGCCATCGCCCACGTCAAGGCGAAGCCGACGTCACCGCTGCGCTACCTCATGAAGGAGCCACCATCCCCGCCTCTCTGCTGCATGAACGTGGAGCCGGCGTCGCTACCGCACCCCCATCACTGTCGAATTAACCAGCCAGTGTTGCCGCTGCGCCGCAACTAGCGCGACAGGGCCATGTAGGAGGAGGTGCCGCAAGCGATCGTGAATGCGCACATGCGCCTCCTCAACTACCTAGGTGGTCGCGGTGGCGGCGGCTCCTCGTTGTCATGGAGCATCGTCACGACAAAGCACATGGCGACGAGGCAAGCGGCACGGCTGGAGCGACAACGAGGAGTGGTCGCTCAGCGACACCACTGCCACTGTCGACAAGGGCAAACCCGTCAGGGCACCCCGGCCAGGGTCGGCATTGGCCGAGGCGGCCCTCTCCATGACGCAAGAGGAAACCGAGTGGCTCCTCTGCGAGCGCCAAGCGGCGACGAGCAGCGCTGTCGCACTCCCATACATTTCCGCCATTGGAAGGACTACTCTGACGACGACGGCGACGACATGGACGGCGACGGTAGTGCTATTGGCCAGGCCGGCCACTCGTACAAGGTTACCGTCCACTAGAAGCTACTTTAGTTTTTTCTTAAGTTTTAGTTGAATGGATGAAATATCACCCGTTCTATGTAAATTATGTCTAACTTAACTGAATTCCATCTTGTTTGAATGAAATTCGTCTAGTTTTGTATATTACGTTTGAAATGTATGTGGGCACAGTTAGATGGTCGGCTCTTGTATCACTGTTCATGGACACGTCCGGGGACAAATACAGTGTCTGTTTTAGGGGTCAACATTGGAGATGCCTTAGCATAAGTTCTCACTTTGCCTTTTTTTACACAAAATTATATGCATATATAAATCATGAGGATTGAGTCGTGACTTAGCTTTTTGACATGTAGTGTAGCGAGCAACAAAACACTCAACATCCCGTCTCATGTTTGACGAAAAGAAATGTGTAGCAAGTATGCCCTGTTGGGGAACATAGTAATTTCAAAAAAAATTCCTCCGCACACGCAGGATCATGGTGATGCATAGCAACGAGAGGGGAGAGTGTTGTCTACACATATACCCTTGTAGACCGTTCGCGGAAGCGTTATATCAACGCGGTTGATGTAGTCGTACGTCTTCACGATCCGACCGATCCAAGTACCAAAAGCACGGCACCTCCGAGTTCTGCACACGTTCGGCTCGGTGACGTCCTCGCCTTCTCGATCCAGCAAGAGGGGCGAGGTAGTAGATGAGTTCCGGCAGCACGATGGCGTGGTGACGGTGTTGGTGAAGAACAATCTCCATAGGGCTTCGCCTAAGCACTATGAAAATTATGACGGGGGATAAACTAGAGGGGACGGGGTTGCCGGCACACGGTTTGGTGTTTCTTGATGTGTCTTTGGTGCTAGCCCTGCCCCTCTATTTATATGTTGAGCCCTGGGTCAAAACTTGGAGCAAAAGCCTCCTCAAAGTCGGTTTTGCCTGAAAGGCAAGAGTCCCACTCGGACTCCAGGACCAAACGCCACAATCCTTGGCGTCTAGCCCAGACGCCATGGGCCTCGGCGTCTGGCCCAGGGCCAGACGCCAGGGTCTCCGGCGTTTGGCCCCCTGGCCTCCGCAAAACTCCTTTTGCACCGACTTATAGCCCCATGGGCCTGACCCCTTGGCCAAACCATATCGTCCAATATATGAATCTTTACCTCCGGACCATTCGGAGCTCCTCGTCATGTCCGTGATCTCATCCGAGACTCCGAACAACATTCGGTCACCAACATACATAACTCATATAATACTATATCGTCAAAGAACGTTAAGCGTGCGGACCCTACGGGTTCGAGAACTATGTAGACATGACCGAGACACCTCTCTGGTCAATAACCAATAGCGGGACCTGGATGCCCATATTGGCTCCTACATATTCTACGAAGATCTTTATCGGTCAGACCGCATAACAACATACGTTGTTCCCTTTGTCATCGGTATGTTACTTGCCCGAGATTCGATCGTCGGTATCTCAATACCTAGTTCAATCTCGTTACCGGCAAGTCTCTTTACTCGTTCCGTAATACATCATCCCGCAACTAACTCATTAGTTGCAATGCTTGCAAGGCTTATAGTGATGTGCATTACCGAGTGGGCCCAGAGATACCTCTCCGACAATCGAAGTGACAAATCCTAATCTCAAAATACGCCAACCCAACAAGTACCTTCGGAGACACTTGTAGAGTACCTTTATAATCACCCAGTTACGTTGTGACGTTTGGTGGCACACAAAGTGTTCCTCCAGAAAACGGGAGTTGCATAATCTCATAGTCATAGGAACATGTATAAGTCATGAAGAAAGCAATAGCAACAAACTAAACGATCAAGTGCTAAGCTAACGGAATGGGTCAAGTCAATCACATCATTCTCCTAATGATGTGATCATGTTAATAAAATGACAACTCATGTCTATGGTTAGGAAACTTAACCATCTTTGATCAACGAGCTAGTGAAGTAGAGGCATACTAGTGACACTCTGTTTGTCTATGTATTCACACATGTATTATGTTTCCGATTAATACAATTCTAGCATGAATAATAAACATTTATCATGAAATAAGGAAACAAATAATAACTTTATTATTGCCTCTAGGGCATATTTCCTTCAGTCTCCCACTTGCACTAGAGTCAATAATCTAGATCACATCGCCATGTGATTTAACATCAATAGTTCACATCTTTATGTGGTTAACACCCATAGTTCACATCGACATGTGACCAAAACCCAAAGGGTTTACTAGAGTCAGTAATCTAGTTCACATCGCTATGTGATTAACACCCAAAGAGTACTAAGGTGTGATCATGTTTTGCTTGTGAGATAATTTTAGTCAACGGGTCTGCCACATTCAGATCCATAAGTATTTTTGCAAAGTTCTATGTCTACAAAGCTCTACACGGAGCTACTCTAGCTAATAGCTCCCACTTTCCGTATGTATCTAGATCGAGACTTAGAGTCATCCAGATCGGTGTCAAAGCTTGCATCGACGTAACTCTTTACGATGAACTCTTTTATCACCTCCATAATCGAGAAATATTTCCTTAGTCCTCTAAGGATAATTTTGACCGCTGTCCAGTGATCTACTCCAAGATCACTATTGTACTCCCTTGCCAAAAAGATGCTAAGATATACAATAGGACTGATAAACAACATAACATACTTTATAGAACCTATGACTGAGGCATAGGGAATGACTTATCATTCTCTTTCTATTTTCTTTACTCAACTTCACACCTGGCAACACAGGCAAGAACTCCTTCTTTGACTGTTCCATTTTGAACTACTTCAAAATCTTGTCAAGGTATGTACTCATTGAAATAACTTATCAAGCGTCTTGATCTATCTCTATAGATCTTGATGCTCAATGTGTAAGCAGCTTCATCGAGGTCTTTCTTTGAAAAACTCCTTTCAAACACTCCTTTATGCTTTGCAAAATAATTCTATATTATCTCCGATCACCAATATGTCATTCACATATACTTATCAAAAATGTTGTAGTGCTCCCACTCACTTTCCTGTAAATACAGGCTTCACCGCAAGTCTGTATAAAACTATATGCTTTGATCAACTTATCAAAGCGTATATTCAAACTCCGAGATGCTTGCACCAGTCCATATATGGATCGCTGGAGCTTGCATATTTTGTTAGCACCTTTAGGATTGACAAAACCTTCTGGTTGCATCATATACAACTCTACTTAAATAAATCCATTAAGGAATGTAGTTTTGTTTATCCATTTGCCAGATTTCATAAAATGCGGCAATTGCTAACATGATTCGGACAGACTTAAGCATAGATACGAGTGACAAACTCTCATCGTAGTCAACACCTTGAACTTGTCGAAAAACCTTTTGCGGCAATTCTAGCTTTGTAGATAGTAACACTACTATCAGCGTCCGTCTTCCTCTTGAAGATCCATTTATTCTTAATGACTAACCGATCATCGGGCAAGTCAATCAAAGTCCATACTTTGTTCTTATACATGGATCCAATCTTAGATTTCATGGCCTCAAGCCATTTCGCGAAATCTGGGCTCATCATCGTTTCCTCATAGTTCGTAGGTTCGTCATGGTCAATTAACATGACCTCCAGAACAGGATTACCGTACCACTCTAGTGCAGATCTTACTCCGGTTGACCTACGAGGTTCGGTAGTAACTTGATCTGAAGTTACATGATCATCATCATTAGCTTCCTCACTAATTGGTGTAGGAGTCACTGAAACAAATTTCTGTGATGGTCTAGTTTCCAATAAGGGAGCAGGTACAGTTACCTCATCAAGTTCTACTTTCCTCACACTCACTTCTTTTGAGAGAAACTCCTTCTCTAGAACCAATTGTCTCCTTTGGGTATCCTATGAAGACACATTTCTCCGATTTGGGTTTAAACTTATGAGGATGAAACTTTTCTTATAAGCATCGTAACCCCAAACTTTAAGAAACGACAACTTTGGTTTCTTGCCAAACCACAGTTCATACGGTGTCGTCTCAACGGATTTAGATGGTGCCCTTTTTAACGTGATGCACCTGTCTCTAATGCATAACCCCCAAAAAAATATAGTGGTTAATCGGTAAGAAACATCATAGGTTGCACTATATCCTATAATAGTACGATTATGATGTTCAGACACACCATTATGTTGTGGTGTTCCAGGTGGCGTGAGTAGTGAAACTATTTCACATTGTTTTAACTGAAGGCCAAACTCGTAACTCAAATATTTTACTTCTGCGATCATATTGTAGAAACTTTTATTTTGTTACGATGATTCTCCACTTCACTCTGAAATTCTTTGAACTTTTCAAATGTTTCAGACTTGTGTTTCATCAAGTAGATATACCCATATCTGCTTAAATCATCTGTCAAGGTCAGAAAATAATGATACCCGCCGCGAGCCTCAACACTCATCGGACTGCATACATCAGTATGTATTATTTCCAATAAGTCAGTTGCTCGCTCCATTGTTCCGGAGAACGGAGTCTTAGTGATCTTGCCCATAAGGCATGGTCCGCAAGCATCAATTGATTCATAATCAAGTGATTCCAAAAGCCCATCAGCATGGAGTTTCTTCATGCGCTTTACACCAATATGACCTAAATGGCAGTGCCACAAATAAGTTGCACTATCATTATTAACTTTGCATCTTTTGGCTTCAATATTATGAATATGTGTATCACTACTATCGAGATCAAATGAACCATTTTCATTGGGTGTATGACCATAGATGGTTTTATTCATGTAAATAGAACAACAATTATTCTCTAACTTAAATGAATAACCGTTTTGCAATAAACATGATCAAATCATATTCATGCTCAACGCAAACACCAAATAACATTTATTTTGGTTTAACACTAATCCCGAAAGTATAGGGAGTGTGCGATGATGATCATATCAATCTTGGAACCATTTCCAACACACATCGTCACTTCACCCTTAACTAGTCTCTGTTCATTCTGCAACTCCCGTTTCGAGTTACTACTCTTAGCAACTGAACTAGTATCAAATACTGAGGGGTTGCTATAAACACTAGTAAAGTACACATCAATAACATGTATATCAAATATACCTATGTTCACTTTTCCATCCTTCTTATCCGCCAATTACTTGGGTAGTTCCGCTTCGAGTGACCAGTTCCTTTGCAGTAGAAGCACTCAGTTTCAGGCTTACGTCCAGACTTGGGGTTTTTCACTTGAGCAGCAACTTGCTTGCTATTCCTCTTGAAGTTCCCCTTTCTTCCCTTTGTCCCTTTACTTGAAACTAGTGGTTTTGTTTACCATCAACACTTGATGTTTTTCTTGATTTCTACCTTCGTCGATTTCAGCATCACGAAGAGCTTGGGAATCGTTTCCGTTATCCCTTGCATATTATAGTTCATCACGAAGTTCTACTAACTTGGTGATGGTGACTAGAGAATTCTGTCAATCAATATTTTATCTGGAAGATTAACTCCCACTTGATTCAAGCGATTGTAGTACCTAGACAATCTGGGCACATGCTCACTGCTTGAGCTATTCTCCTCCATCTTTTAGCTATAGAACTTGTTGGAGACTTCATATCTCTCAACTAGGGTATTTGCTTGAAATATTAACTTCAACTCCCGGAACATCTCATATGGTCCATGACGTTCAAAACGTCTTTGAAGTCCCGATTCTAAGCCGTTTAAGCATGGTGCACTAAACTATCAAGTAGTCATCATATTGAGCTAGCCAAACGTTCATAACATTTGCATCTGCTCCTGCAATAGGTTTGTTACCTAGCGGTGCATCAAGGACATAATTCTTCTGTGCAACAATGAGGATAAACCTCAGATCACGGATCCAATCTGCATCATTGCTACTAACATATTTCAACTTAGTTTTCTCTAGGAACATATCAAAAATAAAACAGAGGAGCTAAACGCGAGCTATTGATCTACAACATAGATATGCTAATACTATCAAGACTAAGCTCATGATAAATTTAAGTTCAATTAATCATATTACTTAAGAACTTCCACTTAGATAGACATCCCTCTAATCCTCTAAGTGATCACGTGATCCAAATCAACTAAACCATAACTGATCATCATGTGAAATGGAGTAGCTTTCAATGGTGAACATCACTATGTTGATCATATCTACTATATGATTCACGCTCGACCTTTCAGTCTCAGTGTTCCGAGGCCATATCTGCATATGCTAGGCTCGTCAAGTTTAACCTGAGTATTCTGCATGTGCAAAACTGGCTTTCACCCATTGTAGATGGACGTAGAGCTTATCACACCCGATCATCACGTGGTGTCTGGGCACGACGAACTTTGGCAATGGTGCATACTCAAGGAGAACACTTTTATCTTGAAATTTAGTGAGAGATCATCTTATAATGCTACGTCAATCAAAGCAAGATAAGATGCATAAAAGATAAACATCACATGCAATCAATATAAGTGATATGATATGGCCATCATCATCTTGTGCTTGTGATCTCCATCTTCGAAGCACCGTCATGATCACCATCGTCACTGGCGCGACACCTTGATCTCCATCGTAGCATCGTTGTCGTCTCGCCAACTTATGCTTCTACGACTATCGCTACCGCTTAGTGATAAAGTAAAGCATTACAGGGCGATTGCATTGCATATAATAAAGCGACAACCATATGGCTCCTTCCAGTTGCCGATAACTCGGTTACAAAACATGATCATCTCATACAATAAAATTTAGCATCATGCCTTGACCATATCACATCACAACATGCCCTAAAAAATAAGTTAGACATCCTCTACTTTGTTGTTGCAAGTTTTACGTGGCTACTACTAGGCTTAGCAAGAACTGTTCTTATCTACGCATCAAAACCACAACAATAGTTTGTCAAGTTGGTGCTGTTTTAACCTTCGTAAGGACCAGGCGTAGCCACACTCGATTCAACTAAAGTTGGAGAAACTGACACCCGCCAGCCACCTGTGTGCAAAGCACGTTGGTAGAACCAGTCTCGCGTAAGAATACGCGTAATGTCGGTCCGGGCCGCTTCATCCAACAATACCGTTGAACCAAAGTGTGACATGCTGGTAAGCAGTATGACTTATATCACCCAGAACTCACTTGTGTTCTACTCGTGCATATGACATCTACGCATAAAACCTGGCTCTGATACCACTGTTGGGGAACGTAGTAATTTAAAAAAAAATCCTATGCACACGCAGGATCATGGTGATGCATAGCAACGAGAGGGGAGAGTGTTGTCTACATACCCTTGTAGACCGTTCGTGGAAGCGTTATATCAACGCGGTTGATGTAGTCGTACGTCTTCACGATCCGACCGATCCAAGTACCGAAAGCACGTCACCTCCAAGTTCTGCACACATTCGGCTCAGTGACGTCCTCGCCTTCTCGATCCAGCAAGAGGGGTGAGGTAGTAGATGAGTTCCGGCAGCACGACGGCGTGGTGACGGTGTTGGTGAAGAACAATCTCCGTAGGGCTTCACCTAAGCACTACGAAAACTATGACGGGGGATAAACTAGAGGGGACGGGGTTGCCGGCACACGGCTTGGTGTTTCTTGATGTGTCTTTGGTGCTAGCCCTGCCCCTCTGTTTATATGTTGAGCCCTGGGGTCAAAACTTGGAGCAAAAGCCTCCTTAAAGTCGGTTTTGCCCGAAAGGTAAGAGTCCCACTCGGAGTCCAGGACCAAACGCCACAATCCTTGGCGTCTGGCCCAGACACCATGGGTCTCGGCGTCTGGCCCAGGGCCACACGCCAGGGTCTCCGGCGTTTGGCCCCCTGGCCTCCGCAAAACTCCTTTTGCACCGACTTATAGCCCTGTGGGCCTGACCCCTTGGCCAAACCATATCATCCAATATATGAATCTTTACCTCCGGACCATTCTGGAGCTCCTCGTCATGTCCGTGATCTCATCCGGGACTCCGAACAACATTCGGTCACCAACATACATAACTCATATAATACTATATCGTCAACGAACGTTAAGCGTGCGGACCCTACGGGTTCGAGAACTATGTAGACATGACCGAGACACCTCTCTGGTCAATAACCAATAGCGGGACCTGGATGCCCATATTGGCTCCTACATATTCTACGAAGATCTTTATCGGTCAGACCGCATAACAACATACGTTGTTCCCTTTGTCATCGGTATGTTACTTGCCCAAGATTCGATCGTCGGTATCTCAATACCTAGTTCAATCTCGTTACCGGCAAGTCTCTTTACTCGTTCCGTAATACATCATCCCGCAACTAACTCATTAGTTGCAATGCTTGCAAGGCTTATAGTGATGTGCATTACCGAGTGGGCCCAGAGATACCTCTCCAACAATCAGAGTGACAAATCCTAATCTCGAAATACGCCAACCCAACAAGTACCTTCGGAGACACCTGTAGAGCACCTTTGTAATCACCCAGTTACGTTGTGAAGTTTGGTGGCACACAAAGTGTTCCTCCGGTAAACGGGAGTTGCATAATCTCATAGTCATAGGAACATGTATAAGTCATGAAGAAAGCAATAGCAACAAACTAAACGATCAAGTGCTAAGCTAACGGAATGGGTCAAGTCGATCACATCATTCTCCTAATGATGTGATCCCGTTAATCAAATGACAACTCATGTCTATGGTTAGGAAACTTAACCATCTTTGATCAACGAGCTAGTGAAGTAGAGGCATACTAGTGACACTCTGTTTGTCTATGTTTTCACACATGTATTATGTTTTCGGTTAATACAATTCTAGCATGAATAATAAACATTTATCATGAAATAAGGAAATAAATAATAACTTTATTATTGCCTCTAGGGCATATTTCCTTCATGCCCTTCATCTTTTTGATATCAAAGTGTCCCATTAATTCTCCTCCATGCACCTCCTACAACAACAAAATATGAAGGGAGCTAGCTGGAATACATAGCTTGTTAGCGCGGAACACAAATCCATCATTAAAGATTTCAAATGATACATCCAAGCATGGGATAGTTGTCCTTGCTTGCAGAAAAGACATTGCAAAAACTTAAAAATACATTTGAGTCCAAGAAAATTCCCTCGAGTCGAATCAACTGATGCTCCATAGTTCGTCGTTGCATTGCCAACCAAGAGGACGAAGACAAGGAAAATACGAACTGTGCTACCCATTCGAAACTTTAGAAGAATACCACTTGTTTTTTCAAATATTTTAGATTGCTTATCACTTGAAAGTTAACCAGAAACAAAATGAGTGGCAAAAAATAAAATTACTCCGAGGATCATATTGCCCGTCTTCATCCATCTACTGTACATCGTCCGTTGGAGCTTGAAAATTACACTGTACCAATAGTAAAGTAAGCTGACACATTCAAACACCTTTGACATATTCAAACTTTTAAGACCATTGTCGGTGTCAAAACCGGCAGACCTCGGGTAGGGGGGCCCGAGCTGTGAGATCAGATCGATGGGTAACAACAGACAAGTGACACCGTGTTTTTACCCAGGTTTGGGACCTCTTTGATGGAAATATGCCCTAGAGGCAATAATAAAATGGTTATTATTATATTTCCTAAATCATGATTTCATGCTAGAATTGTATTGATCGGAAACTTAAATACATGTGTGAATACATAAACAAATACCGTGTCCCTAGTAAGCCTCTACTAGACTAGCTCGTTGATCAAAGATGGTTAAGGTTTCCTAACCAAAGACATGTGTTGTCATTTTATAACAGGATCACATCATTAGAAGAATGATGTCATGGACAAGACCCATTCGTTAGCTTAGCATAATGATCATTCAATTTATTGCTATTACTTTCTTCATGTCAAATACATATTCCTTCGACTATGAGATTATGCAAACCCTGGATACCGGAGGAATACCTTGTGTGCTATCAAACGTCACAACATAACTGGGTGATCATAAAGATGCTCTGCAGGTATCTCCGAAGGTGTTTTTTGAGTTGGCATAGATTGAGATTAGGATTTGTCACCCTGAGTATCGGAGAGGTATCTCTGGGCCCTCTCGGTAATACACATCATAAGCTTGCAAGCAAATGACGAAGGAGTTAGTCACAAGTTGATGTATTATGGAACGAGTAAAGAGACTTGCCGGTAAGGAGATTGAACTAGGTATGAAGATACCAACAATCGAATCTCGGGCAAGTAACATACCGATGGACAAAGGAATTACGTATGTTGTCATAATGGTTCGACCGATAAAGATCTTCGTAGAATATGTTGGAGCCAAGATGGGCATCCAGGTTCCGCTATTGGTTATTGACCAGAGAGGTGTCTCGGTCATGTCTACATAGTCCTCGCACCCATAGGGTCCGCACACTTAACGTTCGTTGACGATATAGTGTTATATGAGTTATATGTTTTGGTGAACGAATGTTGTTCGGAGTGCCAGATGAGATCACGAACATGACGAGGAGTCTCGAAGCACGGTGTGCATTTTTTATTAAAAAAGGAATGAAAAAGCAAAGGCTAAAAGTTTTGTTGCTAGAAGTTCAAGTGCTCGGCCCAAGAAAGTTAAAAAAATTCTTGTGAGAGAGGTTGAACAAAAATACGTGACAGAAGTTCAAGGTGAAAACAAGGGGAAGTTAAACTACTACACGGAATGCATTTCAGATAAGAATATAAGAATAGAAAACAAAAAGCTTAAAAGGTTTGTTGGAAGATGTTCACGTGGTCCTCCTAGCATAGTTCAAAATTCATGTGCGAGGCATCCCTCGTTATTAAAGAATGGAAAACAAGAAGTTCAAAAAAAAGAAGTTCAACTTTTAAAAATAGAGCACATCAAAATTTTCAACATGTGAAAGTAGTGTATTTTCATAAGCTTTCCAACGCCATATCATTTGCCTCTGTTGGATTAGCCGTTTAGAAATGACATCGAAAATTCGAACTTGGCTATTCGGTTTGTGAAATTTCATGATTTTCCAAATTACTCTTTAACCATAAGGAATTAGAGAAAACTTTCAACATGTGGAAGGAAGGAGCATTTTTACAGCAGCTTTCCAATGCCATATTTTTTGCCTCATTCCGATAAATGGTTTAGAAATGCGATCGAAAATACGATTCACGTTTTTTGTATGAAGAAAAAACGGTTTTCAATACTGCTCTTAAACCACTTACATTTTGCCAAAAATTCAACTTGGGTCATGATACTGGTGTCCATAGCTCTCCAACGGTATATCGCAAGCCCCATTTGAGCAATGTTGGCAGAAGTTCAACGTAGCACTCGGAGAAGTTCAGGTCGAACAACTCAGTGAGTAAAAATGCAAAAAAACGCAATTTCATCACAACCCGAGAGCAAAATCCGCCAACGAGCGAGATTCCTATTTAAAACATGTATTTAGTTGCTAAAAATGTTTCTAGATTACACTAGCATCATATAGAACACAACTAACCAGAATAATTCGCGCGGGAAGACACGGTTGCGAAGATAGCCCGAAGGTCGGGTTCGTGCAGAGGGAAGTTCACGTGCGTTACTCAGGCAGTTCATGTTGTGATCAGAATATTATTCTGATCATGGGATCCTCCTTTGGGAGGGAGGAGCGGCCAAAGGAGGCGCCTTAGTAGGCGGAATCCTACTTGGGGTCCCTCCCAAGGCGCGCCCCTTTCCTTATTTGGAGTGCGGGAAAAGGCAGGGGAGGGTGGCGCCCCCTTCCTTTCTCCCATGAGAGGGAAAGGCAGGAGGGGCTAGCCCTCCCCCTTTTCCTTCCCTATGGCTGGCCAAACAAGGGAGGGGGCGCACCAGCCCCCTTGTGGGCCGGTATGTCCCCTCCTTTGGCCCATAAGGCC
>NC_041386.1:92324304-92342193 GCF_002162155.2 Triticum dicoccoides
TGCCCGGAACCCCTTCCGGTGACCTGATTCCTTCCCGGTACGTCCCAAAACACTTCCGGTGCCCAAATGCCATCGTCCTATATATCAATCTTTACCTCTCGACCATACGTGAACTTCTGGCAGTTATCAATCTGAATTTCTCTTGGTTACGTGAAAATATCTGATTTTTTTATAGACATTGAACCGCTCTACCTTTTTTATTGAACTTCATTGTGTATTTTTTAGAAATGTGAAAATTAGAGGGTTTTTTAGAAACATCAAACTTATTCATTTTTTGAAATTGAACTTATTGGTTTTATTCTTTAGTAACTAGAAAAATCTAATTTTTCAAATAAATATCAAACCGCTCCGCTTTTCCCAATTGAACTTCTTGGTTTTATTCTCTAGTAACGAGAAAACCTGAGTTTTTACATACATTGAACTACTCCGTTTTTTAAAATTGAACTTCTTAGTTTAATTCCTTAGTATTGGGGAAAATCTGAGTTTTTTTATAATCATCAAACAACTTCATATTTTTTAAAAATTTGGACTTCTTGCTGTCATTCGTTAGCGACGGGAAAAGTGCTAGTTATGTAATAAATATTGAGCTGCTCAATTATTTAAATTGAACTTCTAGGCTTTTTTAGAAGAGGGAAAGTGTGTTTTTATTAACTTTTGAACAGCTTGGTTTTTTCAATTTGCCCGTTAGTTTAATTTGAACTTCTAGGTTTCTCTTAGAAACAGGGAAATCCATTTACTAATTAAATTTTCTATTTTTTTGTTATTTTAATTTGAGCTTCCGTTGTGGAAACTTGTTGAACAAGAGGAACTTTTTGAATTTGCTCGGTCTATGCACTTGTACTTCTAGCAACAAAAATTTTGGACTTCGCCTTTTTACTCCTATTTTCTCATAATAATATTCTGATCACAACATTAACTGCCTGAGTAACGCGCCTGAACTTCCCTCTGCACAAACCCGACCTTCAGGCTATCTTCGCAACTGTGTCTCCCCACGCGAATTATTCTGGTTAGTTGTGTTCTATATGATGCTAGTGTAATCTAGAAACGTTTTTTAGCAACTAAATACCTGTTTTAAATAGGAATCTCGCTCGTTGGCGGATTTTTTCTCTCAGTTTGTGATGAAATTGCGTTTTTTGCATTTTTACTGACTGAGTTGTTTGACCTGAACTTCTCCGAGTGCTACGTTTAACTTCCACCAACATTGCCCAAATGGGGCTTGCGATATACTGTTGGAGAGGTATGGACACTAGTATCATGACCCAAGTTGAATTTTGGCAAAATGTAAGTGGTTTAAGAGCAGTATTGAAAACCGTTTTTTCTTCACACAAAAAACATGAATCGTATTTTCGGTAGCATTTCTAAACCGTTTATCGGAATGAGGCAAATAATATGGCCTTGGAAAGCTGCTGTAAAACCGCTCCTTCCATATGTTGAAAGTTTTCTCTAAGTCCTTATGGTTAAAGAGTAATTTGGAAAATCATGAAATTTCACAAACCGAACAGCCGAGTTCGTATTTTCGATGTCATTTCTAAACGGCTAATCCAACTGAGGCAAATGATATGGCGTTGGGAAGGTTATGAAAATATGTTGCTTTCTCATGTTGAAAGTTTTTTTCTAATTATGAAAGGTTTAAAAGTAATTTAGAAAACGGTACAAGTTCCATCGAGTTCGTATTTTCGAGCTAATTTTTTAACCGTACGTCCGAATGCAGCAAATGATATGGCATTGGAAAGCTTGAGGGAATGTGAAACATTTTGGTATATATTGTTTCTCCCGGTTCCTTACAGTTTTAAGTCAATTTTTAAAATGGCTAAAAATGTATTTTGCCCGTAATTTTGACAAACTTTATCGGAATGGGGCAAATAATATACCGTTGAAAAGATACGAAAAATGCGAAACTTTCTTATGTTGATGGTTTTCTCTGATTCCTAGCCGTTTTCAAGTAATTTTGAAAATGGCGGGATCATTCGTTCTGCCTTTTATCGCGGAACAGATTCTTCGAAAATGCACCGCGTGAAGAGCTTGAACTTCTTGACATGTCTACTTGAACTTCACTTTGTTTTTCACGTGTTTTTTTGCCCGTAGCTCTCCATCCACTCACCGGAACACTGACCGAAATTGAGCAAGTGATATACCGGTGGAAAGATGGTGTAAACACGCAACTTTCCCGTGTTGATCATTTTTACATACTCGCGGTGGTTTTAAAACTTTTTCATTTGAAATTCATTCACTATAGTAGTTGAACTTCCTGTTGTTTGCAGGTTGAACTTCTATGACGTATTTTCGTTTGTAATTTTCTCATCCATTCGTCAGTGTTACACAAATGAGATTCCTTTTGTACAAACCTCTCTCACAATAATTTTTTTAACTTTCTCCGACGGAGGACTTGAACTTATAACAACAAAACTTTTAGCATTTGCTTTTTTATTTTTTTAATACAAAATACACACCGTGTAGTACGTGAACTTCTAGCAGTTAATAATCTGAGTTTTTTATGAATTTTGAATCTGATTTTATTAATCCTTTTTATGAATTTTGAAGCGCTCTATTTTTAAAAGTTGAACTTCTTGTTATTTTATTTTTGAATTTATTTTTTCATTCTTTAATAACAAGGAAAATCTAAGTTTTCTATAATCACCGAACTTCTCCATCTTTTTAATATGAACTTCCTGGTTTTATTTCTTAATCCTTTTTATGAAATTTTGAAGCGCTCTATTTTTAAAAGTTGAACTTCTTTTTTTTGAACTTCTTGTTTTTCATTCTTTAATAACGAGGGATGTCTCGCACATGAATTTTGAACTATGTTAGAGGTACCACATGAACTTCTTGCAACAAACATTTTAAGCTTTTTGTTTTCTATTCTTATATTCTTATCTGAAACGCATCCCGTGTAGTAGTTGAACATCCCGCTGTTTTCACCTTGAACTTCTGTCACGTATTTTTGTTCAAACTCTCTCACAAGAATTTTTTAACTTTCTTGGGCTGAGCACTTGAACTTCTAGCAACAAAACTTTTAGCCTTTGCTTTTTCATTCTTTTTTAATATAAAATGCACATTGTGTAGTACGTGAACTTCTCGCAGTTATCAATCTGAATTTCTCTCGGTTACGTGAAAATATCTGATTTTTTATAGACATTGAACCGCTCTACCTTTTTTATTGAACTTCATTGTGTATTTTTTTAGAAATGTGAAAATTGAATGTTTTTTAGAAACATCAAACTTATTTGTTTTTTGAAATTGAACTTATTGGTTTTATTCTTTAGTAACTAGAAAAATCCGATTTTTCAAATAAATATCAAGCTGCTCCGCTTTTTCCAATTGAACTTCTTGGTTTTATTCTCTAGTAACGAGAAAACCTGAGTTTTTTACATACATTGAACTACTCCGTTTTTTAAAATTGAACTTCCTGGTTTAATTCCTTAGTATTGGGGAAAATCTGAGTTTTTCATAATCATCAAACCGCTTCATATTTTTAAAAAATTTGGACTTCTTGGTGTCATTCGTTAGCGATGGGAAAAGTGCTAGTTATGTAATAAATATCGAGCTTCTCAATTATTTAAAGTTGAACTTCTAGGTCTTTTTATAGAAGAGGGAAAGTGTGTTTTCATTAAATTTTGAACAGCTTGGGTTTTTCAATTTGCCCATTAGTTTAATTTGAACTTTTAGGTTTCTTTTAGAAACGAGGAAATCCATTTACTAATTAAATTTTCTAAACTTTTTTTGTTATTTTAATTTGAGCTTCCGTTGTGGAAACTTGTTGAACAAGAGGAACTTTTTGAATTTGCCCGGTCTATGCACTTGTACTTCTAGCAACAAAAATTTTGGACTTCACCTTTTTACTCCTATTTTCTCATATGAAACACACACCCATGCAGTACGTGAACTTCTGCCTGTTGTCAATTTGAACTTCTCTCTATTTCACTTTAGTAACAAAAAAAACTGTTTTTGTATAGACATCGAACCATTTTAACTTTTTATTTGAACTTCTTTTGTGTATTTTTAGAAATGTGAAGATTGGATTTTTTTAGAAACATCGAACTTCTTCCTTATTTCAAATTGAACTTATTGGTCTTATTGTTGATTAACTGGAAAATCCAATTTTTTAAATAAATATCAAACTGTTCTTCCTTTTACAATTGAACTTCTTATTTTGTTCTTACTTTTCATGGCGTGTATGTTTTGTGTTCTTTTTCTCCTTTGTTGGACTTCCTTTTGTTCTAGTATTTGAATTTACTTGGGCTTCTTTGTTTTTTAGTTTTTGAATTGAAACCAACATATACTAGTTTTTTGCGTCCATACATATTGTTGAACTTTAGGAAATAATACATAACAAGAAACTGTACAACATGATGTTTTGGACTAATGTTTTTTTGTTAGAACATCACATTTTTCCCCTAGGACATGTTGTACAATGTTTGAACATGACATTTTTGCTTTTTTTATCTCTATGATTTTTGTTGTTGTTGAACTTCAAGGGTTTTTATATTTGAACTTGCAAGGGTTGTCATATCTACTAAGATATCTTTAATCACCCCGAGTTTCTTTCATGAACTTCTAGTTTTTGACCAATGCCCCTGAGTTTCTTTTTTATAGATTTTTCAGTGACAGTAATACATGAACTTCATCAACTTTTTTTTGTAAAGTAACAAAAGATGTAGAACAAATACGGAAGAGTGATAACCCACAAGTATAGGGGATCGCAACAGTTTTCGAGGGTAGAGTATTCAACCCAAATTTATTGATTCGACACAAGGGGAGCCAAAGAATATTCTCAAGTATTAGCAGCTGAGTTGTCAATTCAACAGCACCTGGAAACTTAATATCTGCAGCAAAGTGTTTAGTAGCAAAGTAATATGATAATAGGGGTAACGGTAGCAAGAGTAATATTTTTGGGTTTTGTAGTGATTGTAACAGTAGCAACGGAAAAGTAAATAAGCGAAGAACAATATATGAAAAGCTCGTAGGCATTGGATCAATGATGGATAATTATGCCGGATGCGATCAATCATGCAATAGTTCTAACATAGGGTGACACAGAACTAGCTCCAGTGCCTCAATGTAATGTAGGCATTTATTCCGAATATAGTCATACGTGCTTATGGAAAAGAACTTGCATGACATCTTTTGTCATACCCTCCCGTGGCAGCGGGGTCATATTGGAAACTAAGGAATATTAAGGCCTCCTTTTAATAGAGTACTGGACCAAAGCATTAACACATAGTGAATACATGAACTTCTCCAACAACGGTCATCACCGGTAATGGTCCCGATTATTGTTACTTCGGGGTTAACGGATCATAACACATAATAGGTGACTATAGACTTGCAAGATAGGATCAAGAACTCACATATATTCATGAGAACATAATAGGTTCAGATCTAAAATCATGGCACTCGGGCCCTAGTGACAAGCATTAAGCATAGCAAAGTCATAGCAACATCAATCTCAGAACATAGTGGATACTAGGGATCAAACCCTAACAAAACTAACTCGATTACATGATAAATCTCATCCAACTCATCACCGTCCAGCAAGCCTACGATGGAATTACTCACACATGGCGGTGAGCATCATGAAATTGGTGATGGAGGAAGGTTGATGATGACGGTGGCGACGGATTCCCCTCTCCGGAGCCCCGAACGGACTCCAGATCAGCCCTCCCGAGAGAGTTTAGGGCTTGGCGGCGGCTCTGTATCGTAAAATGCGATGAATCCTTCTCTTTGATTTTTTCTACCCGAACACGAATATATGGAGTTGGAGTTGAGGTCGGTGGAGCATCAGGGGGCCCACAAGGCAGGGGGCGTGCCGAGGGGGTAGGCGCGTCCCCACCCTCGTGGACAGGGTGTGGGCCCCCTGACGTGGATTCTTCTTCCAGTATTTTTTATATATTCCAAAAATAATATCCGTTGATTTTCAGGTCATTCCGAGAACTTTTATTTCTGCACAAAAATAACACCATGGCAATTCTGCTGAAAACAACGAAAATTGTCAGTTTTGATTAAAAAATCACAAAAATCGAACAATGTTCATAGATTTTGGAAAAAAGTTCATGAAACTGAAAAAAGTACACATATTTTATTTAAGTTCACGAATTCAGAAAATGTTCACCAAATTTTGAAGAACTAAAATCACACATTTAAAGAAAGTCAACAAATTCAAAAATAGTTCACGTGATTTTGAAAAAAAAAGTTTATGGATTTGAAAAAGTTCATTAGTTTTGACAGAAAAATAAAGAAAAACGAATAAAAACCGTCGAGAAAACAAGAAAAAGAATAAAGAAAATATCCAATAAAAGAAAAAGTGAACAAAGAGTGAAAAACCAAACAAAAAAGTAGAATAAAACCACCCGAGAAGCTTCCCAAAACCGGCCTCGAAGCTTCTGTAGCTTCCCAAAACCAGCGAATAAACTACCGGCGAAACCTCTTAATGGACCGGCGCACAGAACATCGGTCGAGCGAGGGGGTGTGTGCACGGCTTATGGTTGCACCGTTAACCGGCGCCGCAGACGCCAAATACTATTCGTTGTGAAAAGTTATGGAGTCGGACAATCAATTTCATGTGCCAGCCCACAGAAAATCAGTAGACGCTAGACCTACATGCTCACCTAAAAGTGAAAGCAACTAGCTTTTTTTAGGGTAATAGCTAAATTTTATTGATGAAAAACCACATGAAGTGTGATACAAAAAATATCATGGGGTTGAAACCAAACACGACACCCCTCGTCCAGAGAATTCGAAAATCTAGCTAGTGTATCTGCATCTATGTTCGTTGCTCGGCCTTCAAAATGAATTTGCAATTGAAGTTTAATGCTGTGTGCTTGATCTCCTTGATAATGTGTCCATTGGTATTGTTCATTCCCTTCTCAATGTCGTTTATCAGATTCGGAGGCAACAATAAAATCTTGAAGTAGCAAACCTTTAGCAAGATACAGAGCTTCGCGACAGGCGATCGCTTCTAGCGCTGCAACCTCCTTGACTCCATGGATGATCATGGCCAAATTGCCCAAGAAAAGACCCTTTACATTTCTGCATATGGCTACTGCAGAACCTCCCAAGCCGGAGCGATCTAGGCCGGCATCTACATGAATCTTTGTGTATCCCGACGGGGGTGCCTTCGGTCTTGAATACAACCATGATAACTTGTTTCCTTGCTTTCTTTTGGGGAACTATCTCAAGCTCTATTAGAAATATGTTTATGAAATGATGAATGACCGAAGGGGTCTGGTAGATCTCCTCATGAAAACCTGACTCCTTGCCCACCAAATCACCCACAATGTCACTGATAGCTTGCCAAAAGATTCATGCGAGAGTGTGTCGATCATCGAGAACAACCATCGCATTGCACTAGGTTTCATTGTTTCGCACAAATGTTCCGCCATTTCTCCATCAACTAGTGCCCAAATCCACCATGCCATATACACTCAAGAAGAAAATGCCTCCATGAATCAGCAGCTCTACACAAGGCACAAGAGCTCGTGACAGACATTTTTCTATGTGCTCTCACATCCTCCGTTGGCAGCGAGTTTTTCGCTACTCTCTAGAGAAACATGTGTATCTTGCCCGGGACTGGAGTCTTCCGTAGTAATCTCCATGATGTTGTGTCTCTGTCATTGCTCGATGATCCTGAGGAACCATCTAACCAAGCTTCAATTCCCTCCTTACTTTTGTTGCCACCATCATTTTGTAGGCTAATCCGACTGAGAAGTTCCCACTTTTTTCAAAATTCCATACCCAGCTATCATACATATCCCTAGCACACAATGTTATGCCGAGGATGGCTGGCACATCAATCGGTAGGCAAGCCTCAACATTCTTTACTCTGTCTCATTTAGTAGTGCTATGATCAATAAGTTTAAGAACAAATGTATGGGTCGAAGCTCCATTACCAATCCACGTGATCAGTCCCTATTTAAATATATCGCGTCCCTCCAAAATGGCTCTCCATAACTAAGAGCGCATTTCTCAAAAATAAAAAATAACTAAGAGTGCCCTTTTGTCTTGCGTACTGCGTGACCTAGCGTCCCTTCGCCTTAAACGCACAAAGTTGGTTCGCCCAAGACGTTACTTCGTCAGCTTTGACTATTTTTACTTTTATACCCCCCCCCCATTTAAAAAATATATTTGAAATACATATATTTAAGAAGTAAATTTAGTTAAATTTACAAGCATTCCTCGCACATTTGCAAAATGTCCATGTAGTGTAGAAAGAGTATGTTCAACTCTCAAAAAATATTATTATCACTCATAAAACTATTTCGAGATACTTAAAATGCTCACGTATTTAAAAAATATGTTATTGACTTTAAGAAAATATTTATAAAAACAATAACATTCAGATGTATTTAATAAAATAAATGCAACATTCAAAAACATTATGACATTTAAAAAATGTTCAAGCATTACAAAATATTTCTTTTATTTTTTATAAAATGTTTATAGAATGAAAATATTCATGATTTCTTTAAAATGTTTCTGGAATTTCAAGATTTTTTTAAAATTTTAAAAAATATTTTTACTTGTTCAAAAGTATGTTCGTCACATTTCCAAACCAAATTAATATGATCTAAAAACATGATTGCGTGATTTTGAAAAATATTCAATATGTATGTGAAACTGTTTAACATGTTCGAATAAATGATCAAAACATGAATTTGTGAAAATCTTTAATACTTCCTATGTCCCATAATATAAGAGCGTTCCCATAATATAGAAAACATGTAGAACGTGTATCGCATTGAAAAAAAAAGTTTGCTGGATGTAAATAACAAAGGAAATGAGTAACGAAACAAAAAGAAACGAACATAAGAAAATGAACACCTTTTTTTAACCAAAGTGCACACGTATTTGATAACTGAAGAAATGAACTGAACAAACAACCAGAAACAAAATATATAGCATCCGTTACTGGGCCTGATCTTTCGCCGCACAGTGGCGGGAGGTGCATATATCTCGCATCAAGCGAGCGAACAAATCGCTCACCCCCACTGCTCAACCTGGGCATGTATTGTTCAAGGCACGGGCCGTGAGGAATTTTTTTCATTTCCTTTTTCTAGTTGGCTTCTTTCCTTTTTTCTCTTTAGTTTCTTATTCCTTTTTATTTTTAATTAATTTTAAATAAAATTCGAAAATTTCCCAATTTGTTTGAATATAATTAAGAATTTTAAATGTTAACAAAATCAGAAAATATTAAAGAACTATAAAAACGCTTAGAGTTTAATAAATATCTCAAATTTAAAAACTTACACGAATTTCAAAATTCAGTGAATTTATAATTCTTTTGAAATTATTAAATTCCTTTATTTGAGAATTTAAAAAAATCATGGAATTTAAAAAGTGTTCGTGTACTTCAAAAAATGCACCCAAATCAAAACATGTTTAGGAAATTTAAAATGTAATAAGTTTCAAAAAAAATGATTGTGAATTAAAAATCACGAGTTTAAAAAAATTATGACTTCAAAAGATGTTCATGAAATAAAAGAATCACAAATTTGGAAAAACCAAATTTGAAATTGTTTATTTTTATTTTAAAGTGTTTGCAAATTTCAAGAAATGTTCACAAATTAAACAATTGTTCATAATTTGAAAAAAGAATTATCTGTTTAGAAAATATTTCAGAATTCTAAAAGAGTTCACGTCTTTTGTAAATTGATTGGGAATTCAAAATATGTATGTGGATTGATTTTTTTTAGTGAATTCAACAAATATTCATGAATTTAAGACATATTCGCAAATTCAAGAAATGTCCACGAATTTGAAAAAAAATTGAGCGCTCATGAGTTTGAACAAATGTTCATGAATTCCTATAATATTTCTGAACTAAAAAGTGTTCCTGAATGTCACAAAATTATCATGAATTTAAAAATGGCAAAAAAGTAAAAGAAAATGAAAAAGAAAAACAAATAAGTGAAAAAGAAAAGAGAAGAAAAAGACTGAAAATATTAAAAGAAAGAAACCTCTAAAATGAAAAGAAAGAAAATTGGGAAAAGGGAAAGAGATGTCAGCTCATGTAAGGTTCTAGAACCTTGAACCTTCCAAAAACGAGTGCAAAACGGAGGCTTAAAATGGGATATTCCACCTAGCTTGCATGAGCTCCCTGGGCACACGTTTCATGTTTATCTATCACAACACGCGATAAATAGGTAAACTGGATCCACTGCATTAATGGAACTAAAGATCTGCGGATTTGCTTCACCAAAAGGTAATAGCAAACACTTAGCCTTAACGTGCTGAAAATAGGCTCACACCCGTCGCCTCGCACGCGTGATACCTGTCTCGCGAGCCTCGCTCACCGCTCTATCCTTTCATTCTTATCCAACAGTCTCTCTCCCTCTCTCGCTCTCTCTCGCTCTCGCTCTCGCTCTCGCTCTCTCCTCCCTCTCTCTCCCTCTCCTTTCGCATCATGTACTGTGCATCTCATCCATGGTCAACCTCCAGGAAGTAGCTTATCGACTGTCAAGGTGGTGTAGGTCGCCATTTCATTTTATGGCAGGAGTCGGCGTGGCGTGGGCAGGTTTTGCAGGGGTGGGTCATTAGAGTTTCTACAACAAGCTTCTATTGCAAAAGGGGGTTGGCAGCCATGTTGAGCGGTCGCCAGAGTTCATCGTACTACAAAGGGGGCATCACAACATGCACCATGCTGCAAAACTAGTCGGAGTTGTGAAAGGCCGCAAGGGGAGCAAAGGAAAACTACTCACACATCATCGGAAGGGCAATAAGGTTGATATAGAAGCCCTATGTGATCGATTCCCCCTCCGGTAGAGTATCGAAAAAGGTCTCTAGATGGGATCTCGGAAGAACAGAAGCTTGCGGCTACGGAAAAATTGTTTTGGGTGTATATCTGTTGGTTTTGGGATTTATGTGAATTTATAGGCTTCAAATTAGGTCAAACAAAGCTGCATGAGGCCACAAGCTCAGGTGGCGCCCCCTGGGGGCGCACCATGCAAGCTTGTGGTCCTCTCTTATCTCTTTTGGCCTCCCCCCGAAGCTTCTAGGGTGCCTTCTGATCCAGAAAAAATCACCGTAAAGTTTCATCGTGTTTGGACTTTGTTTGGTATTAATTTTCTGAAAAACAAAAAAACATGCAGAAAATAAGAACTAGCACTGGGCACTGAGTTAATAGGTTAGTTCCCAAATTGATATAAAATAGCATAATCAAGCATCCAAGATTGATAATATAATAACATGAAACAATAAAAAAAATTATAGATACATTGAAGATGTATCAACCCTCACCACTACGGGAGTGTGGCGGCATTGCGGGATGTGTACCATAGATTGAACAAGGACATGGATGTCCTCGGACTCCAGTTGTTTGTTCTGTACAACGCCTTCGACGAGGGGAAGTTGATCCACTCATTCTTCTTCCAGCACCTCACAGCGAGGTTTGGGGATTTCCGCCAGCAGGCGGAGGTGGACCGGGACACATGAGCGGTGGCGTCTCGTATCCTCGCCTCCATCCACAATGCTTCCCCACACATCCAGGTGGAGATTGAGCTAGAGGACCTCGACGTGGAGGATCAACGGAGGACGGAGCATGTGGTGGCGGGCATGGTGGAGGTGGCGATGCAGCAAGAGAAGGAGAGTGACTCCAAGAACGCCCGAGGTCTTCTCCTACCTTGGTTCCCTCCATCGCCGTCATCTTCTTTTTTTATATCTTCGTGTAGTAGGTCGTCCCCTAGTACCTATGAGGGGGGAGAAACAAAAGAGGCACGAGGTGCCGTTAGCCGTGGGTCAGACCCACTTTTTTAAGCTATGCAATTTATGCTAAGAAGTACTCTTTGTGCCGCCCTTCTCTTTTTTGAACGATTTTCTGTTTCTGTGTTTTCATGCTTTTTATCGACCAGATTACACTCGGTTGTGTGATGCTTCGTTGGCAGTGCGATAGGATTTTTGCCTAAACCGCAGCCGCATGGTCCACACTGCTACTTCTTGAGCTTGCGTTGGTTTTTCCCTTGAAGAGGAAAGGGTGATGCAGCATAGTAGAGATAAGTATTTCCCTCAGTTAAGAACCAAGGTATCAATCTAGTAGGAGAAACACGCAAGTCCCCAATAGATGCACCTACACAAACAATCAAACACTTGCACCCAACGCGATAAAGGGGTTGTCAATCCCTTCATGGTCACTTGCAAAGGTGAGATCTGATAGAGATAGATAAAACTAAACAAAAGATAAAATATATTTTTTTGTTTTTGGTTTATAAATCTGAAAATAGAAGATTGCAACATAGTAGATCGGAAACTAATATGATGGAAAATAGACCCGGGGGGCATAGGTTTCACTAGAGGCTTCTCTCATGAAGGCAAATAATGCGGTGGGTGAACAAATTACTGTCGAGTAATTGATAGAAAAGCGCAAAGTTATGATGATATCCAAGGCAATGATTATGCATATTGGCATCACGTCCGTGTCAAGTAGACCGACTCCTGCCTGCATCTACTACTATTACTCGACACATCGACCGCTATCCAGCATGCATCTAGAGTATTAAGTTTGTAAAGAACGGAATAATGCCTTAAGTAAGATGACATGATAGGAATAAACTCAAGCAATATGATGAAAACCCCATCTTTTTATCCTCGATGGCAACAATTCAATATGTGTCTAGCTACCCCTACTTTGTCACTGGGTGAAATCACGCAAGATTGAACCCAAAGCTAAGCACCTCCCCCATTGCAAGAAAAACCAATCTAGTTGGCCAAACCAAACCGATAGTTCGAAGAGAAATACAAAGATATCAAATCATGCATATAAGAATTCAGAGAAGATTCAAATAATATTCATAGATAAGCTGATCATAAATCCACAATTCATCGGATCTCGACAAACACACCGCAAAAGAAGATTACATCGGATAGACCTCCAAGAACATCAAGGATAACATGGTATTGAGAATCAAAGAGAGAGAAGAAGCCATCTAGCTACTAGCTATGGACCCGTAGGTCTCAGGTAAACTACTCACGCTTCATCGAAAGGGCAATAAAGTTGATGTTGATGCCCTCCGTGATCGAATCCCCCCCGGCAAGATGCCAGAAAAGGCCCCAAGATGGGATCTCATGGGAAAAGAAAGTTGCGGCGGTGGAAAAGTATTTTCATGGACTTCCCTGAGGGTTTTGGAATATATGTGAATATATAGTACGAAGAGCTAGGCCAGGAAGTCACCGAGTGGCCCACAAGGTAGGGGGTGCATGATACGTCTCCATCGTATCTACTTTTCCAAACACTTTTGCCCTTATTTTGGACCCTAACTTGCATGATTTGAATGGAAGTAACCCGGACTGACGCTGTTTTCAGCAGAATTGCCATGGTGTTATTTTTGTGCAGAAATAAAAGTTCTCGTAATGACCTAAAAATTAACGGAGATTATTTTTGGAATATATAAAAAATACTGGCGAAAGAACCAAGGCCAGGGGGCCCACACCCTGTCCATGAGGGTGGGGGGCACGCCTACCCCCTGGGCGCGCCCCCTGCCTCATGGGCCCCTGGTGCTCCTCTGACCTCAACTCCAACTCTATATATTCGTGTTCAGGGAGAGAAAATAGGAGAGAAGGATTCATCGCGTTTTACGATATAGAGCCGCCGCCAAGCCCTAATCTCTCTCGGGAGGGCTGATCTGGAGTCCGTTCAGGGCTCCAGAGAGGGGAATCCGTCGCCATCGTCATCATCAACCTTACTCCATCACCAATTTCATGATGCTCACCGCCGTGTGTGAGTAATTCCATCGTAGGCTTGCTGGACGGTGATGGGTTGGATGAGATTTATCATGTAATCGAGTTAGTTTTGTTAGGGTTTGATCCCTAGTATCCACTATGTTCTGAGATTGATGTTGCTATGACTTTGCTATGCTTAATGCTTGTCACTAGGGCCCGCGTGCCATGATTTCAGATCTGAACCTATTATGTTTTCATGAATATATGCAAGTTCTTGATCCTATATTGCAAGTCTATAGTCACCTATTATGTGTTATGATCTGTTAACCCCGAAGTGACAATAATCAGGATACTTACTGGTGATGACCGTAATTTGAGGAGTTCATGTATTCACTAAGTGTTAATGCTTTGGTCCAGTACTCTATTAAAAGGAGGCCTTAATATCCCTTAGTTTCCAATAGGACCCCGCTACCACAGGAGGGTAGGACAAAAGATGTCATGCAAGTTCTTTTCCATAAGCACGTATGACTATCTTCGGAATACATGCCTACATTACATTGATGAACTGGAGCTAGTTCTGTGTCACCCTATGTTATAACTATTGCATGAGGAATCGCACCCGACATAATTATCCATCACTGATCCATTGCCTACGAGCTTTCCACATATTGTTCTTCGCTTATTTACTTTTCTGTTGCTACTGTTACAATCACTATAAAACCAAAACTATCACTTTTGCTACCATCACCGCCATTATTGTCGTGGTTTTGTCACGGCAGATGTCCTAGTGTGAGGACTTAGTCATGGAGCCATCGCGACGGGTTAGATTAAAGGGGTTAAAAGCGGGACGAAGGACGCAAGGAGTTTATACTGGTTCGGCCCCTTGCGGTGAAGGTAAAAGCCTAATCCAGTTGTTGTGGAATTACTAGGTTTTCAATGACCAGGGAGCGAATCTGCTTTGCGTGGCTCTTGATTTGTTGTTTCTTGTCCCTAAGCCGTCACCGGGTTGTCCCTTTATATACACAGGTCGACGCCCGGCGGTTTACAGAGTCCCAGCCGGCTCATAAGCATGTTCGGATCGGTTTCTACCTTTTCTTATCTTACAACACAAGTTATACATCTTATGGCAGCTTATTCCTATGGATCATAATCCGCCTTTTGGTCTTGGGCCCTGTTGTTAGCTCTCCTTCATAAAGCGCCGTACTCCTTGTCCTCGTGGGCTATGTCAGGAACAACTCACTATGAGTATAATCCGGCCCCTCCTGGGCGGTTTATACTCAATAGTTATATCCCCAACATTAGGCCCGAGATTGATTTGAACCTGTTCATGTCAATCTTCAGCACCTAGAAAAATTCCCTCTTCAGTATCTTCACAAAAATCTTGTAAACCGCCGTGACGTCATCTTCCAAGACCATGATAACCCGCCGTGACGTCATCTGCTATTAACTTTACACATAACCCAAATATTTTAATGTATCTCCTTTAATGGATCTTCGAAAATCGAGGCGTACGCATGTCTGCATATCCATTCTTCGACCTCCTCGATTCTCGCGCCTGCCACTTATCCATTCACCTTATAAATAGGGCCGAGGGTAATTTTCACTTTTCCCCTCGTGCCTCTTCATCTCGTCGTCTTCCTCGTGTCGCCCCAGTGCTTCGAACTCCGCCGCCGCCATCGAACTTCGCCTCTGCTTCGACCTTGGCCGCTGCATCACCCTCAACGCACCAGAGAACCACGGTGCCTCTCCGTTGTTTCCTTAGCACCGGTAAGCCTCCCTTTCCTGCACCGTAGATCTATCTTTAGGGTTTGAGCGTTTCATCAGTGTCTGTCGGAGTTCGTGGCTGCGTGGTAGTTCTTTGACTCAAGCCTCAATATTCAACCTGTATAGCGATGGTCATAATATTTCTTTTTCATCAGTGCATCTTGTTTAAGCAAAACTCCAATCTGAACCTTTATCCACTTCTTTGGTATCCATATTTAGGTCTGAATATACTTACGTTTTCTGACCCGTGGTAGATCCAAAATTACAAGGTCAACCTTTGAAACCTGTTTCTCCATCACTTAGTTATTTCAGATCTGTACCTTCAATATCAATGTAGGCGGTTTAACTTTAGAAACTGATAACCCGCCAGGTACCATTAGTCCCCTCTTAAACCGCCAATCACTTATCATTGCACTTCTGACAACACCAATATCCGGTTTAACAATTTTGAATGCTTTACCACTTTCCATCTCTTAACCTGCAACGCTTTATGCTTGTCAACCATCAATGTCGGAGTAATTGGACACGGATACCCCGAAGACGGCAAGACGATATTTCAAGACATCGGGGCTAGCAAAGCCCCTCAGTCCGACTGTCCGGCCGCTCCTGCCGGCTTCCCTGCCGGCTGCGCCAACCAGCCGGCTGCCAACTGTGTCAACCAGCCGGCTGCCGACTGCAGCACGACCCGACACCGACAAGACCCTGACACGATGGCCATACCACGGACAAGACGGCTGTACCTGGACACTACTGAGCAATAGTGATACACTGTAGCAGGTGTGAGATGTCACATCATTGTCTCCCAAATAGTGAAGTTGGTCACGTGGGCCATCCCTTGTCCCCTGGGCTCCCCTTTATAAGGAGCACTAGGGGAGGCACACGCTCACGACCACAAGGCCTCACATACAAGCAAGCTAGCTAGCAACCATCCATCCATTCATACACACATGGACTCACACACACTCACGGCCACAAGCCATGGCCATACATGGCCGGCCACTAGCATGCCTCGAATAGGCATATACCAGACCAGATGCACTGGGCACTGATCCCAGATACAGCCCCAGGAGCACTTTGTACTGCCCGATGTACACCCCAGATAGATACACTCAGACATGCAGCAGTAGGAGTATTATCTCTACGGAGAGCTCCGAAGCTGGGTAAACCACCGCGTGCTACTCGCATACCCGCTCCCGGGCCTATCAGCAGTAGTCTTACCCACACACTAAGCCCTTGTGGCATCTGTCGACTCGCAAGCCCCCCGTGAGAAATACCACGACAGTTGGCGCCCACCGTGGGGCGGTACTACTACTATGCTACCACGCTGCTGCTGATTTCGCTGTCCGGGCGGGACCCTTTTTTCTTCATCGCCTCCGCCGTAGCGTCGCGCCGTCTCCCCGGTAGCGCTTGGGGGCTCGACTTCGACCCGCCCCCGGAGCGGCCGTGCGGGACGGCGCGCCCTCGCCGTCGGCTTCGCCATCTTCGTCATCACCAACGCAGCGCCGACCGTCCGTCCACGCGCACGCCCCGCGCGGTGCCTCGTTTCGGTCGGCCGTGTCCATCCACGCGCGGCTTGCGTCTGCTCCTCTCCGCGCTGCGCCTTGCTCTGGCCGGAATGCACTTTCGCTCCTTCATATATCATCCACACTAGCTGGCTAGAGGCAGGTTAGCCCTAGTCAAACCATTAGCAAAACCGTGGTCAGACGCTACCCATACATTGGTCAGATACACTTCCTAGAACAATGCGTTTCCTGCACCATGCTTCGCGCATCTCCGGTCGTACTCGCATCCGGCGCCTCGCTTCCTCCTCTCCTGCTGCCTCCACCGCTAAATCATCATGGCACTGCTGCCTCGTTGGAGCTGCTCTCGCCGTGCCCAAGCTCCGTCACCTGCGAGCACCCACTTGGAATTCAACGAATCCTACGCCCGCCTCCAGCGCCGTGCGGCAGCACCCCCATGCCCGTCGCACCGCGCCCCGCGCCGGGCCTGCGCGTGTGCGCCCGCCGAACTGCTCGGCCTCGCTCGCGGGCTCCGCCCCGCTTCGGATGTTGTGCCCGCACGCCCGCCTTCGCCTCCAACCATGGCCAGGCCGCCTGCGCCATTGCCCTCATGCGCGCGAAGGCCCCTGCCGCATGGGCCACTCGCTTCGACTCCCGCTGCGCTGCGCGGACGCCGCTTGGGGCCTTCTGGCGCGCGCCCGGCTGCTGCCGGCTGCCCGGACCGCTCGAGCTCTTTCGTCCCCGCTGCCCGCCCTCCTCCGCGCGCACGGGCGTCCGGCCGCCTCCGCCCGTGGCCCGTCCGCCCCCGACCAGCTCCGCCTTATCCGGCCGGCTCCGCTTCCCGCCCGCGCACCAGGCCGGATTGCCACTCATCGGTTTCAACCGCTCGCGGCTGCGCCTCCGTCGCCCGGCCCCCGCCGCACGATAACCTGGCCCCGCCGCCTCGCGCGACCCCGGCCGGTCGGCTACGCCTCGACCC
>NC_041386.1:92342693-92369038 GCF_002162155.2 Triticum dicoccoides
CGGCCGGGTTCTCCGCCCTGCGCCCCATTGCCGTCTCCACCAACCACATCCGTCGGCACCTCCACGCCCCATGCCGGCTTCCGCACCGGCCGCGTCTGGCTCCCCGACGCCGCCCCGTGCTTAGCCGGGTCCGGCTCGCCCCGCTACCCGGCCTCCCGCCCGCTGCTCGTGCCAGCTCGGCCGGGTCCGGCTTCGCCCCCGCCAGTCGGCCCCCGCGTCCGGCGTCGACTCCACCTCGCCGGGTCTCCTCGCTGCTGCGCCCGGCCGACTCCCGCGGCACCCGACCGCCGGGTCGCCGACGCCTCGCCTTCGCTCCTCCGCCCGGCGCCGCCTCCCCTGGCTGGCTCCGCTGCCCGGCCGCCGGCTCCCGGCCCCGCGTAGGCCGGCTTCCGCATGCCCTGCCGGCTTCCGCTGCGACCCGGCCGCTGACTTTCGCCGCGTCCCGCCCCTGTCCGGCTGCTCATACAGAGAAAAAGATTGGCCGGCTGCCCAAGGGGCCGACTGAAAAAAAAGAGAGAGAGAGAAAAGAGGTCGGCTGGAATAAAAGAAAATATGAGAGAAATGTGTGTCTGACCGTTGGCTACCTGGCCGGCTGCAAAGAGCCCGACTGCTGTGTCGGGGTCCGCCCGCCCAGCCGTCTGAAGAAGAAAAAGAAGAAGACAAGGTAGTTGCCGGAAGATCCGGCCCGACTGCTCAGCAGTCGGCCCGAATCTCGGAGGCTACACCCAGCGGGTGCGCTGACGCGCCCCCGCGAGAGAGAAGACAAGGTAGTTGCCGGAAGATCCGGCCCGACTGCTCAGCAGTCAGCCCAAATCTCGGGGGCTACACCCAGCGGGTGCCACGCGCCCCCGCGAGAGAGAAGACAAGGTAGTTGCCGGAAGATCCGGCCCGACTGCTCAGCAGTCGGCCCGAATCTCGGGGGCTACACCCAGCGGGTGCGCTGACGCGCCCCTGTGAGAGAGAAGACAAAGTAGTTGCCGGGAGATCCGGCCCGACTGCTCAGTAGTCGGCCCGAATCTCGGGGGCTACACCCAGCGGGTGCGCTGACGCGCCCCCGTGAGAGAGAAGACAAAGTAGTTGCCGGGAGATCCGGCCCGACTGCTTAGCAGTCGGCCCGAATCTCGGGGGCTACACCCAGTGGGTGCACTGACACGCCCCCGCGAGAAAGAAGACAGAGTAGTTGCCGGGAGATCCGGCCCGACTGCTCAGCAGTCGGCCCGAATCTCGGGGGCCACACCCAGCGGTTGCGCTGGCA
This sequence comes from Triticum dicoccoides, assembly GCF_002162155.2. Lineage (NCBI taxonomy): Eukaryota > Viridiplantae > Streptophyta > Magnoliopsida > Poales > Poaceae > Triticum > Triticum dicoccoides. Next base: position 92,343,949 of record NC_041386.1, read on the forward strand.
CGTCCCCGCGAAGATTGCAGACAAGAGAAGAGTTTTGTCCGGCTGCCAGCAGCCGGCAGAAGAGAAAAAGAAGAAAAAGGGCATTGCAAGACACCTCACCGCCTGGACGGTCAAGCCTGACCGTCCGGGACCCCCCTTCGAGCACCCGGAGGCTCGAAGGCTTCACCCAGCGGGTGTGCCGACGCGCTCCGCGAGTGCCGAGTCGCGCCGGCTGTCTTCGACGACCGCGACTACTCAAAAATCAATGTGAGCTCCTCACCCGCATATTTTTTGCACCACGCAAGCACGGATAACCCCGAGCGATGCTCGGGGTCTATCTCCGCATTTTAATTACAGTTGCATCACCGTTCGCCCCGGTGCCAGCCAGATTTGGCCCGGGGGCTGGCCGCTTGGCCTGAGACATTAGTTCCCGCAGATGGCTTAGTAGCGTGCGCAGTACCAAAGGCTCACTCTTAGTCACAGACCGCAGAGCGGCTGTCCGGCTAGCAAGGGTGAATGCTGGAGGCCACCCACGTGAAAAACATCCGGGAAGAAAAACGGTTCGGGCGACCCAGCCATTTTCCTTTACAAGTATCTACTCGGTTGAATCTGCTCCTAGACTCTGAGTACTGTACACTCCACTTCGCGGCCAACTCTCAGCCACAGACTGCAGAGCGGCTGTCCGGCAAGCAAGAGCACAAGCCAAAAAGTGGAGGGAACATGAAAAAGATTGAAGGGGGCTCGGACAAAACCGAGTCGGCACCCTCCGCATAAAACTTGCAGTACTAAAAGCAAGCATATGATATATTTGCATGGACTAACTTTGTCCTTTTTTATGATCATTTCCATGAACATTTGCCAAAAAACCTCCGCCCAACTTTGCCAAGTTGCCCGGAGGCTTGGGGGCTACTGTCAGAGTAATTGGACACGGATACCCCGAAGACGGCAAGACGATATTTCAAGACATCGGGGCTAGCAAAGCCCCTCAGTCCGACTGTCCGGCCGCTCCTGCCGGCTTCCCTACCGGCTGCGCCAACCAGCCGGCTGCCGACTGCGTCAACCAGCCGGCTGCCGACTGCAGCACAACCCGACACCGACAAGACCCTGACACGATGGCCATACCGCGGACAAGACGGCTATACCCGGACACTGCTGAGCAATAGTGATACACTGTAGCAGGTGTGAGATGTCACATCATTGTCTCCCAAATAGTGAAGTTGGTCACGTGGGCCATCAAATTGTCCCCTGGGCTCCCCTTTATAAGGAGCACCAGGGGAGGCACACGCTCACGGCCACAAGGCCTCACATACAAGCAAGCTAGCTAGCAACCATCCATCCATTCATACACACATGGACTCACACACACTCACGGCCACAAGCCATGGCCATACATGGCCGGCCACTAGCATGCCTCGAATAGGCATATACCAGACCAGATGCACTGGGCACCGATCCCAGATACAGCTCCAGGAGCACTTTGTACTGCCCGATGTACACCCCAGATAGATATACTCAGACATGCAGCAGTAGGAGTATTATCTCTACGGAGAGCTCCGAAGCTGGGTAAACCACCGCGTGCTACTCGCATACCCGCTCCAGGGCCTATCAGCAGCAGTCTTACCCACACACTAAGCCCTTGTGGCATCTGTCGACTCGCAAGCCCCCCGTGAGAAATACCACGACAATCAATCTTAAACCAGCACAAACCCTCCTTCGGGTTGTCAAAGAAATGGCCAAGTCTTTTTATGCTTGCAACTGGGTTCCATCCCGGATTACGGAAGAAGAACAGAACGGATGTGTTGCAACTAGCGCTTTACCAAAGCGGAGTGAAATCCATTGGAGAGCCCCCGGTCCAGAAAATCCTCCTACACCCAAGGATGGCGAGATAGTTGTGTTTGTTGATCATCTGAGCCATGGTTTTAAACCTCCCGGATCAAAAAAATTCCGTGATGTGCTTGCTAGCTTCCAGATCCACCCTCAAGATATTGGACCTAACTCTATGTCCAATATTTGTAATTTTCAAGTGTTTTGTGAGGCTTATCTGCAAGAAGAACCGACCATTGAACTTTTCAGGGACTTTTTCTATTTAAACCGCCGTACTAAATTTGTAGACAGGCCCAATACTGAACTTGGCGGCATTTCAATTTAAAAAAGGAAAGACGTCAGCTTCCCTCACGCCAAGCATCATAGTCACCCTAAGGATTGGAACCAGACTTGGTTCTATCGCAAAGATACTTCCCCTGATGATGAGAATCCTCTGCCGGGTTATCGTGCTCACCGACTTACCAATACACATCCATTTCTCCAAAGGTTGACTGCTAAGCTCAGAGCCTTTGTGGCTAATAGTTTAACATGAATTGACTTTGTTCGTTGCTGGATATCTTGGGGTATTTTGCCTTTAAGCCGTCGCCCCAGTTTAATGTGCGAGTACACAGGGGACTTGAAAGACCCTCAACGTCACACTAACATTCAGTTAACTGATGCTGAAATCACTGAAGTTGTCAAAAAGATACTGGATGAATCGGTGGCTGTCTGCAGCAAAACAGGGCTAAGTCCCTTCTGCGTTTCAAATAAACTGCTAGCTGTAAGAATTTCCTAACCCCTGTTTGAACCTGATATTCTTAACTCTTCCTTATAACCTTTGTCAATCTTTTAACAGGGTGATGACCCATTTTGGAAGAAGAAAGCTTAGGATAAACTGGACAAGACCCCTCGGCCCAAGACAAAGGCCGTCAAAAAGCCTGCCAAGAAGAAAGCAGCTGAGTCCACCGAGTTGAACCTTGACGAGGATATTGACAACCCGGAATCAGAGGTAGAACTTGATTCTCTTGGTTCATTTTTCATACACCTCATTGACAATGACCATTATCAGGATGACACTGAAGCTAGCCAGGCTGATGATGTAGAGGTAATTATTCTTTCCTCCAGTTCAGATCCTCAGCCAACACAGACAACCCGTCAAGCTAACCGGAAAGTAAAATTTTCACACCCTCTAGCTTATCTGGATCCAAACTTTCTTTTGAAGAAACAGCAGCATGAAGCTCGCCGCACAACCCGGTATAGTGGCCAGGTGGTCACTTCATCCGGTTTACCGAACACGCCGGTTCGTAAACGCCGACCAGTGGTTTCATCCATTCCTGACACATCTTACCCCAAGGCTGGTTATTTTCGGCAACCTCTTAATCCATCTGACTCAAACTACCAGGGAACTTCCCATTCATCCTCTGGCGAATCAACAGGGACACAACTTCCACCCCTTAAGACTGTTCCTGGGTAAGCATACTACACTTAACTCTTTATCCCTTGCACCTGTTAATATACTAACCTTTACTTCCATTCATTTCAGAGCCAAAGCTAGGCCCAGCAAAAAGGCCAAATTGAATAAACCGGCTGATGATAACCCGGACACTGAACCGGAAAAGATCCCAGAACAGTTTGAGCCAAATGCTGACGCTATTCTTGATGATCCGCCAACGCAACATCATGAAACCTTTGCTGAACAGATGGAAGATGATCCCACAGGCCATGCTACTGACCCGCCAAGCCCGGCTAAAACTGCAGATAAACTGCCAAGCCCAGTCAAAGCGGCTGATGACCAATCGGATGATGTCATTGTTACTGGTTTAGGCTACACAACTCCCGGTAATCCCATTGCTTTATCAAAACATAGTGCCATGGAAGAATTTGCTGCTATGGATAAGGGCAAGTGGAAAATAGATTAGTAAAGCTATGCCCACCTCAGCGCCCAAGACATCCACTCTGGGTTTTTAAACCGCCTGTACACAAGCCGCGACTATGAAGCCGGTTTAGTGAACCTAATGAAAGAGCGATATGAGGTAAATAATGTTACCTCTGCATAATTGTTTCTCTCTTGTATCCGATTTCTAATACCAACTCTAGTAGCCCCCAAGGGCCGGTTTATGATATCAATGTAAACCGGGACTTTGTAATACTTCAACTTTGCCTGTGTAGCCCTCAAGGGCCGGTTTATCTCTTCAAGATGAATCGGGACTGTATTATGGAGCAAATATACATTAGCCCCCAAGTGCCAAGAATAATACTTGAATTGATCTTGGGACTTATAAGAAAATTTTGATAAGAAGCAATAAGCATTAGCCCCCAAGTGCCAAGTGTATAACTTGTTATGTGCCTGGGACTTCAAAATGCTGCCAACTCATAACATGTATGTCTCTTACAGGCTGAGCTGAGCAAAAAGGAATCTCAAACCGCTGATCTTCAAGAAAATATCAAGTCCCAACAAGAAGAAACTTCCAAAGCCAAAGAGGAGCTGACCAGTGCCTTAGTAGCCATGGAGAAATTGAAGGAAAACTTGCCCTTATCCATGGGTACTGGCTACTAAGGACAGACTGGGACATAGAGAAAACCACACTGCAAAAGAGGGTTGAGGATGCAGAAGTAGCCCTTAAACCGGTGGTAGAAGAGCTGACTGGTTTGAAGCGGCAAATAAATGCCATTACCACTGCCGTGTTTGGTAAGTACCCTTATTATAAGCTGTTAACATGTATTATCCTATGAACTGCCGGTTTACCGATGTGCGTAATGATGCAGGATCTCGCATTACCCATCTTGGCTCTGATATGCAGAAGAAATTGAAGGCTTCTTGTACTCTTATAGAACAATTATATACCGGCACGCAACGGATCATTTGTACTGCCTCTCATAACAAACCACCCCCAACCTTGATCAAGGAAACATTAGAGAAGTTGTCAATGTTGCCTGCCCAGTTTGAGGAGTTAAAAAGATTAGCTGCAAGGGCAGGTGCTCTAACTGCGCTGATCCGGGCTAAAGCATGGATACCAGATCTTGACCCGACTAATGTAGGAAGCGGCTATCCGAGCATAAAGGAGGATGAGTCAGATTTTGACAATGATGACCTCCGAGCTTTGATGAAGGAAATGCGCCCATTAGTGAGCAAATTGGCTAAAGAGACAGATCTTTCTCATTACTAGTCAGTTTATGACACCGACAACAAACAGGTTAATGCACCAACTCATGATGTGGAAAATCTTATCCCGCCAATCCGTAAGCATACCTACGCCCCTGATGTTGAACACTCCACACCTATAAGCGACGAAGCTGTATTGAAGGCCCTAACTGGAATCGACTAGACAACCATTGACTTCCAGCCGCTGGGTGGAGAGGAGGAGGATGAACCGGCGCAGGATGATCCACAACCGTCAAGTCAGCCCAGCGAAGAGTCATGATCCGGAGGCCGGTTTATCCTTTTGCATACTGCAACACTTTGTTGAAAACAATTATCCTTTTGGGCATCAAAGCGCCTTGTAATAGGCTAGTTTAAATACTTGGTCTGCTAAGCCATCGTGCATATTCACTTTGCATGATACTGTTAATCCGTCATGATTATGCTATGTCTGCTTATGATCCTTAGCAGCTTTTATTCAACCTGCTTCTGCATATAAAAAGTGTCCTGGCAGTTTATCGCCTGACGGGTCATGACGCCCAACATATAACCCGGGTTTATAACCAAGGTTGTACTTAAGAATAACCAAATATGAAATATATCATACGTGTGATATTGAATCACATCGTTGGTTTACCAACTTATCTAGTAAGGGTGAGAACCCAAACCTTGAGTACTGATAACTCCTCCATGTTGTGCCGATTTATAATAAATCCGTACCGTGTTGTAATAAACACTGAATTATCCGTATATCATACTGGCGACTTGTAGTCGAAAGCCAGACCGGGTCAATGAACACCAGATTATAGCTGAGTGTATGCTGACGACTTATAATCGACAGCGAAGCCGGGTCAATAGACACCAGCAATATTTTCAGTTTGCTTGGCTGACTTATAGTCAACAGCCAGGTCGGGTCAATAGACACTGGATTAGTATAAACCGCATCAAAATAAATCTCAAAAAGAAAGATTGCAAAAGAAAAGTATGCAAAAAAGAGGCTTTTCATGGGCTGCCAGGCCACTGAGTTAAACCATTTTACAAAGCCTTATAAGATGGAACTCACATTAACCAATCGTCATTTTAACTAAGACAAGTTCAGGGTCTGTATAAGATTGACTTGTCAAACGTTCGACGGGTCATACCAGGATTACCTGGGCGGAGTGACTTACTTAAAAAGGCAGGATAACCCGGGGTTTTAGGTGAATACACCTGGCTTCCAAGACTGGCTTTTATAGCCTATTACAAGGTTATAGACTCTGAATTCTTGTAGAACAAAGAGCCCCCAAGCAATATTTTGAGCTGTGCTCAATGGACGCCTATGTTTGAGTTGTGCTTTGCAACAGACTCCCTTTGGCTCCTTTTGACTTTGGGTAGCAAGCCCCCAAGTTTTTTATGTGGCTTATGAGCTGGATCAATGGGTAATCAGGACTCCGCTTTATAAACAGAAGCCCCCATGTAACCAAAAACTTTTAAGGAAGAAAGGCAGAGGCCCTGCTTTACAAGGGATGCCGGTTTATTATATTGATCATCATAATATATACATTTTCAAGAATATGTACATAAGAGGAGCCTATGGCTCAGGTGTAATAAGGCCGAAGATGAGTGATATTCCACGACCGGTGGGTCTCCTCCTCCAATTTACGTGAGTCTTTGTGCTCTCGAACATCGATAAGGTAGTATGACCCGTTGTGCAGATTCTTGCTCACCACAAAGGGTCCTTCCCAAGGCGGGGACAACTTGTGCATATCAGTCTGATCCTGGAAGAGCCAGAGCACCAGATCCCCTTCTTGAAAAGTTCTGGTTTTAACCCGACGACTGTGATAACGACGCAGATCTTGCTAGTAAATCGCCGAATGAGCCGCTGCAATATCACGCTCCTCATCTAACAGGTCAAGTGCTTCCTGACGTGCTTTCTCATTGCCAGTTTCAATATAAGCCGCCACACGGTGTTAGTCATGACAGATGTCACTAGGGAGAACCGCCTCTGCTCCATAAACCATGAAAAAAGGTGTGTAACCCGTAGATCTGTTGGGTGTGGTATTGATGCTCCATAACACAGAAGGTAACTCCTCCACCCAACAACCCGGCGTCCACTGCAAAGGAACCATAAGCCGGGGCCTGATGCCTCTCAGGATATCTTGATTGGCTCTCTCCGCTTGAACATTAGATTGGGGGTGAGCCACTGATGACACGTCAAGCCGGATGTGCTCACGTTGACAAAATTCTTTCATAGCACCTTTGGACAGATTAGTACCATTATCAGTTATGATGTTGTGTGGAAAACCAAACCGGAAAATCACCTTCTTGATGAATTGAACTGCCGTGGCTGCATCACACTTACTGACTGGCTCTGCCTCCACCCACTTAGTGAACTTATCAACCGCCACCAGAAGGTGGGTCTTCTTATCCCTGGACCTCTTAAAGGGCCCAACCATATCCAACCCCCAAGTTGCAAATGTCCAAGTGATTGGAATCATCCTCAATTCCTAAGCGGGAACATGAGCTCGGCGTGAAAACTTCTGACAACCATCACACGTTTTTACCAAATCCTCAGCATCAGCATGAGCCGTCAGCCAATAGAAGCCGTGATGAAAAGCTTTAGCTACCAGGGACTTTGAACCGACGCGGTGACCACAATCCTGAGGCTCCCGCCGGTTGTCGATATTACAAAACATGATCATCTCATACATCAACATATATCAAATCATATCTTGACCATATCACATCACAACATGCCCTACAAAAACAAGTTAGACATCCTCTACTTTGTTGTTGCAAGTTTTACATGGCTACTACGGGCTTCTAGCAAAAACAATTCTTACCTACGCAAAAACCACAACGGTGTTTCATCAAGTTTGTTGTTTTAACCTTCTTCAAGGACCGGCCGTAGTCAAATTCGATTCAACTAAAGTAGGAAAAACAGACACCTGACAGCCACCTTTATGAAAAACTAGTTGCATGTCTATCAGTGGAACCGGTCTCATGTGCGTGGACATGTAAGGTTGGTCTGGGCCGCTTCGTCCCACAATACTGCCAAATCAAAATAAGATGTTGGTGGTAAGCAGTATGACTACCACTGCCCACAACTCTTTGTGTTCTACTCGTGCATATCATCTATGCATAGACCTGACTCTGATAACACTGTTGGGAAACGTTGCATGCAATACCAAAAATTTCTACGCACACGCAAGATCTATCCATGGACATGTATAGCAACGAGAGGGGGAGAGTGTGTCTATGTACCCTCATAGACTATAAGCGGGAGCGTTCAACAACCCGGTTGATGTAGTCGAACTTCTTCGTGCTCTAACCGATCAAGGACCGAATGCACGACACCTTCGTGTTCTGCACACGTTCACCTCGGTGATGTCCTCCGCCTTCTTGATCCACCAAGACAGCGAGGTAGTAGATGAGTTCCGACACCACCACGGCAGGGTGACGGTGATGGTGAAGTGATCTCCGCAGGGCTTCACCTAAGCAGTACGAAAATATGACCCAGGGAGTAAACGGTGGAGGCCCCCCTTTCCTAATTTGGAGTGCAGGGAAAGGCAGGGGAGGGTGGCGCCCCCTTTCCTTTCTCCCATGAGAGGGAAAAGCAGGAGGGGCTAGCCCTCCCCCTTTCCTTCCCTAGGGCTGAACAAACAAGGGAGGGGGCGCACCAGCCCCCTTGTGGGATGGTCTGTCCCCTCCTTTGGCCCATAAGGCCCATAACTTGCCGGGGGGGGTGCCCGGAACCCCTTCCGATGACCCGATTCCTTCTCGATACGTCCTGAAACACTTCCGGTGTCCAAATACCATCGTCCTACATATCAATATTTACCTCTCAACCATTTTGAGACTCCTCGTCATGTCTGTCATCTCATCCAAGACTCCGAACAACATTCGGTCACCAAAACATATAAATTACATAACAATCGTCAACGAACGTTAAGCGTGCGGGGTTCGAGAACTATGTAGACATGACCAAGACACCTCTCTGGTCAATAACCAATAGCGGAACCTGGATGCCCATATTGGCTCCTATATATTCTACAAAGATCTTTATTGGTTGAACCGTTATGACAACATACAAAATTCCCTTTGTCCATCAGTATGTTACTTGCCCAAGATTCGATCGTCGGTATCTTCATACCTAGTTCAATCTCGTTACCAGCAAGTCTCTTTAATTGTTCCATAATACATCACCTTGTGACTAACTCCTTAGTCATTTTCTTGCAAGATTATGATCTATATTACCGAGAGGGCCCAGAGATACCTCTCCGATACTCGGAGTGACAAATCCTAATCTCGATCTATGCTAACTCAACAAATACCTTCGGAGATACTTGTTGAGCATCTTTATGATCACCCAATTACGTTGTGACCTTTGGTAGAACACAAGGTATTCCTCCGATATCCGGGAGTTGCATAATCTCATAGTCGAAGGAATATGTATTTGACATGAAGAAAGCAATAGTAATAAACCGAACAATCATTATGCTAAGCTAACAGATGGATCTTGTCCATCACATCATTCTCCTAACGATGTGATCCCATTATCAAATGACAACACATGTCTATGGTCAGGAAACCTTAACCATCTTCGATCAACAAGCTAGTCTAATAGAGGCTTACTAGGGACACGGTATTTGTTTGTGTATTCACACATGTATTTAAGTTTCTGATCAATACAATTCTAGCATGAATAATAAACCTTTATCATGAATAAGGAAATATAATATAAAATAATAACTTTATTATTGCCTCTAGGGCATATTTCCTTCAGATGTTTAGAGAGACTCTCAAAATAATATAAGTGAAGCATGAGAGTTCAACAATTTCTATAAAATAAAGCCACTGCCGTGCTCTAAAAAGATATAAGTGAAGCACTAGAGCAAAATTGCCTAGCTTAAAAGATATAAGTGAAGCACATAGAGTATTATAATAAATCACGATTCATGCGTGTCCCTCTCAAAAGGTGTGTACAGCAAGGATGATTGTGGCAAACTAAAAATCAAAGACTCATATAATACAAGACGCTCCAAGAAAAACACATATCATGTTGTGAATAAAAATATATCCTCAAGTAAATTTACCAATAGACGAAGATGAAAGAGGGGATGCCTTACGGGGCATACCCAAGCTTATGCTCTTGGTTGTCCTTGAATATTACCTTAGGGTGCCTTGCGCATCCCAAGCTTAGGCTCTTGCCACTCCTTATTCCATAGTCCATCAAATCTTTACCCAAAACATGATACTTCGCAACACAAAACTCAACAGAAAACTCATGAGATCCGTTAGTATAAGTAAATAAAATCACCACTTATGGTACTGCTGTGAACTCATTCTTTATTTATATTGGTGTAATACTAACTGTATTCCAACTTCTCCATGGTTCATACCCCCTGATACTACCCATAGATTCATCAAAATAAGAAAACAACACATAGAAAATAGAATCTGTTAAAAACAGAACAATCTGTATTAATCTGTAACTCTCGAATACTTCTGTAACTCCAAAAATTCTCAAACATTAGGACAACAAAGTCAATTTGTATCCTAGTCTTCTTCAAAAAAGCGGTATTTTATAACGCTTCTGTTAAAATGAGAAATATTTTTCCGGGCGTGAAAGTTTCTATTTTTCAGCAAGATCAAATCAACTATCACCGTAAACCATCCCAAAGATCTTACTTGGTTCAGACACTAACTAAAACACCAAAACACAATTACTACAGAGGTAACAATGTGTATTTTATTCAAGAACAGTACCAAAAATAAAATAAATCAAAAATAAAATTGGTTGCCTCCCTACAAGATTGTTTAACGCCCCTAGCTAGGCATATTGCAATAGATCTAGGTATTGCCATCTTTGGTATGCAATCCATAAGTAGCTCTCATAATAGATTCTTATGTCAAATTAATTTTCTTTCTAGGAAAGTGTTCCATGCCTTTCCTTAATGGAAATTGAAATCTAATGTTTCCTTCTTTCATATCAATAATTGCACCAATCATTCTAAGGAAAGGTCTACCAAGAATAATAGGACATGTAGGATTGCAATCTATATCAAGAACAATGAAATCTACAGGCAAATAATTCCTATTTGCAACAATAAGAACACCATTAATCCTTCCCATAGGTTTCTTAATAGTGGAATCCGCAAGATGCAAATTTAAAGAACAATCATCAAATTCACGGAAACCTAACACATCACATAAAGTTTTCAGAATCATGGAAACACTAGCACCCAAATCACACAAAGCATGTCACTCATAATCCTTAATCTTAATCTTAATAGTAGGTTCCCACTCATCATAAAGTTTTCTAGGAATAGAAACTTCCAATTCAAGCTTTTCTTCAAAAGATTTCATCATTGCATGAACAATATGTTTAATAAAAGATTTATTTTGATTATAAGCATGAGGAGAATTCAACATGGATTGTGACAAAGAAATACAATCTATCAAAGAACAATTATCATAATTAAAATCCTTGAAATCCAAAAGAGTGGGTTCATTGCTACTTAAAGTTTTGACTCTCCAATCCCACGTTTATCAATTTTTGCATCAAGATCTATAAACTCCAAAGCATTCAGACGCCTTCTAGCTAAAGTTGACTCATCTCAAGTCCCATATTTATCAAGATTTATTTTAGAAAACAAAGATTCAATAGGAGTCACATCAATCACTTTAAGATCTTCATCATTATTTTCACAAAAACTAGAAGAACACGCTTTTACAAACCAATCTCCCTTAGCACGCATCTTAGCGGTTCTTTCTTTACATTCATCAATAGAAATCCTCATAGCTTTTAGAGACTCATTAATATCATGCTTGGGTGGAATAAACCTAATTTTCAAAGAATCAATCTCAAGAGAAATTCTATCCACGTTCCTAGCCAAATCATCAATCTTAAGCAGTTTTTCTTCAACCATAGCATTGAAACTCTTTTGCGAAATAATAAATTCTCTAATATTGTTCTCAAGATCAGAGGACATCTTATTACACTACTGCAGGTTGCTGCTAACGTGACACTATGATCAGAGACCCTTCGACAAAACTATGTATGAAGCAATAATCGCAAACAGTGGTGTAAAAGAACCGTCAAAAAAGGTGCAAAACATTTGCGATGCCGGATGCATCAAACACAGTTCTGATTTTAATTGCATGTGCGATGCAGGGCACATGGTTTAGTTCAATGAACTGTTTGCGATGAGGCGGAACAAAATAAATGGGCAGCCAGATGAAGGCTTGTGCGATATACAACATACGGTTCACTTGGATGAACTTTTTGTGATGAGGAGGAACAATAAAAGAGGGTAGCTAGATAAAGGTGTGTGCGATTGAGGGCATACACTTCAGAAGGATTAACTGTTTGCGATTAGGCAATAGAACAGAAACTAGTCAGCCAGATCAAAGTGTCTGCGATTGATGTCATACACTTCACACGGATGAACTGTTTGCGATTAGCCACAACAAACATAAATAGTTAGATAGATCAACGTGTGTGCGCTAGACGAGCACACACATTCTAATTAAAAGAAGCATGCGATGGTAATAACGAGCACGCATGGTTGTTGGAACAAGACGTGTGCTGACATTGCCTATTGCAGTGCACCCTATGGTGCAAACGCCACATACGCGGCCGAGAAGGCGTGCCCACGTTACGCCTTCTGGGAATAGTGCTGCACTTATAACCGTAAAAAAATTGAGCCTGCGTCCCATCACATTCCAAATTACTGCCACGCTATATTTAATTGCAAACCAGTTCACACCGATCAAAACCTAAACGGTTTCACACTTAGGAGCGTATTAGTACTCATTTATAAATACTACTACTCCAAGATGATTGCACATTCCTCCTCAACTCCTCATCCACAAAAACAAACAAGTCATTCATCATCGTTCCCTTGCGTCTGCCATGGCCAGTGTGAGTTCTGGGTCGAGGGATTGCCACCAGGGAGATGCGAGCATGGAAGCGGAAGCACGAGAGATGTCCCGCCTCGCCGCGAAAGCAGCCGACATGTCCCGCCGCATGGCGGTAGCAGCACGGAGGTCCCACCACGCCGCCGAAGCAGCACGGAGGTCCCGTCACACCGTCGATGCAGCAGACTGGTCCGATCGTGCCTTGGAAGCAGAAGAGAGGTCCCCCAGCGTCACGAATGCAGCAGAGATGTACTCCCATGCCGCGGCGGCTTGGGAAAATGTCTTGCGGGCAGGCGAGGACTCTTACAGGTGCATGCATGCGATCGTCCATAACCAGATGGATCAGACTCCGGCTGGGCGAGATTGCAGGACGACATGAAAGCCTCTTTTGAATAGGCTACCGGCGTCACCCGGCAACTAAATGAGAGCAATGCGAAGCTCCTGGCCAAGGATGACCTGCTGAGGGCGAAGATCATGAGAAGTGCAGAGCAACAGGAGGAGACCACTGCCTTGTTGAAGAGGACCGGTGTCATCATCGAGAAACTTATGGATGAGAATGCCATGCTGTGCATCGAGCGCAGAAGGCTGGTGGAGGAATCCGTGGATACTCTCAAGAAGCATCTTGAGGACAAGAAAGAGCTCATCGCCGCTCGCCGCAGAGACTAGTTCCCGCGGCTTGCAGCAACGCATCAAGAAAGTAGAAATCAGCGAGCCAGATCGTTGTCTTCCTTCTTATTTTTCCCTTGTATATTTGAGGCGTTGCCGCATGTGGCTTTTTAAAATTATGTTCCTAAATATGTAAGACAATTATTATCCACTGTCATCGTCCTTATATTCATCATGCTTTCTATAAGTCGCAGTCTATGCTATATAGGTCCGTCGGATCTTACATCAAGATCCGTGCAAAACTTTCTTTTCAGATTTTCATTTTTCTCACTTAAATCTCAGTCTAGTGACACATATAGCCACGCCGTAGAACATGGGCTCGGGCGCCATTAATGGAGACGTTGGGAGGGAGGTGCGCGGCGGGTAGAGGTCAAAGGGCTCTCCTCCCGATGAGCACGCGAAGGGGTCTGATCGCACACCTCTCGTACTCAAATAGCTACCCCGCACGACACCTCCTAGCCAATATGAAAAGGGGACGCGTGGCGACACGTAATTGGTAAGTAGAACGCCCATGGTTTCAATAGTACTTGTGTTTCCAATTTGTAACGTGACATCACTTGTTCCAAAATGACTTTGATGATTGTTAATGTGTGCGCCTTCGCAAATCGGACAGAAAAATTACCACAACATGCTGGTGCCATGTCATGACACCATGACAAGTTTCATGATTTTCAGGCGTGTTTTAGATTTACATGAATTAAAAAAACAAGTTTCTCAATCTTTCCGGCCGAGCCACGATGTCCAGATGTTTCAATTTCATTCTCATTTCTTGCATGGGACCTAGAAATTCACCCAAGGACACACATGTGATTTTTCAACCAACTTTGGTGCACTGGAGCATGTGCTTGTAGTTCAAATTTGAATTATGCACATTAAATGCCCAGGAACTCAATTAATGTATGAAAAGACCAAACGAACCCAGAATAATTCCAAAATTTAACATGATACTTCTATTTGGTCTAATTTTCCTATGTAAAAAAATTAAGGTGGGAGAAGCTAGTGTATGTATGTCGTTTCACACACAGAGGTGACACGTTCCCTCTCGGAACCACGAGCCTTCTTGAGGGAAGCTCCGGTTTGCAAGAAGCTTACACCAAAGCTTGTCCCAATTCGGCCAAAAAAATACCGCAACATATTGGTGCCATGTCATGACACCATGCCAAGTTTCATAATTTTCACGCGTGCTTTGGATTTACAGGAATTAAAAAACCAAGTTTCTCAATCTTTCCGGCCGAGCAACGATGCCCAGATGTTTGAATTTCATTCCCATTTCTTGCATGGGACCTAGAAATTCACCCAAGGACACACATGTGATTTTTCAACCAACTTTGGTGCACTGGAGCATGTGCTAGTAGTTCAAATTTGAATTATGCACATTAAATACCCAGAAAATCAATTAATGTATAAAAAAGTCCAAATGAACCTGGAATAATTCCAAAATTTAGCATGATACTTCTATTTGGTCTAATCTGCCCGTGTAAAAAAATTAAGGCGGGAGAAGGCAGTGTACGTATGTCGTTTCGCACACAGAGGTGACACGTTCCCTCTCGGAACCACGAGCCTTCTTGGGGGAAGCTCTGATTTGCCAGAAGCTTACACCAAAGCTTGTCCCAATTCGGTCAAAAATTTTACAGCAGCATGTTGGTGCCATGTCATTGACACCATGCCAAGTTTCATGATTTTCAGGCGTGTTTTGGATTTACATTAATTAAAAAACCAAGTTTCTCAATCTTTATGGCCGAGCCACGATGCCCAGATGTTTGAATTTCATTCTCATTTCTTGCATGGGACCTCGAAATTCACCCAAGCATACACATGTGATTTTTCAACCAACTTTGGTGCATTGGAGCATGTGCTTGTAGTTCAAATTCAAATTATGCACATTAAATGTCCAGAAACTCAATTAATTTATAAAAAGGCCAAACAAACACGGAATAATTCCAAAATTTAGCACGATACTTCTATTTGGTCTAATCTGCCTGTGTAAAAAAATTAAGGCAGGAGAAGGCAATGTACGTATGTCGTTTCGCACACGGAGGTGACACGTTCCTTCTCGGAACCATGAGCCTTCTTGAGAGAAGCTCCGGTTTGCAAGAAGCTTACACCAAAGCTTGTCCCAATTCGGCCAAAAAAATTACCGCAGCATGTTTTGTGCCATGTCATGACACCATGCCAAGTTTCATGATTTTCAGGCGTGTTTTGGATTTACATGAATTAAAAAACCAAGTTTCTCAATCTTTCCGTTTGAGCCACGATGCCCAGATGTTTGAATTTCATTCCTATTTCTTGCATGGGACCTAGAAATTCATGCAAGGACACACATGTGATTTTTCAACCAACTTTGGTGCACTCGAGCATGTGCTTGTAGTTCAAATATGAATTATGCACATTAAATGCCCAGAAACTCAATTAATGTATAAAAAGGTCAAACGAACCCAGAATAATTCCAAAATTTAGCACGATACTTCTATTTGGTCTAATCTGCCTGTGTAAAAAATTAAGGCCGGAGAAGGCTGTGTACGTATGTCGTTTTGCACATGGAGGTGACTTGTTCCCTCTCGGAACCACAAGCCTTCTCGAGGGAAGCTTCGGTTTGCAAGAAGCTTATACCAAAGCTTGTCCCAATTCGGCCCAAAAATTTACCGCAACATGTTGGTGCAATGTCATGACACCGTGCCAAGTTTCATGATTTTCAGGCGTGTTTTGGATTAACGGGAATTAAAAAACCAAGTTTATCAATCTTTCCAGCCGAGCCACGACTTCCGGATGTTTGAATTTCATTCTCATTTCTTGCATGGGACCTATAAATCACCCAAAGACACACATGTGATTTTTCAACAAACTTTGGTGCACTGAAGCATGTGCTTGTAGTTCAAATTTAAATTATGCATATTAAATGCCCAGAAACTCAATTAATGCATAAAAATGCCAAACGAACCTGGAATAATTCCAAATTTAAACACGACACTCATGTACTAGTTGCATGTTCACCGTACGTAAATGTTCTAGCAATTCAAACACCATCCTTTCCCTCCATAACACCATTTTGTCTTTCAGAACATAATGAAAAAAATCAGGTATACCACAAACAGTTTACTAGAAAGAATCGTGTGGGATGCAATATAAAATATCTTGGCGCACCGTCTTGTCTGGCTCATGCAGGAAGCTTCGTCGTGTACAGTCCACCGCCCCCGCTTGAACCACACTTGCACGCTAGTTTCTCGCGGCACCGAGCGAATTTTTTTTGCCACCACGGAAATATCTATCTCCCCGCCCCTCCCTTCCACCAAAACCCACATTTCCACAGTTCCTCCTTGCTTTCCAAGTTCAAACCTTCACTGCTGCTTACTGGCAGCTCATCCTCCTCACCGGCGACCCTTCTTCTTACAGTGCCGCCTCCTCGCCGGCTACCCTTCTTCTTGTAGCGCCGCCTCCTCGTCGGCGACCCTTCTTCTTGCAGCGCCACTTCCTCGCCGGCGACCCTTTTCTTGCTGTGCGGCCTCCTCGCCGCCGACCCTTCTTCTCGCTGCGCGGCCTCGTCGATATGGTCAGGTAATCCACACCCCACCCACACCATCCTCCTCCTTTCCCGTCCCACATGCCCCGACCGACGGCGCTACACCTTCCGCCAAAATCACTATCCCCCTCCTCCAATTAAGTGCCGCCCACAGCCATTTTGCACACAGTATAACGTGGAGCTCAGTAGCATGTGGCCACACGCGCGCACGAGGTCGCTATGGCTGCCATGCGTGCCGACCGCCAGATCTTGGAGGAGCACCTCTTTGAGGCCACCATTGACACCGCCACACGGTTGTCTACTTTAAAATACAGTTCGTGCTATTTTCTCGAGGCCACCACCAGTGCCTTCTAGTGATTTGTCCTCTGTAATGTTAATATGCAATCTAATGTTTAGTTAACAGTTTGGTCCTCTGAAATGTAATGTTCAGTTAACACTTTGGTCCAACAATTGCTACATTTCATAGTACTGTTCTCAAGTATTCTTTGTTTTGTTAACTGTCTTATCTTCTAGTACATGTCTCTATTCTGCAATGTCGTGCTCAGTTAACTATTTTGGTTCATTTTGGTCTGATGTCCATGTAACTGTTTGGTTCAGTTCTACAATTTGATTTTCATTTGCTGTGGGTACAATTTTGTATTGTTATGCATGTGAAATAAATCGAATTTGGATGTACTCAATACATATTCTACAGATAGTATGGCAACTCTCAGTTAACCCGATCAAGATCCTACTTATGTGTGTTGCAGGGAAACAATGAGAGACACTGCTGTTTACCATCGAGGTTTGTTCAAGCATGGTCCTTTGGCTAATAGCACATTATTGTGCAGTTGCAGGAATCATTCTAATATTTAGGTTTCTTACAATTTGGTCTTGCACATGTAGGTCCTGCTGTGAGAGGCTTAGACCCACTGTCCGACCCATTTTGCACATGGGGAAATGAGATGTCCATGAATATCAGTCAAGTCAAGAAACTCGGAAAGATTGTTAGGATGAAGAAACTTGCAACGAATAACAGCAAGGTCTTTGTTTGCACAATGAAGAAGACATCACTCAACTATAGGATGGTGCTAACTCTTTTACCTTGTTTTTATCCCTTGTGCCATTTCAAAATTTATAACAACGATTTATGCATATCTTTGTTTTCAGTACTTTTCAAAGCAGTTCACCGATGATTACCTCTCAAACCACCTGCATGGTCAAGAGGCGAGGAAGGTATTCATTCAACACCCACGGTACAATATTGAAGTCTTGCTGAAGAGGACGAAGGTTGGGCGGGCAATTATCCATAGCCACTGGCCTAAAGTTGCAAGGACATTCAACATCACTGAAGGCTCAATATTTGCCTTTCGCTTTTGCAGTTTCCCAGATGAGATTCATCTGTCTATTTACCGTGTTTGATGCTACTTTCCAAAGGTTTTTGATGTTGCATGTGAAACTTGGTGCTGTTGTGTAATGGCATAACCGAGTGCTGAAGCTATCTGATGTAATTCGATTATGAAATCCTGGTTGCTGTTATACGGATATGAAATATCTTGTGTGTTTTATAAGAAATATCAATTTGATTAGTACATGGATTATCAATAATAGGCTAATTACCTTGCTTATTGGGGTTTTCTATTGCAGATGGTTACTCAAACAACACCTTGGGCGATGAAATCAAACAACCCACACAGTTCCTAGAAAGTAGGCGTGTTCGATCAACTAACAATCACACACGACTTTTGGCAGAGAACTGTTTGCGTTAGGCCACCTTGCACAAACGTTTCCACACAAAAAACTGTGTGTGATATACATACGAACGGAAATGATTTTCTGGGATTCACCATGTGAGATGTACATACGAACGGAAACAATTGGGATTCGATGCCCCGTTATATTGCACACGAGCTCATTTTGTGTGCCAGGAGGGCCTATCCCCGACGGTTTCTGGGTCTTGTGGGAAGGACCCCCTATCGCCCACACTCACTTGGCGACAGTTCCAAATGTCGTCGCGAAAAGGGGTTAAAACCCATTTGTATAGCACGTCGTTCTACTAGTGTTATGATTTCCATAAGAATTGTTGTAGGAATTTCCATAATTATTAGAGGAATTACCAGGAAACAACCTAGGATTAAAATTACCTCTATATGCGTTATTACCAAAATTGTTCCTACCAACAAAATTCACATCCATAGATTCATTATTATTCTCAATCAAAGTAGACAAAGGCATAACATTAGGATCAATAGGAGCACTCTTACTAGCAAATAATTTCATAAGTTCATCCATCTTTCCACTCAAAACATTAATCCCTTCAATCACATGCACTTTTTTACTAGTAGAAGATCTTTCGGTATGCCATTGCGAATAATTAACCATAATATTATCTAGGTGTTTAGTAGCTTCTCCTAAAGTAATTTCCATAAAAGTACCTCCCATGGCCAAATCTAAAAGATTTCTAGAAGCAAAATTCAATCCGTCATAAAAATTTTGTATGATCATCCATAGGTTTAAAACATTAGTAGGGCAATTTCGTATCACCAATTTCATCCTCTCCCAAGATTGTGCAACATGTTCATGATCAAGTTGATTAAAATTCACAATATCGTTTCTAAGGGAAATGATCTTAGCGGGAGGAAAATACTTGGAAATAAAAGCATCTTTACACTTTTTCCATGAACCAATACTATTTTTAGGCAAAGATGAAAACCAAGTTTTAGCATGATCTCATAGTGAGAACGAAAATAGCTTCAATTTAACAATATCATTATCCACATATTTATTCTTTTGCATATCACATAATTCAACAAAATTATTTAGATGGGATGCTGCATCTTCACTAGGAAGGCCGGAAAATTGATCTTTCATAACAAGATTCAGCAAAGCGGCATTAATTTCATAAGATTCTGCACTACTGGCGGGAGAAATCGGAGTACTAATAAAATCATTATTATTAGTATTGGAAAAGTCACACAATTTGGTATTCTCTTGAGTCATCATGATAGAGCAACCAATCTAACACACGAGCAAATGAAAAGACGAACGGAAGAAGGGCGAATAACAAGGCAAATCTTTTTGTATTTTTTCGAAAATCGTTTTAGAAGTGGGGGAGAGGAAAACAAGAGGCAAATGGAAAATAATGTAATGCAAGAGATGAGAGTTTTATGATGGGTACTTGGTAGGCTTGACGTAAACCTCCCCGGCAACGGCGCCAGAAATTCTTCCTGCTACTTCTTGAGCTTGCGTTGATTTTTCCCTTGAAGAGGAAAGGGTGACGCGGCGCAGTAAAGATAAGTATTTCCTCAGTTAAGAACCAAGGTATAATTCCAGTAGGAGAACGCGCAAGTCCTCAATAGATGCACCTACACAAACAATCAAACACTTGCACCCAACGCGATAAAGGGGTTGTCAATCCCTTCACGGTCACTTGCAAAGGTGAGATCTGATAGAGATAGATAAAACTAAACAAAATATAAAATACTTTTTGGGTTTTTGTATTATATATCTGAAAATAACAGATTGCAAAATAGTAGATCAGAAACTAATATGATGGAAAATAGACTCGAGGCCATAGGTTTCACTAGAGGCTTCTCTCATGATGGCAAATAATATGGTGGGTGAACAAATTACTGTCGAGCAATTGATAGAAAAGTGCAAAGTTATGACGATATCCAAGGCAATGATTATGCATATAGACATCACGTCCGTGTCAAGTAGACTGACTCCTGCCTGCATCTACTACTATTACTCCACACATCGACCACTATCCAACATCCATCTAGAGTATTAAGTTCATAAAGAATGGAGTAACGCCTTAAGTGAGATGACATGATGTAGAGGAAAACTCAAGCAATATAATGAAAACCCCATATTTTATCCTCGATGGCAACAATTCAATACGTGTCTCGCTACCACTACTTTGTCACTTTGTGAAATCATGCAAGATTGAACCCAGAGCTAAGCACCTCTTCCATTGCAAGAAAAACCAATCTAGTTGGCCAAACCAAACCGATAGTTCGAAGAGAAATAGAAAGATATAAAATCATGCATACAAGAATTCAGAGAAGATTCAAATAATATTCATAGATAAGCTGATCATAAATCCACAATTCATTGGATCTCGGCAAACACACCGCAAAAAGAGATTACATCGGATAGATCTCCAAGAACACTGAGGAGAACATGGTATTGAGAATCAAAGAGAGAGAAGAAGCCATCTAGCTACTAGCTATGGACCCGTAGGTCTGAGGTAAACTACTCACACTTCATCAGAAGGGCAATAGATTAGATGTAGATGCCCTACGTGATCGAATCCCCCTCCGGTGGGATGCTGGAAAAGGCCCCAAGATGGGATCTCACGGGAAGAGAAGGTTGTGGTGGCTGAAAAGTATGTTCTTGGACTCCCCCGAGGGTTTTGGAATATATGTGAATATATAGGATGAAGAGCTAGGTTAGGAAGTCACTGAGGGGCCCACAAGGTAGGGGGACGCGCCCTCCACCCTTGCCGCCTCCTCGTGGCTCTTTTGACTTGGACTCCAAGTCCCCTGGGTGTCTTCTGGTCCAATAAAAATCACCGTGAAGTTTCATTCAGTTTGGTATTCCTTTTCTGCAAAACTCAAAAACAAGGAAAAACAGAAACTGACACTAGGCTCTAGATTAATAAGTCAGTCCCAAAAAATAATATAAAATAGCATATTAATGCATATAAAACATCCAAAACAGATAATATAATAGCATGGAACAAAAAAACTATAGATATGTTGGAGACGTATCACACAGCTTCTTGGGTATTCTCATATTTTAGAACAATTGCAACCATGCAAGCATTGATGGAGAACCGAATAACGCCCTTGTTGGTGTACTGAGAGTTCAAAAAATGCTTCTTCACGAACAGGCTAAACACATGGAAACTTTCAAAAAAATGTCCAAGAGTCGGGCTGAACCAAACCATAGAATAAAGATGCTTCTACTTATGTTCTAAGTTCGGTTCTGCCATGCACGAATGTATGGGGTGGGGCCTTACGCTTCCCAGAGCCTATCCAGAAGGAGTACTTTGCTGCCTTAAATTTTTTGAGAAAAAAGTCACAAAGCTTTGGATATGTTGTGCGTCCACAACATAGCCATTAGTCATAGAGGTAATTCTATGTAGCATGCAATCATAATGTAAACCGCGGACATGACTAGATTTAGCATGATAGTTCACATAACATTGCGAAGCACTTGAGTCTAGTTATTTGCTTTTTACATGGGTTTTGCCGGTGGGAGCAGATCCAGCAACCATGATACTTGCTAACTAGAATGGATCCAATTAGCGTCCTAAGGGTAGAACTTGCAAAGATGGTACTTCTACAGATTTTCAACGTTCCATAAATTTTGCATAGGTGTCCCCTCTTTAGTTTCTAGCCGAACAACACCAGACCTAGTAACTTGAACCAACCTAAAAGGATCTTCCTAGTTTGGTGTAAGCTTGTTTTGTCCCTTTCGGGACTGAATCCAGCGAAAAACAAGGTCACCTTCCTCGAATCCATGGGAACGGATATTACGGCCATGGTAGCGCAAACCCTGCTGATAACATGTTGCATGTACAGTTGCCCAGGATTGGTTATTCTCAAGTAATTCGAGAACGTCGTGTCTTCTTTGCTCTTGATTTTCTTCATCATAAGCTCTTACTTGAAGAGATCTGTACACGAGTTCCATGGGGAGTACCGCTTCAGCTCCATAGACAAGAGCGAAGGGGGTTTCTCATGTTGCTCGGTTTGGTGTCATTCTGAGTGACCAGAGAATGAACTTCATCAGTCCAGTGTCTACCACATTTTTTCAGTGTGTCAAAAGTCTGGGTTCTGAGCCCATGCAACACCTCAACACCATGCCTTTCTACTTTCACATTGCTCCTGGGGTGAGAAACAAATGCATAGCAGAACCAGGTATCGATTTGTTCACAGTATGCCGCGAAGGTGCCACTCGTGAACTGAGTACCGCTGTAAGTGATGATGCGGTTAGGCACATCGAAACGGCAGACCAGTCCACTAAAAGAACTTGCATGCAGACTAATAAGCAATGACTTTCCTGACAGGCTCGACCTGAGACCACTTCATGAACTTGTCGATGGTAACATATAAGTACTCAAAGCCCCCGGTTGCACGGGGAAAAGGCCCGAGGATGTCCGATCCCCATATCGTGAACGACCACGAGAGAGGAATCGTTTGCAAAGCCTACGTTGGTTGATGGATTTCTTTGGAGTGAAACTGACATGCGTCGCAGGTATGCACTAGCTCCTCTGCATCCTTTAAGGCTGTAGGCTAGTAGAATCCTTGACGGACTGCCTTGCCTACAAGTGCCCGCGATCCAAAATGTGTCGCGCACACTCCTTCATGAATGTCTTGCATGAGAGCTTGCCCTTGTTCCTTGGGTATGCATGATACGTCTCCAACGTATCTATAATTTTTGATTGTTCCATGCTATTATATTATCTGTTTTGGATGTTTTATATGCATTAATATGCTATTTTATATGATTTTTGGGACTAACCTATTAACCTAGAGCCCAATGCCAGTTTCTGTTTTTTCCTTATTTTAGAGTTTCGCAGAAAAGGAATACCAAACGGAGTCCAAATGGAGTAAAACTTTCGCGATGATTTTTCTTGGACCAGAAGACACCCAGGAGACTTGGAGTGCAAGTCAGAAGAGCCACGCGGTGGCCACAAGGGTGGAGGGCGCGCCTAGGGGGTAGGCCGCGCCCCCGACCTTGTGGGCGCCTCGGTGACCCCCAGACCTAGATCTTCCTCCAATATATTCTCAAATATCCCCAAAACTTCCAGGGGATCCACGAAACCACTTCTCCACCGCCGCAACCTTCTGTACCCATGAGATCCCATCTAGGGGCCTTGTCGGTGTCAAAACCGGCGGATCTCGGGTAGGGGGTCCCGAACTGTGCGTCTAAGGTGGATGGTAACAGGAGGCAGGGGACACGATGTTTACCTAGGTTCAGGCCCTCTCGATGGAGGTAAAACCCTACTTCCTGCTTGATTGATCTTGATGATATGA
The DNA here is from genome assembly GCF_002162155.2 of Triticum dicoccoides. Taxonomy (NCBI): domain Eukaryota; kingdom Viridiplantae; phylum Streptophyta; class Magnoliopsida; order Poales; family Poaceae; genus Triticum; species Triticum dicoccoides. The sequence continues at coordinate 92,367,980 of NC_041386.1, forward strand.
GTATTACAAGAGTTGATCTACCACGAGATCGTAGAGGCTAAACCCTAGAAGCTAGCCTATGGTATGATTGTATATTGTCCTACGGACTAAACCCTCCGGTTTATATAGACACCGGAGGGGGCTAGGGTTACACAGAGTCGGTTACAAGGGAGGAGATCTACATATCCGTATTGCCAAGCTTGCCTTCCACGCCAAGGAGAGACCCATCCGGAAACGAGATGAAGTCTTTAATCTTGTATCTTCATAGTCCAACAGTCCGGCCAAAGGATATAGTCTGGCTGTCCGGAGACCCCCTAATCCAGGACCCCCTCAGTAGCCCCTGAACCAGGCTTCAATGACGATGAGTCCGGCGCGCAGATTTGTCTTCGGCATTGCAAGGCGGGTTCCTCCTCCGAATACTCCATACAAGTTCCACATACTCTTGGGGAACGTAGTAATTTCAAAATTTTCCTACGCACACGCAAGATCATGGTGATGCATAGCAACGAGAGGGGAGAGTGTGATCTACGTACCCTTGTAGACCGACAGCGGAAGCATTAGCACAACGCGGTTGATGTAGTCGTACGTCTTCACGGCCCGACCGATCAAGCACCGAAACTACGGCACCTCTGAGTTTTAGCACACGTTCAGCTCGATGACGATCCCCGGACTCCGATCCAGCAAAGTGTCGGGGAAGAGTTCCGTCAGCACAATGGCGTGGTGACGATCTTGATGTTCTACCGTCGCAGGGCTTCGCCTAAGCACCGCTACAATATTATCAAGGATTATGGTGGAAGGGGGCACCGCACACGGCTAAGAAAACGATCACGTTGATCAACTTGTGTGTCTAGGGGTGCCCCCTGCCCCCGTATATAAAGGAGCAAGGGGAGGAGGCCGGCCGGCCCTATGGGCGCGCCAAGGAGGAGTCCTCCTCCTAGTAGGAGTAGGACTCCTACTAGGAGGGGGAAGGAAGTGGGGAGGGAGAAGAAAGGGGGGCGCCGCCCCCCCTCTCCTAGTCCAATTCGGACCAAGGGGAGGAGGCGTGCGGCCCACCCTGGCTGCCCTTCTCTCTCTCCACTA
>NC_041386.1:92369333-92426917 GCF_002162155.2 Triticum dicoccoides
GGTACTCCGATTTTCTCCGAAATCACCCGGAACACTTTCGGTGTCCGAATATAGCCGTCCAATATATCAATCTTTATGTCTCGATCATTTCGAGACTCCTCGTTACGTCCGTGATCACATCCGGGACTCCGAACTAACTTCGGTACATCATAACTCATAAACTCATAATATAACTGTCATCGAAACCTTAAGCATGCGGACCCTACGGGTTCGAGAAAAATGTAGACATGACCGAGACATGTCTCCGGTCAATAACCAATAGTGGAACCTGGATGCTCATATTGGCTCCCACATATTCTACGAAGATCTTTATCGGTCAGACCGCATAACAACATATGTTGTTCCCTTTGTCATCGGTATGTTACTTGCCCGAGATTCGATCGTCGGTATCTCAATACCTAGTTCAATCTCGTTACCGGCAAGTCTCTTTACTCGTTTCGTAATACATCATCTCGCAACTAACTCATTAGTTGCAATGCTTGCAAGGCTTATGTGATGTGCATTACCGAGAGGGCCCAGAGATACCTCTCCGACAATCGGAGTGACAAATCCTAATCTCAAAATACGCCAACCCAACATTTACCTTTGGAGACACCTGTAGAGCTCCTTTATAATCACCCAGTTACGTTGTGACGTTTGGTAGAACACAAAGTGTTCCTCCGGCAAATGGGAGTTGCATAATCTCATAGTCATAGGAACATGTATAAGTCATGAAGAAAAGCAATAGCAACATACTAAACGATTGGGTGCTAAGCTAATGGAATGGGTCATGTCAATCACATCATTCTCCTAATAATGTGATCCTGTTAATCAAATGACAACACATGTCTATGGTTAGGAAACATAACCATCTTTGATTAACGAGCTAGTCAAGTAGAGGCATACTAGTGACGTTTAGTTTGTCTATGTATTCACACAAGTATTATGTTTCCGGATAATACAATTCTAGCATGAATAATAAACATTTATCATGATATAAGGAAATAAAATAATAACATTATTATTGCCTCTAGGGCATATTTCCTTCAGTCTCCCACTTGCACTAGAGTCAATAATCTAGATTACACAGTAATGATTCTAACACCCATGGAGCTTTGGTGCTGATCATGTTTTTCTCGTGGAAGAGGCTTAGTCAACGGGTCTGCAACATTCAGGTCCGTATGTATCTTGCAAATCTCTATGTCTCCCACCTGGACTAGATCCCGGATGGAATTGAAGCGTCTCTTGATGTGCTTGGTTCTCTTGTGAAATCTGGATTCCTTTGCCGAGGCAATTGCACCAGTATTGTCACAAAAGATTTTCATCGGACCCGATGCACTAGGTATGACATCTAGATCGGATATGAACTCCTTCATCCAGACTCCTTCGTTTGCTGCTTCCGAAGCAGCTATGTACTCCGCTTCACATGTAGATCCCGCCACAACGCTTTGTTTAGAACTGCACCAACTGACAGCTCCACCGTTTAATGTAAACACGTATCCGGTTTGCGATTTAGAATCATCCGGATCAGTGTCAAAGCTTGCATCAACGTAACCATTTATGATGAGCTCTTTGTCACCTCCATATATGAGAAACATATCCTTAGTCCTTTTCAGGTATTTCAGGATGTTCTTGACCGCTGTCCAGTGATCCACTCCTGGATTACTTTGGTACCTCCCTACTAGACTTATAGCAAGACACACATCAGGTCTAGTACATAGCATTGCATACATGATAGAGCCAATGGCTGAAGCATAGAGAACATCTTTCATTTTCTCTCTATCTTCTGCATTGGTCGGGCATTGAGTCTTACTCAATTTCACACCTTGTAACACAGGCAAGAATCCTTTCTTTGCTTGATCCATTTTGAACTTCTTCAAAATTTTGTCAAGGTATGTGCTTTGTGAAAGTCCAATGAAGCGTCTTGATCTATTTCTATAGATCTTAATGCCCAATATGTAAGAAGCTTCACCGAGGTCTTTCATTGAAAAACTCTTATTCAAGTATCCCTTTATGCTATTCAGAAATTCTATATCATTTCCGATTAGTAATATGTCATCTACATATAATATCAGAAATGCTACAGAGCTCCCACTCACTTTCTTGTAAATACATGCTTCTCCAAAAGTCTGTACAAAACCAAATGCTTTGATCACACTATCAAAGCGTTTATTCCAACTCCGAGAGGCTTGCACCAGTCCATAAGTGGATCGTTGGAGCTTGCACACTTTGTTAGCTCCCTTTGGATCAACAAAACCTTCCGGCTGCATCATATACAACTCTTCTTCCAGAAATCCATTCAGGAATGCAGTTTTGACATCCATCTGCCAAATTTCATAATCATTAAATGCGGCAATTGCTAACATGATTCGAACAGACTTAAGCATCGCTACGGGTGAGAAGGTCTCATCGTACTCAATCCCTTGAACTTGTCGAAACCCTTTTGCGACAAGTCGAGCTTTGTAGACAGTAACATTACCGTCAGCGCCAGTCTTCTTCTTAAAGATCCATTTATTCTCAATTGCTTGCCGATCATTGGGCAAGTCAACCAAAGTCCATACTTTGTTCTCATACATGGATCCCATCTCAGCTTTCATGTCTTCAAGCCATTTTGCGGAATCTGGGCTCACCATCGCTTCTCCATAGTTTGTAGGTTCATCATGATCTAGTAGCATGACTTCCAGAACAGGATTACCGTACCACTCTGGTGCGGATCTTACTCTGCTTGATCTATGAGGTTCAGTAGTATCTTGTTATGAAGTTTCATGATCATCATCATTAGCTTCCTCACTAATTGGTGTAGGTGTCACGGAAACTGGTTTCTGTGATGTACTACTTTCCAATAAGGGAGCAGGTACAGTTACCTCATCAAGTTCTACTTTCCTCCCACTCACTTCTTTCGAGAGAAACTCCTTCTCTAGAAAGTTTCTGAATTTAGCAACAAAAGTTTTGCCTTCGGATCTGTGATAGAAGGTGTATCCAATAGTTTCCTTTGGATATCCTATGAAGACACATTTCTCCGATTTGGCTTCGAGCTTATCAGGTTGAAGCTTTTTCACATAAGCATCGCAACCCCAAACTTTCAGAAACGACAACTTTGGTTTCTTGCCAAACCACAGTTCATAAGGCGTCGTCTCAATGGATTTTGATGGTGCCCTATTTAACGTGAATGCGGCCGTCTCTAGAGCATAACCCCAAAACGATAGAGGTAAATCAGTAAGAGACATCATAGATTGCACCATATCAAGTAAAGTATGATTACGACGTTCGGACACACCATTACGTTGTGGTGTTCCGGGTGGCGTGAGTTGCGAAACTATTCCGCATTGTTTCAAATGTACATCAAACTCGTAACTCAAATATTCTCCTCCACGATCAGATCTTAGGAATTTTATTTTCTTGTTACGATGATTTTCAACTTCACTCTGAAATTCTTTGAACTTTTCAAATGTTTCAGACTTATGTTTCATTAAGTAGATATACCCATATCTGCTTAAATCATCTGTGAAGGGGAGAAAATAACGATATCCGCCACGAGCCTCAACATTCATCGGACCACATACATCTGTATGTATGATTTCCAACAAATCCGTTGCTCTCTCCATAGTACCGGAGAACGGTGTTTTTGTCATCTTACCCATAAGGCACAGTTCGCAAGTACCAAGCGATTCATAATCAAGTGGTTCCAAAGGTCCATCAGTATGGAGTTTCTTCATGCGCTTTACACCGATATGACCCAAACGGCAGTGCCACAAATAAGTTGCACTATCATTATGGACTCTGCATCTTTTGGCTTCAACATTATGAATATGTGTGTCACTACTATCGAGATTTAATAAGAATAGACCACTCTTCAAGGGTGCATGACCATAAAAGATATTACTCATATAAATAGAACAACCATTATTCTCTGATTTAGATGAATAACCGTCTCGCATCAAACAAGATCCAGATATAATGTTCATGCTTAACGCCGGCACCAAATAACAATTATTTAGGTCTAATACTAATCCCGAAGGTAGATGTAGAGGTAGCGTGCCGACCGCGATCACATCGACTTTGGAACCATTTCCCACGCGCATCGTCACCTCGTCCTTAGCCAATCTTCGCTTAATCCGTAGTCCCTGTTTCGAGTTGCAAATGTTAGCAACGGAACCAGTATCAAATACCCAGGTGCTACTGTGAGCATTAGTAAGGTACACATCAATAACATGTATATCACATATAACTTTGTTCACCTTGCCATCCTTCTTATCCGCCAAATACTTGGGGCAGTTCTGCTTCCAGTGACCAGTCTGCTTGCAGTAGAAGCACTCAGTTTCAGGCTTAGGTCCAGGTTTGGGTTTCTTCTCTTGAGTAGCAACTTGCTTGTTGTTCTTTTTGAAGTTCCCCTTCTTCTTTCCTTTGCCCTTTTTCTTGAAACTAGTGGTCTTGCTGACCATCAGCACTTGATGCTCCTTCTTGATTTCTACCTCCGCAGCTTTCAGCATTGCGAAGAGCTCGGGAATAGTCTTATTAATCCCTTGCATATTATATTTCATCACGAAGATCTTGTAGCTTGGTGGCAGTGATTGGAGAATTCTATCAATGACACAATCATCTGGAAGATTAACTCCCAATTGAATCAAGTGATTATTATACCCAGACATTTTGAGTATATGCTCACTGACAGAACTGTTCTCCTCCATCTTGCAGCTATAGAACTTATTGGAGACTTCATATCTCTCAATCTGGGCATTTGCTTGAAATATTAACTTCAACTCCTGGAACATCTCATATGCTCCATGATGTTCAAAACGTCGTTGAAGTCCCAATTCTAAGCCGTAAAGCATGGCACACTGAACTATCGAGTAGTCATCAGCTTTGCTCTGCCAGACGTTCATAACATCTGGTGTTGCTCCAGCAGCAGGCCTGGCACCCAGTGGTGCTTCTAGGACGTAATTCTTCTGTGCAGCAATGAGGATAATCCTCAAGTTACGGACCCAGTCCGTGTAATTGCTACCATCATCTTTCAACTTTGCTTTCTCAAGGAACGCATTAAAATTCAACGGAACAGCAGCACAGGCCATCTATCTACAATCAAACATAAACAAGCAAGATACTATCAGGTACTAAGTTCATGATAAATTTAGGTTCAATTAATCATATTACTAAAGAACTCCCACTTAGATAGACATCCCTCTAATCCTCTAAGTGATTACGTGATCCAAATCAACTAAACCATGTCCGATCATCACGTGAGATGGAGTAGTTTCATTGGTGAACATCACTATGTTGATCATATCTATTATATGATTCATGCTCGACCTTTCGGTCTCCATGTTCCGAGGCCATATCTGTATATGCTTGGCTCGTCAAGTATAACCCGAGTATTCCGCGTGTGCAACTGTTTTGCACCCGTTGTATTTGAACGTAGAGCCTATCACACCCGATCATCACGTGGTGTCTCAGCACGAAGAACTTTCGCAACGGTGCATACTCAGGGAGAACACTTCTTGATAATTAGTGAGAGATCATCTTAAAATGCTACCGTCAAACAAAGCAAGATAAGATGCATAAAAGATAAACATCACATGCAATCAATATAAGTGATATGATATGGCCATCATCATCTTGTGCTTGTGATCTCCATCTTCGAAGCACCGTCATGATCACCATCGTCATCGGTGCGACACCTTGATCACCATCGTAGCATCATTGTCGTCTCGCCAATCTTATGCTTCCACGACTATCGCTACCGCTTAGTGATAAAGTAAAGCATTACAGCGCAATTGCATTGCATACAATAAAGCGACATCCATATGGCTCCTGCCAGTTGCCGATAACTTGGTTACAAAACATGATCATCTCATACAATAAAAATTAGCATCATGTCTTAACCATATCACATCACAACATGCCCTGCAAAAACAAGTTAGACGTCCTCTACTTTGTTGTTGCAAGTTTTACGTGGCTGCTACGGGCTTAAGCAAGAACCAATCTTACCTACGCATCAAAACCACAACGATAGTTTGTCAAGTTGGTGCTGTTTTAACCTTCGCAAGGACCGGGCGTAGCCACCCTCGGTTCAACTAAAGTTGGAGAAACTGGCACCCGCTAGCCACCTTTGTGCAAAGCACGTCGGGAGAACTGGTCTCGCGTAAGCATACGCGTAATGTCAGTCCGGGCCGCTTCGTCCAACAATATCGCCAAACCAAAGTAGGACACGTTGGTAAGCAGTATGACTTATATCGCCCACAACTCACTTGTGTTCTACTCGTGCATATAACATCAACACATAAAACCTAGGCTCGGATGCCACTGTTGGGGAACGTAGTAATTTCAAAATTTTCCTACGCACACGCAAGATCATGGTGAAGCATAGCAACGAGAGGGGAGAGTGTGATCTATGTACCCTTGTAGACCGACAGCGGAAGCGTTAGCACAACGCGGTTGATGTAGTCGTACGTCTTCACGTCCCGACCGATCAAGCACCGAAACTATGCCACCTCCGAGTTTTAGCACACGTTCAGCTCGATGACGATCCCCAGACTCCGATCCAGCAAAGTGTTGGGGAAGAGTTCCGTCAGCACGACGGCGTGGTGACGATCTCGATGTTCTACCGTCGCAGGGCTTCGCCTAAGCACCGCTACAATATTATCGAGGATTATGGTGGAAGAGGGCACCGCACACTGCTAAGAAAACGATCACGTGGATCAACTTGTGTGTCTAGGGGTTCCCCTGCCCCCGTATATAAAGGAGCAAGGGGAGGAGGCCGGCCGGCCCTATGGGCGCGCCAAGGAGGAGTCCTCCTCCTAATAGGAGTCGAGGGGGAAGGAAGTGGGGAGGGAGAAGGAAAGGGGGGCGCCGCCCCCCCCTCTCCTAGTCCAATTCGGACCAGGGGGAGGAGGCGCGCGGCCCACCCTGGCTGCCCTTCTCTCTCTCCACTATGACCCATATGGCCCATTACTTCTCCCGGGGGGGTTCCGGTAACCCTCCAGTACTCCGGTTTTCTCTGAAATCACCCGGAACACTTCCGGTGTCCGAATATAGCCATCCAATATATCAATCTTTATGTCTCAATCATTTAGAGACTCCTCGTTATGTCCGCGATCACATCCGGGACTCCGAACTAACTTCGGTACATCAAAACTCATAAACTCATAATATAACTATCATCAAAACCTTAAGCGTGCGGACCCTACGGGTTCGAGAACAATGTAGACATGACCGAGACATGTCTCCGGTCAATAACCAATAGCGGAACCTGGATGCTCATATTGGCTCCCACATATTCTACGAAGATCTTTATCGGTCAGACCGCATAACAACATATGTTGTTCCCTTTGTTATCGGTATGTTACTTGCCCGAGATTCGATTGTCGGTATCTCAATACCTAGTTCAATCTCATTACCGGCAAGTCTCTTTACTCGTTTCGTAATACCTCATCTCGCAACTAACTCATTAGTTGCAATGCTTGCAAGGCTTATGTGATGTGCATTACCGAGAGGGCCCAGAGATACCTCTCCGACAATCAGAGTGACAAATCCTAATCTCGAAATACGCCAACCCAACATTTACCTTTGGCGACACCTGTAGAGCTCCTTTATAATCACCCAGTTACGTTGTGACGTTTGGTAGCACACAAAGTGTTCCTCCGGCAAACGGGAGTTGCATAATCTCATAGTCATAGGAACATGTATAAGTCATGAAGAAAAGCAATAGCAACATACTAAACGATCGGGTGCTAAGCTAATGGAATGGGTCATGTCAATCACATCATTCTCCTAATAATGTGATCCCGTTAATCAAATGACAACACATGTCTATGGTTAGGAAACATAACCATCTTTGATTAAAGAGCTAGTCAAGTAGAGGCATACTAGTGACGTTTAGTTTGTCTATGTATTCACACAAGTATTATGTTTCTGGATAATACAATTCTAGCATGAATAATAAACATTTATCATGATATAAGGAAATAAAATAATAACATTATTATTGCCTCTAGGGCATATTTCCTTCACATACCACCGTAGAGAGAATAATGTTTCCACAAATCTAGTCTGCTGACATGTTTGACAGCATGACACCACGTCACGGCCCGGTCATTATTCGAACCGTTTTTCTCAACCAGCTACTGCGCACATCGCGCGGTGGTTTCCTTGGCACATCTTGTCGAAGCAGAGATCGTGTCCCTTTATCAGGGGATTCCCATCAATATGGATGCGGGTAACCCAACCGCACCATCAATTACGGCGCTTGGGGAATAAAAGGTTTTACCACGTGTGTGGGGAGGTGCATCGCCTCTTCCGCCCTTATAAAGGGACTAGGATTCACTCTTTTCACCCACGCCTCCTTCCCCATTCATTCCATTCTACTTAGGCTCCAGCGCCCGAGCATTCACCTTCTCTACCCACAAAAGGTCTTCCAAAGATGTCCGGATCCGGAGCAGGAGGCAAATGGATGGCCTCTACCGTCCGAGAGAAGGATATCAAAAAGCTTCGGGAGGCCGAGTATCTGGTCAAGAAAATCGGCCACCATCTCCCTACGGCGGGACAAATCGCCCCTACTTCGGAACCCCACGAGAGGGTTGTATTCCTTCCTCACTTTGTCCGCGGGCTAGGGTTTCCCCTCCACCCGTTTGTCCGTAGCATCATGTACTATTACGGGATCGATCTTCACGATCTGTCCCCCAATTCCTTCCTCAACATATCGACATTCATTGTCGTGTGCGAGGATTTTCTCCGTATTTCGCCGCACTTCAGTTTATGGCTGAAGGTTTTTAATGTGAAGCCCAAGGTGGTGGGCGGTGAGCACGCCGAGTGCGGGGGCGCTATGGTGAGCAGGATGCCCAACATCGTATGGCCAAGGGGAACCTTTAATGATTCTGTCAAGGAGTGGCAACATAAGTGGTTTTACATCACCGAGTCGTGCTACAAGGAACGGGCCGCCTCTCCCGAGTTTCGATCCGGTGCCCCTCTGCGGCTTACATCCTGGGTCAAGAAAGGCCTGGACTGGTCCTCATCCGACGAACTATCGGTGCTCCAGACACGCGTTAAAGATATGGGAGATAAGAACATTGAACTTGTCAACGTAGTCTAGGTGATGTTAGTCCGTCGGATACTGCCTTGCCAACACCGGACTTGCAATCTATGGGATTTCGTTCCAGCCAGGCACCAAAATTTGCGAAGGTTCTTCGGCTCCTCGCACGAGGACATTTGGAAGGTGCTTTTCAAGTCCAACAAATTATGGCCGGACTCCGCCGAAGACCGCGGGTACCAACTGTCCCGCCCTGCAAGTTCGGTGAGTTTATCAAACTTTTCTATCTGCATGACCCAAAGGAAGTGCTTAACACATGTTTATTCAACTCCCCCAGAGCTGGATGAAGAAGGCGGAGCGGATCCATTGTCCGGCCCCGTTGCCCGAAGACCCGGCCATCCCACTTCTGACGAAGATGCTGGTCCTGGCGCCCTACAAGGTGTCGAAGAAGACGACCAAAAAGGAGGCCAAAAAGACCCGGGGCGGCCTTTGTCGTCGCGGCACTTCGGGCACAATACCCGAAGGCTCTGATGCTCGTTCTGCCTCCGAAGAGGACAAAGAGGAGGAGGAAGATGAATCCCCTGCGGGGGAAAGGAGGAAGAGGACGGCCTCCGCACCCTTGGAGGCCGAACTGCCCAAAAGGGGAAAAGCTTCTCTTCCAGAGGAGTCCACTGCCGCCGCCGACAGTGGCCCAGCATGGGATCCCAGGGCCCAGCCCCTGGTGAACTCATAAGTATATAAAATCCAAGTACGTTTAAGCATCTGAACTCATCGTGGCTTAGTATTTTAACCTTAAGCCATATTTTTTGGTAGTCCGGTGAGGTCCCGTACCCAACAATCCTCATCAGAGGACCTGCTGAGCTCAAATGCTATGGAGAGCGGGACGCCCCCAAAGGCCCCTTCCTCCAACTAGGTGCATAACACCGAGGCTTCTTCCTAGAAGGACCCCGGCCAAGGAGGAAAGGGAGAAACCGTGAAGGCGGCGCCTGGAGGTCAAACCGCAGGGGCCGGACACGTGGGGGAAAGGATTCCCATGGGGTCTGACGGCGGGGGCGATCCTAAGTTTGGCTCCCCACCAGATGCGATTCCAGGGGCCTATATGGCTCCAGAATCAAGAAGGCAGCCTCCCTCGGCTGGAGGGGGCGTGCCTGTTCCACTGGCGACCTTTATCCATCCAGAGGTGTCGGATGCTTTGCTGGTGGCGTTACGAGATGCCTCCATCGTTGACGAACACCGTGCCCTTATGGGTGCGGTGATTGAGAAGATTCAGTCAACTGAGAGTGGACTGAACGAAGCCTGTATCAGCCTTATAAGAGGCTTTGAGGTATGTTTTATAAGTTGTCGAAGAGTGTCATAGTATGGATAGTAACCCCTGATACACTGTTCGGTGAAAGAAGGAACCGGACAGGGGATCGCATTGATGATCACAGGAAGACTTACTGAATGATATTGATTTCTCTTCTGTTTCAAGCAGATACCTGTAGCGGCTGCTGCCTCTCGTACAGCAGAGATCTCCGGACTGAATCAAAGTCTGGAGCAGGCCATAGAAGAAATTGGCCAATTGAAAATGCAGTTGAGGGATAAACAAGGTATGCACAAGCGTTGCGCGCATTTATTGTGAAATAATTGTTCATTATGAAATAAGCCGCATAATTTGTGCTAGGAGTTATGACCGAAGTCGAGGTCCTCAAAAGGGCCGTTGCCGAGGCCGAGGAAAAGGCGGCCACGGAGCGGACTCTTCGTGAGAAACACGAGGCCAGAGTTATTAAAGCTGAGAAGGAGCTGCAAGAGGCCGTAAGTAAATGTGAGACCTTGGAGCAGAGTTTAATGGAGAAAGAGTCCGAACTCACCAAGGCGCGTCAAGCCAGGAGCGATGCCCGGGGGAAAAACCCAAAGCGCCCTGCAGGGGATCCAAGAGGTGAGGAAGATCACGGCGGGTAAGGCTTTTCCCATGTAAAGCAAGTATTTGAAGGGAAAACTATGTTTCTGATTGTGAATCCGGACTTCTCATGTGTATTTGCCGAGCTACCTCACAGCATATCAGATGCTGCTCACTTCTATCGAGCCACTGATAAGCTCTTTTGGTCGCAGTATTTGGCGCCGGATTATCTGGTGCCTTTCGCCGATCAACTGAAACAGCTGATCGAACTGCATAAGGCAGCGGAACTAGCCATGAAAGATATAGTTATCCGGCTATGTCTTGTCGAGCCGATTCCAAGAAGCTACTTCGGGCTCATGAGGCGGCTCGTAAGCGCTTGCCCTGGACTTGACGTCATCAAGCGGTCGGTCTGTATAGAAGGAGCGCGAATGGCCTTCGCCCTTGCGAAGGTGCACTGGGGGAAGATGGATGCCGAAAAGCTAGTGACCGAGGGACCGCCAGAGGGGAAGGAGCACCGCAAGCCCGAATTATATTATAAAAGTGTCATGAAAGGATCCTACCTTGCAGCGGAGCTATGCACCAAGGACATTATATTTCCATGAATGCCGATCATGTTGTCCTTTGTAATGTTTGAACAAGGTCGTTTATATGCCGCCTGTTATATAAAATTTTACCCTCCTTTGCGGCCGTTTTTACGTTAAGACTGAGAGTTAGCCAGTCGTCGGCTTCTGCCCCCACGTAAGAAGTACGGGGGTGTTTGGGATAAACCTGAGCACTCTTTATCCCAGTTTGGGTCCTCCGAAGGAGGTGCTCAGCACAACGAACCAGGCAATCGGACTATAGGGCTTTATCACTCCCACTTAGCCATCAGAGCTTTAGTATGGTCGGCGTAGCCCCTTGTGTTCGGAAGACCGTACTAGGGGCTCTATGAGCGCCTGATCGGAGAAAGAGCCGATCCATCGCACGCTGCATTGGTTATGGTATTATGTGGGAGAAATCTTTAAAGATTTTGTGACCGCTCGAACAGCTGACCAGCTCGCGCCGTATCATGACAGTCAGTTTTCGGCTTTCTCTACTAAGGTGCTCATTTGAAAGAACCGGGACACAATCGCAGTAGTTCTCCCAGTGCTACCTTAGCCAATATAGCGGAACGTAAGGTACCAAAACGTGGGAGCCGGGCAAACCCAACTATTGACCCAAGACATGATTCGGAGCTGATGCATATAATGCTATAAGTTTGGGGTACCGAACTTCCATGAAGCTGTTCGGACTTTTATTGCCGTGTTACGGGGAAAATGAAGCCCCTGGCATATTTAAGGCATATCGCTGTGTACGGATGCCATTTGACAAAATGATTTCGATAAGAAATAATCAGTAGGTAAACGTCATATAAATCCACATGTTGTATTTGAATAATACGCCTATGCGTATGGGTACAAGTAATGTGATAAAAAAGGAGTTGTGATAGCAGAACCTGCTGTGACCAGGGGGAAGAGGTTGAGTGCGGATCCATATTATAGCCGGACATTCACTGCGGGGAATGTCTAGGGATCCCCTGACGCATTCAAGCTGCCTCCATGGAGTCCGTCCTGGTCGGTGCAAAGGTGAACCCGTGAAGGGAATATAAGAAATTCTTTCGTGCCTGAGGGTGGTTGAACCGCGGAGTTTGGCCTGTCATGGCCTTCGCCGGAGTGTTTAGTTGAGCTCTGGACGAGACGGGGTATCCTTCCGCGAAGTAATTCGGTGCCCCTTTACAGTGTCCGGGAGCCTGGGCGTCGACTAGAGGTTCGGCTGCAAGGTGCTGCTCGTTGTTTCTGCTGCTAAGGTAGTGATGTATTTGTTGGTGCCGAAGGAATGTTCGGCCTTGCCTTGAACCGTGATGACGCCGCGTGGGCCGGGCATTTTGAGCTTACGTTAGGCATAATGTGGCACCGGCGTTGAATCGAGCAAACGTGGTTCACCCGAGCAGTGCTTGATAGTCACAATGGAAAGGGGCGATTTCAAAGATTAACTCTTCGATACGGTAATTTTCTGGTGATCCAAAGATTACCTCAAGGGCAATAGAGCATGTACAGCTAACCTCCATACCTGGTATAATGCCTCTAAAAGTGGCTTTAGTGGGCTTGATCGCTGAATGATCGATGCCCATCTTGCGCACTATGTCCTGGTAAAGCAGATTTAAACTGCTACCTCCGTCCATAAGGACTCGAGTGAGGTGGAACCCGTCTACGATTGGGTCAAGGATTAGTGCGGCTGGATTGCCCTGATTGGCGGTAACCGGACGATCCAGTGCGGTTGAAGGTGACCTGCCCTAGCTTATATTGTGGGACAGCTGGTTCCATTCAGCCGCCGTACCTAGGGGTGCATATTTGGTCCAAGTTGGCAATTTGGGTGGTATTTACCACATTCACCGATTGAATATGGGGGGGGGGATTTCTTTTGCCCTCCTGTGTTTGGCGATCTGGGCTCTTTGTCGCTATCGTCGCTTTGAGACCCCTCTTCATTTTTGGCGCTTGCCTTGTCGGCTTGTTTGAAGACCCAACATTCTCCGTTGGTATAGGTGGCTGGCATTTCTGGGGTGCCATGAATTTGGCATTGGAGAGCGAGTATGCAGTCCAGACTGGATGGACCCGGATTCAATACGTCTCGCAGGTCCCGTGTATTGCCCCGGGCCTTGGTATTTTTGTTTGAGTGGCGGCGGGGTGCAGGCTGAACTTCAGGCTGAAACGCCTCTCTGGCTCAGCCACAAGGTGGCCGATCAGCCGCATCGTACACTGGTGATATTATTCCTTGGCTGCAAGGACTTCGGTCCATCTGTCTGCTAGCAAGTCTTGATCATCTTGAAGCTGTTGTTGCTTTTTCTTCAAACTATTTGCTGTAGCCATAAGCCGGTGCTTGAAGTGCTCCTGCTCGACGGGATCCTCGGGCACAATGAATTCTTCGTCGCTGAGGCTCACCTCGTCTTCGGAGAGAGGCATGTAATTGTCCTCCTCCGATTCTCCATCTGCTGCTTGCTCTGGAGGGTTGGCTTGTTCATCCTTCCGCTTTACATCATGCTGGAGGGGATTGTGGTTGTCTTCGGCATTATCCGGAGTGTTATTGCCTCTTGTGCCGGTATCACTACTTTTGCTGTGGCGGGACTTAAAGCGGCGCCGCTGACGTCGGCGCTTGGGTTGCTTCTTGGGGGAGTCATCCTCCGCTGTCTCGTCGCCATTGCTTTCTTTGGGGGTGTCCACCATGTATATATCATATGATGAGGTGGCAGTCCAGCGCCCTATGCGCGGTGGTTCCTGTTCGTCTCCTGCATCGTCGTCCATACCGTCGATGTCTTCGGAGTCAAAGTTGAGCATGTCGGTTAAATCATCGACGATGGCTACTAAGTGGGTGGTGGGTGGGCATCGATTTTCTTCGTCGTCCGCATCCCATTCTAGCCGGATATAGTCCGGCCAAGGTTCTCTTGACAAGGAGAGAGACCTTAATGAATTTAGCACATCGCCGAAAGTCGAGTGCTGCAAGATATCCGTGGAGGTGAAGTCCATGATCGGCGCCCAGTCGGATTCGATAGGCACGGATGTAGGTGGCTCGGAGTCCGTGGCCAGAGACAAATCCAATGGTTCGGCGACACGGCTCCCGTAAGGGGTCAAGTCAGTATCTGGCTCCATCGCCACTGAGAGTACGGCCTCCATGGCGGGGTCTATCCCTCCGTCCTCGGATGGCGCAATTTGCTCCGGATTGAAGGCCAGAGTAGCTGCAGATGCGATCTCTCGAACACTGTCCGACGGTAGAGTTACATCATGCTCGTCGTGATTGTGCGGCGCACCTGACATGGGCTCGAATCCGTCGAAGATCAAGTCTCCGCGGATGTCGGCAGTGCAGTTTAAGTTTCCGAACCTGACCTGATGGCCAGGGGCGTACCTCTCGATCTGCTCCATATGGCCAAGCAAATTGGCCCGCAGTGCGAAGCCACCGAATATGAAGATCTGTCCGGGCAGGAAAACCTCACCCTGGATAGCATCATTACCGATGATCGAGGGGGGCATCAAGCCTTACGGTGATGGCATAATGGAACTCTCAATGAAAGCACCAATGTCGGTGTCAAAACCGGCGGATCTCGGGTAGGGGGTCCTAAACTGTGCATCTAAGGCGGATGGTAACAGGAGGCAGGGGACATGATGTTTACCCAGGTTCGGGCCCTCTCGATGCAGGTAAAACCCTATGTACTGCTTGATTGATCTTGATGATATGAGTATTACAAGAGTTGATCTACCATGAGATCATAGAGGCTAAACCCTAGAAGCTAGCCTATGGTATGATTGTATATCGTCCTACGGACCAAACCCTCCGGTTTATATAGACACCGGAGGGGGCTAGGTTACATAGAGTCGGTTACAAGGGAGGAGATCTACATATCCGTATTGCCAAGCTTTCCTTCCACGCCAAGGAGAGTCCCATATGGACACGAGATGAAGTCTTCAATCTTGTATCTTCATAGCCCAACAGTCCAGCCAAAAGATATAGTCCGGATGTCCGGAGACCCCCTAATCCAGGACTCCCTCAGCCTTTTCCGGCATCCTGTCGGAGGGGGATTCGATCACGGAGGACTTCTACATCAACACCATTGCCTCTCTGATGAAGCATGAGTAGTTTACCACAGACCTACGGGTCCATAGCTAGTAGCTAGATGGCTTCTTCTCTCTCTTTGATTCTCAATACCATGTTCTCCTTGACGTTCTTGGACATCTATTCGATGTAATACTCTTTTCTGATGTGTTTACCGGGATCCGATGAATTGTGGATTTATGATCAGCTTATCTATTAATATTATTCGAATCTCCTCTGAATTCTTATATGCATGATTTGATATCTTTGCAAGTCTCTTCGAACTATCGATTTGGTTTGGCCAACTAGATTGGTTTTTCTTGCAATGGGAGAAGTTCTTAGCTTTGGGTTCAATCTTGCGGTGCTCGATCCTAGTGACAGAAGGGGAACCGATAAGTATTGTATTGTTGCCATCAAGGATAACAAGATGGGGTTTTAATCATATTGCTTGAGTTAATCCCGCTACATCATGTCTTCTTACTTAATGCGTTACTCTGTTCTTATGAACTTAATACTCTGGATGCAAGAAGGAGTCGGTCGATGTGTGGAGTAATAGTAGTAGATGCAAAATCATTTCGGTCAACTTGACACAAACGTGATGCCTATATTCATTATCATTGCCTTAGATATCATCATAACTTTGCGCTTTTCTATCAATTGCTCGGCAATAATTTGTTCACCCACCGTATTATTTTCTATCTTGAGAGAAGCCTCTAGTGAAACCTATGGCCCCCTGGTCTATTTTCCATCATATAAGTTTCTGATCTATAATTCTAGTTTCCTATTTACTTACTTTGCAATCTTTTACTTTCCGTTCCATAAACCAAAAATATTACTTTACTATTTATCGATCTATATCAGATCTCACTTTGCAAATAACCATGAAGGGATTGACAACCCCTTTATCGCATTGGGTGCAAGTTGGTGTTTGTTTTGTGCAGGTATTCGGTGGCTTTTTGCGTTGTCTCCTACAGAATTGATACCTTGGTTCTCAAAAGGCGAGGGAAATACTTACTCTACTTTGCTACATCACCCTTTCCTCTTCAAGGAAAAAACGAACGCAAGCTCAAGAGGTAGCAGGAAGCATTTCTGGCGAAGTTGCCGGGGAGATCTATGCCAAGCCAAGACATACCAATTACCCATCATAAACTCTCATCCCTCGCATTATATTATTCGCCATTCACCTCTCATTTTCCTCTCCCCCACTTCTAAAATGATTTTTGAAAGATTTGCCTTTTCTTCGCCCCTATTCCATTCGTATTCTTCGTCTGCCTTTCGTTTGCTCGTTTGCTAGATTTGTTTGCCGCTACCATGTCTGAAACTGGGGAGGTTATCGCTGAAAAGGATAGTAGTAAGGATGGGGTAAACTTTGATACTTTTGCTAATTCTGATCCACATGAAGAAACTACTATCTTGCACGCTAAGAAATTCCACATAGGTAGCGGAATTATTATTGAAAAGGTGGTTATTCAAGATTTCTTTACTTGTGCCGGTGCACTCCCCGCTATGGGTGGACCTATCCTCCATAAAACCAATAGTCTTGTGGATGCTATATCTCTGCTTGTTGTTGAACTTGAAAGACAATTTGTTCACATGCATCCATCCATTCAAAGGGTTTTTCTAGAGTTCTCTAATATTGAGCATTCTTCTGTTAAGCGCGTTGCCACTATATTCCTGGCTCATGAATTTAGATTAATTATGAAAGAAGCTAATGAAATTTTCACTCATTATAAAGTAGACGATGGTCGTCCTCCCATAGAGGGAATTCTCTTTAACCTAGAGGACATAATGCGCCAACAATCCTTAGATCATGTTGCTTATAATGAGGATTTAAGAAAGGGGTTCCTACTGATGTTTTAATTGATAAGATTTCTAAGCTTAATGATGATTTTGCTATACAAAACAATGGGTTGGATTTCTCTCTTGGACACAAGCTCATGACTGTTTGCCAAAATAACGCTTATAATGATGAGTTGGTCATATAATATGAAGGGCCAAAGGAGGAACCGATTCCTCCCGAGATCGAGTTTGGCGATTCTTACCCTATTAAATTTACCCCTTTTGATTACTTTTGCTTGCCTCAAATAAAACTTTCTGCTTAACGAAGGGAGTATGAGATGAGTTTTCGAGATTTGCCCTATCATTATTACGATTATATCTAGTTCTATTTGTGTTTTATGCCTAGCTAAGGGCATTAAACAATAGCGCTTGTTGGGAGGCAACCCAATTTTATTTTTCCTTTTTTCTTTTTAGGTTCTGTTTTGCAATAAATATTTCATCTAGCCTCTGGTTAGATGTGGTTTTGTGTTTTAATTAGTGTTTGTGCCAAATAAGACCTTTGGGATAGCTTACGGTAATAGTTGATTTGATCTTGCTGAAAAACAGAAACTTTTGCGCTCAGGAAAACAATTCTCATTTCTAGCAGGTGCGTGATAAAATACTGATTCTTTTTGTAGAAGATTCATGAACAAATTTCCTAGGACTTCCTAATTTCTCAGGATTTTTGTAGTTACAGAAGTACTCGGAATATCCAGATTGCTACAGACTACTAGTAGAATGTCCGTGCGTTGCTACGGGCCATGAATACATATTTGTCAGTTAGCCCATAACAATCAAAAAGTAATTGAAATACACTTCACTTGGGATGCAACTTGATAAGAAATCTGATAGAAAGTTGTGTATATAGAGAGCAATAATCCAACTAATTATCTGTTACAGTACAAACTTAGATCTATTTTATGAGTTTAAGAGAGTTCCATACAATGTGAGTATTGTTGTCTTTTAACTTCATTTGCATAGCACAATATGAGTCGTATCCCAAATTTAATGAGCCATAGATTCTAGGCCACCTTTAAATCTCTTGGATGGTATTTTCTCTAAAAATGGCTTGTTAAGCTATGTGACATTTATGTCATCGCATAGCAGCTACTCCGTTCTCTTTTTCTTGGAGAAAGAAAATAAAGCAGCCACTCCTATCACTCACTCACCGCAAGCCATCTCCTACCTTCCCGCAGATCTAGCCACCCACCGGGTGTTGCCGCATCTCATCTCCCCACCATGCATCGCCGCTGCCATCTCTCCCTGGCACCTCCCCTCCACGCGATGCCGAGGCACGTCCTTCCTCCCCCCGCCTCCCCTCCCATCCATGGTGTCCCCCGCCCCTCCCTGCCATGGTGTGGACCACCTCCTTCTCTCTCCTACCAACCTCCTAGGTCGTCGGCTTGGCACCGAGCCAGCGCACCCACCTGTCTCGATCTGGCATCCTAGGCAGCCGGATCTGAATAGGAGGTGCAGAAGGGCTCACAACTCCCCATTAGTTCGAGCCACATAACTGACATGTTTGTCTACGGATTGGATGAGCTTGGGAATAGTTGTGTGGTGTGGTGAGGAGGTGCGACGACACCCTCATCTTCGGGCTCGGTCTTCTACCCTAGCCGAGCCTAGCCAAGCATAGTTGCGCTTTCGCGCCATCGATTTCCATGACAAGAGCATCCCATGCTGATTCACATTGTCAAGGAGTGCACACTATCACACAGAGGGTGACTACCACGTACCGTCGCCATCTTCAATGAGTGCTTCGGCCACTGGAATATTAACACCCCTGACTCTTAGGTTCGCCCTGCCAACCCACCCACCCTACTCATACGTTGTTGCTGCCAGCATGGCTGCCCTTCCTATCGATTACCTTTCTAGATTATATTGCAGTCCTAATGTCCTAACAATTATCAACAAGTGAACCAATATTTGTTTAGTAAACGTAGGCAAGTTTTTTAGAAAATGATATCTGTTAGTAACAAGCATTGTTTCAGCAAACAATTTTAATTTTATCAGTAAGAATATTGAGGTGGTCAAGAATTAAAATTGAGTGATTATTAAACCAAAGAAACAATGATTTCTGTTATGTTAGAAAAAAATTGAGTGTGTGGCCAATTTACTAAACCAAAGAAAATACTACTTTTAGATGTGCCAGTACAATATACGTGCCTTTGCAAACACATTGAGCACAAACTTTTATACTCTGGTTAGATGTGGTTTTGTGTTTTAATTAGTGTTTGTGCCAAGTAAGACCTTTGGGATATCTTACGGTAATAGTTGATTTGATCTTGCTGAAAAACAGAAACTTTTGCGCTCAGGAAAACAATTCTCATTTTTAGAAGGTGCGTGATAAAATACTGATTCTTTTTGCAGAAGATTCATGAAGAAATTTCCTAGGACTTCCTAATTTCTCAGGATTTTTGGCGTTACAGAAGTACTAGAAATATCCAGATTGCTACAGACTATTCTGTTTTTGACAGATTCTATTTTTCGCGTGTTGTTTGCTTATTTTGATGAATCTATGGCTAGTATCGGGGGGTATGGACCATGGAAAAGTTGGAATACAATAGATATTACACCAATATAAATAAATAATGAGTTCACGACAGTACCAAAAGTGGTGATTTATTTTCTTATACTAACGGATCTTACGAGATTTTCTGTTGAAGTTTTGTGTTGTGAAGTTTTCAAGTTTTGGGTAAGGATTTGATGGAATATAGAATAAGGAGTGGCAAGATCCTCAGATTGGGGATGCCCAAGGCACCCCAAGGTAATATTCAAGGACAACCAAGAGCCTAAGCTTGGGGATGCCCCGGGAAGGCATCCCCTCTTTCGTCTCCGTCTACCAGTAACTTTACTTGAGGCTATATTTTTATTCACCACATGATATGTTCTTTGCTTGGAGCGCCTTGTATGATTTGAGTCTTTGCTTTTTATTTTGCCACAATCATCCTTGCTGTACACACCTTTTGGGAGAGACACACATGAATCGTGATTTATTAGAATACTCTATGTGCTTCACCTATATCTTTTGAGCTAGGCAAATTTGCTCTAGTGCTTCACTTATATCCTTTTAGAGCACAGTGATGGTTTTATTTTATAGAAATTGAAGAACTCTCGTACTTCACTTATATTATTTTGAGCGTCCTTAAAAATAGCATGGTAATTTTCTTTGGTTATAAAATTAGTCCTAATATATAGGCATCCAAGAGAGATATAATAAAAACTTTCATATAAAGTGCATTGAATACTATCAGAAGTTTGATTCCTTATGATTGTTTTGAGATATGAAGATGGTGATATTAGAGTCATGCTAGTGAGTAGTTATGAAATTGAGAAATACTTGTGTTAAGGTTTGTGAGTCTCGTAGCATGCACGTATGGTGAACCGTTATGTAACGAAGTTGGAGCATGAGATATTTTTTGATTGTCTTCCTTATGAGTGGCGGTCGGGGACGAGCGATGGTCTTTTCCTACCAATATATCCCCCTAGGAGCATGCACGTAGTACTTTGTTTTGATGACTAATAGATTTTTGCAATAAGTATGTGAGTTATTTATGACTAATGTTGAGTCCATGGATTATACGCACTCTCACTTTTCCGCCATCGCTAGCCTCTCTTGTATCACGAACCTTTCACCGGTACCATAAACCCACCATATACCTTCCTCGAAACAGCCACCATACCTACCTATTATGGCATTTCCATAGCCATTGCGAGATATATTGCCATGCAACTTTCCACCGCTCCGTTTATTATGACACGCTCCATCATTGTCATATTGCTATGCATGATCATGTAGATGACATCATATTTGTGGCAAATCCACCATTCATCATTTTTTATACAGGCCGCTCTTGATTCATGCACATCTCAGTACACCGCCGGAGGCATTCACACAGAGCCATGTTTTTGTTCTAGTATCGAGATGTGACTTTTGAGTTGTAAGTAAATAGAAGTGTGATGATCTTCATTATTAGAGCATTGTCCCACGTGAGGAAATAAAAAAAGAGAGAGAAGGGCCAAATAAAAAAAGGAAGGCCCAAAAAATGAGAGAAAAAGAGAGAAGGGACAATGTTACTATCCTTTCTGCCACACTTGTGCTTCAAAGTAGCACTATGATCTTCATGATAGAGAGTTTCCTATGTTGTCACTTTCATATACTAGTTGGAATTTTTCATTATAGAACTTGGCTTGTATATTCCAACTATGGGCTTCCCCAAAATGCCTAGGTCTTCATGAGCAAGAAAGTTGGATGCGCACCCACTTAGTTTTCTTTTTTGAGCTTTCATAAACTTATAGCTCTATTGCACCCGTTGCATGGCAATCCCTACTCACTCACATTGATATCTATCAATGGGCATCTCCATAGCCCGTTGATACGCCTAGTTGATGTGTGACTATCTCCTTGTTTTTGTCTTCTCCGCAACCACCGTCTATTCCACCTATAGTGCTATGTCCATGGCTCACACTCATGTATTGCATGAAAGTTGAAAAGGTTTCAGGACATCAAAAGTATGAAAAAATTTCTTGGCTTGTCATCGGGGTTGTGCATGATTCGAATATTTTGCTCTGATCAAGATGGAGCATAGCCAGACTATACTATTTTGTAGGGATAAGCTTTCTTGGCCATGTTATTTTGAGAAGACATAATTATTTTGTTAGTATGCTTGAAGTATTATTGTTTTTATGTCAATATTAAACTTTTGTTTTGAATCATACGGATCTGAACATTCATGCCACAATAAAGAGAATTACATGAATAAATATGTTAGGTAGCATTCCACATCAAAAATTCTGTTTTTATCATTTACCTACTCGAGGAAGAGCAGGAATTAGGCTTGGGGATGCCTAATACGTCTCCAACGTATCTATAATTTTTGATTGTTCCATGCTATTATATTATCTGTTTTGGATGTTTTATATGCATTAATATGCTATTTTATATGATTTTTGGGACTAACCTATTAACCTAGAGCCCAATGCCAGTTTCTGTTTTTTCCTTATTTTAGAGTTTCGCAGAAAAGGAAATACCAAACAGAATAAAACTTTTGTGATGATTTTTCTTGGACCAGAAGACACCCAGGAGACTTGGAGTGCAAGTCAGAAGAGCCACGAGGCAGCCACAAGGGTGGAGGACGCGCATAGGGGGGTAGGGCGCACCCCTGACCTTGTGGGCCCCTCGGTGACACTCTGACCTAGATCTTCCTCCTATATATATATTCTCAAATATCCCCAAACTTCCACGGGAGCCATGAAACCACTTTTCCACCACTGCAACCTTCTATATCCATGAGATCCCATCGAGGGGCCTTTTCCGGCATCCTGCCGGAGGGGGATTCGATCACGGAGGGGTTCTACATCAACACCATTGCCTCTCTGATGAAGCGTGAGTAGTTTACCACAGACCTACGGGTCCATATCTAGTAGCTAGATGGCTTCTTATCTCTCTTTGATTCTCAATACCATGTTCTCCTCGATGTTCTTGGAGATCTATTTGATGTAATACTCTTTTGCGGTGTGTTTGCCGAGATCCGATGAATTGTGGTTTTATGATCAGCTTATCTATGAATATTATTTGAATCTCCTTTGAATGCTTATATGCATGATTTGATATCTTTGCAAGTCTCTTCGAACTATCATTTGGTTTGGCCAACTAGATTGGTTTTTCTTGCAATGGGAGAAGTGCTTAGCATTGGGTTCAATCTTGCGGTGCTCGATCCTAGTGACAGAAGGGGAACCGACACGTATTGTATTGTTGCCATCGAGGATAACAAGATGGGGTTTGCATCATATTGCTTGAGTTAATCCCGCTACATCATGTCATCTTACTTAATGCGTTACTTTGTTCTTATGAACTTAATACTCTAGATGCAGGGAGGAGTCGGTCGATGTGTGGAGTAATAGTAGTAGATGAAGAATTGTTTCGGTCTACTTAACACGGACGTGATGCCTATATTCATGATCATTGCCTTAGATATAGTCATAACTTTGCGCTTTTATATCAATTGCTCGGCAGTAATTTGTTCACCCACCGTATTATTTTCTATCTTGAGAGAAGCCTCTAGTGAAACCTATGGCCCCCGGGTCTATTTTCCATCATATAAGTTTTCGATCTATAATTCTACTTTCCTGTTTACTTACTTTGCAATCTTTTACTTTCCATTCCATAAACCAAAAATACCAAAAGTATTACTTTACCGTTTATCCATCTATATCAGATCTCACTTTGCAGATAACTGTGAAGGGATTGACAACCCCTTTATCACGTTGGGTGCAAGTTGGTGTTTGTTTGTGCAGGTATTCGGTGGCTTGTTGCGTTATCTCCTACTGGATTGATACCTTGGTTCTCAAAATCTGAGGGAAATACTTACTCTACTTTGTTGTATCACTGCTCTTCAAGGGAAAAACCAACGCAAGCTCAAGCGGTAGCAATGCACAAAAGTTTCGCTCCATTTGAACATCTTTGGTAGAGGTCTCCATCCATGAAGACGTACATGTTGGCTTGATGAACTACCCTTTCACTGTCTTCACGATTCTTAGGTAACTCATCTTCCCAGAGATAATGAGCGATATTTGCTGCTCGGTGTAGGACATGTGCTTAGGCGGCACACACAACAATGTTGGCTGAAATTGCATCTTCGGAAACATTAGGAGGAATCTCACCCGGGAAGGAAACCTTCTCGACTGTGATCATCGGCTTCTTTCTTTTGCGGGCAGAGGGGAGCACGGATGGTTGAATGAGTCTTTTCGATCTGCCAACTTTGACAGTTCATTTGCAGCAAAGTTTGAGTACGAGGTATGTGCTCCATGTGTAGACCATCAAAATGGCTTTCCATTTCCTCACTTCATCCATGTATGTTTCCATCTGCGGGCATTGCTAATACTTGTTAACTTGCCTTACAATCAACTGAGAGTCGCCTCTAACTACTAATTTCTGGATGCCCAATCCGAGTGATGCACACAAACCGACAAGCAAACCTTCAAACTCTGCAGTACTGTTGGTTGCCCTAGGGCCAGTATAGAGCATCTGGATAATGTACTTGAGGTGCTCTCCAGTTGGGGAGACTAGCTCAATGCCAGCTCCCACTCCTTCTGGTGAGAACGAACCATCTAAGTACATAACCCATTCATCCTGATCTTCCTCCCCAGGAAGAAAAGTGAGCTCAGGATCTTCAAGGGGGTGAAGGTCCTTTCAGTAATGAACTCCGGTATCGCTCTGATTTTGATGACATGGGTTCTCTCGCACTTTATGTCAAACTCTGACAGCTCCAGAGACCATTCAACAATATGACCCATCGTCATTCTGTTGTGGAGGATACGTCTGAGTGGGAAGGAGGTTACCACAATGATCGGGTGTGCTTGGAAGAAATGCCTGAGTTTCCGAGAAGCTATTAGGACACCTAGAAGGACCTTCTGAATGTCCGGGTACCTTGTAGTAGCGCCTTGCAATAGGGAGCTAACGAAGTACACCGGACACTGTATTGACTTCTTCCTGCAGGATGTGCATTGCTTCTGCTCACTTGATGCTGATGACTCTGGTTGGTCAGGGTTTGGTTCTTCAGTTGAGGTACCATCTTGTTCTCGCTCTACTACTAAGGCAGAACTCACCACCTGGTTGGTGGCTGCTATGTACAAGAGTAGTCTCTCGTTGGGCTTTGCAGCCACTAGTATTGGAGGAGAGGAGAGGTACTTCCTCAATTCTTGGAGAGCTGACTCCGCTTGTGGTGTCCATTCTGTTAGGGCATATTTCTACCTTAGTGGTTTTGGTGATTGATGACAATGTTTTTGCATACTAATTGTGTGCACTGAGCATTTCAGATATTCTATCATATGGCACAAGATGATTCGAGGCCCTCATAGTTATAGAGTGAAGACGGTTATTTTTCCTGCGTTTCTTTTTCGTTGGACTTGAGTCATAGGAAAATCCTACTATTAAGAGGGGGTCCACATCGGAAAGTTTTGAGTGGAATCATCACGTACACATCTTCATTTGCACCCACTTCCATTCCCACACATCTGGAGTTCATCATTTGTGCTTCTGATTACTAGTCCCGAGGCAGCGGTAGTACCGCTTGTGCGGTACTACCACTGATCCAGTTCCGCGACTACTGCCGCTTATTTATTGCGTCATGTTGTCTCTTCACGCTCAGCGACAATTGAGCGAAAGTAGAGTGGTAGTACCGCTTGTGGTACTTCTGTCTCTACTACCACCCATATACGACCGCTGCCACTACCGCTTAATCGTTGCCTTCTGGACTGGTTTGCCATTGAGCGGTAGTAGGGCAGCAGTAAGACAGCGGTAGTACCGCTGCCGTGGTACTGCCATCGTACTCACCGTACCCTTCCTTTTATATTTTCTATTTTTGGCAAGCACTATGTGTTGGGGAAAGATCTAGACATACATATCCACTCGGATGTAGGTGATCATGAATTATTATTGTTGACATTACACTTGAGGTAAATAGTTGGGAGGCGAAACTATAAACCCCTATATTTCTATGTGTATGATTTTAGATTTGATCTCATAAGTATCGCGTGATTGAAGCTTTTATCATATATATGATGGGCTGCTAGAGTGACAGAAGCTTAAACTCTAGTTTATGCGTTGCTTCGTAAGGGGCTGATTTGGATCCACATGTTTCATGCTATGGTTAGATTTATCTTAATTCTTCTTTCGTAGTTGCAGATGCTTGCGAGAGGGGTTAATCATAAGTGGGAGGCTTGTCGAAGTAAGGACAACATCCAAGCACCGCTCCACCCACATATCAAATTATCAAAGTAACGAACGCGAATCATATGAGCATGATGAAAACTAGCTTGACGATAATTCCCATGTGTCCTCGGGAGCACTTTGTTTTATATAAGAGTTCGTCGAGGCTTATACTTTTCTACAAAAATTATTGGGACACCTTGCTGCACCTGTGCTACACTTATTACTTGGTACTCGTTACGAATTATCTCATTACCAAACTACCTGTTACTAATAATTTCAGTGCCTGCAAAAAATACCTTGCTGAAAACTGCTTGTCATTCCCTTCTGCTCCTCATTGGGTTCGACACTCTTACTTATCAAAAGGACTGCGATTCATCCCCTATACTTTTGGGTCATCAACTATATATAGGGGGCATTCTTCCTGAAGTCTACTACACAACTTGTTCTTGTAGACTCGTGTTGGGCCTCCAAGTACAGAGTTTTGTAGGATAGTAGCAAATTGTTGGGAAAAGTTCCATGGAAAACAAAAAAATTCTATGTACACGGAATGATCTATCCATGGAGATGCATAGAAACGAGGGGGAGAGTGTGTCTACGTACCCTTGTAGACTGTAAGCGAAAGCGTTTCTTAACGCGGCTGGTGTAGTTGAACTTCTTCGCGCTTCAACCGATCAAGTACCAAACGCACGACACCTCCGTGTTCTGCACACGTTTAGCTTGGTGACGTTGAGGGAGTCCTGGACTAAGGGGTCCTCGGGTGTACGATCTATTGGATATGGGCCGGACTGATGGGCCATAAGGACACAAAGAACGAAGACTCCACCCATGTCCGGATAGGACTCTCCTTGACGTGGAAGGCAAGCTTGGCGACCAACTATGAAGATTCCTTTCTCTGTAACCGACCTTGTGTAACCCTAGATCCCTCCCATGTCTATATAAACCGGAGGGCTAGGTCCGTAGATAGGCTGAATCCTCATAATCATAGCCAGACTAGACTTTTAGGGTTTAGTCATTACGGTCTCGTTGTATATCAACTCTTGTAATACTCATATTCATCAAGATCAATCAAGCATGACGTAGGGTGTGATACTCATATTGCACTAGTGAAAGTATGAACCCTATGACTTGTTTCAATGCATTGCAATGCCATTTGTGCTCACTTTTATCATTAGTTACCTTGCTGTTTTTATATTTTCAGACTACAAAAACCTATATCTACCATCCATATTGCACTTGTATTACCATCTCTTCGCCGAACTAGTGCACGTATACAATTTACCATTGTATGGGGTGTGTTGGGGACACAAGAGACTCTTTGTTATTTGGTTGCAGGGTTGCTTGAGATAGACCATCTCCAACCTACGCCTCCTATGGATTGATAAACCTTAGGTCATCCACTTGAGGGAAATTTGCTACTGTCCTACAAACCTCTGCACTTGGAGGCCCAACAACGTCTACAAGAAGAAGGTTGTGTAGTAGACATCAAGATCTTTTCTGGCGCCATTGCTGGGGAGGTTAGCGCTTGAAGGTATATCTTTAGATCTTGCAATCGAATCTTTTTGTTTCTTGTTTTATCACTAGTTTAGTTTATAAAAGAAAACTACAAAAAATATGGAATTGAGTTTGCCTCATACGCTTCATCTTTTTAATATCTTTCGTGAGTATGATGGAAAGGAAAATTGTGCCAAAGTGTTAGAAGAAGAATGCATTAAAATGTTTGGCACTAAATATTTGAATGATGAGCATGATTGCAATGTTGTTGGTATGAACTCCTTGAATATCCATAGTACTAATGATGATTGCACTATTTATGATGAAAATGTCTCCTATAAACATGTCAATTTTTGTGGAGTTCATTGGGTTTGCAAGTACACACCAATTAGGGAAGATAGATTTTGCAAGAGGCATAAGTACTTAGAAACTAAATTGTTGCAAGAAAGCCTAGATGTTTGTGCTAAAAATTTAAATTTTCTTGGCCATACTTGTGAGCTTTGCAATGAACGTGGTCATTTAACCATCCGATGCAAATTGTTTCATGATCTAATCGTTTCCAAAAATTGTGATGATTTGATTTCTCTTGCACATCATAATGAACTTAGTTTGCTTATGGGTTACGAAGAAATGAAATGTATAACTAACTATCTTCCAGTATTTGCCCGTGGTAAACTTCTTGGATTTGATCTAGAGGAAATTTATATGTATTGTGTGGTGAATTGTATTGAAAATCCTTATATTGCCAACTACATAAAGAAAATAAAACAAATAGAAGATGAAGAGAATACTAATGAAAGGGAAGAGACTTCCCAATACCCTCCTATTATTTCTTATGATGAATCAGGTAACGAGGAGGAGCCTCCTATTCAACCAATCTCATTCATAAGGAGCTCCAAAAACAGGATTGAACCCACACATGATGTGGTGAAGAAGAAGAAAAGAAAAAGGAAGACAGGTAAAAAGATATCTCTCCCAAATAATGCTGCTCCTATTACTATTGTGCCTTCTTATGATCTTGAAAATCTTTTTGGCACTTTCTTGGAAGAATATGATAATTGCTATACTATTGGTGCTATCCATACTATTAACGATGAGAGTGATTATGCTTATGATATGAAAAGGCCCAAGCTTGGGGATGCTATGTTTGATGAAGATGATGTTTTTGAGAATATATTTGCTGCAATTAATGTTTGTCCCAAGCTTGGGGAAGCTATGTTTAATGAAGATGATATTTTTAGTCTCCCAAGTTTTGATATGCAAATTTATAATGATGATAGCATGCCTCCTACTTATGATGATTATATTGATGAAAGTGGGTCTGGAAGAGTGTCAACTTTATGAAGTAATGATCCCACAATTTTGGAAGATGTTGAATCTTATTATGATAATTATGAAAGTGGATTTGGAGAGGTCATGACTTTATTTAGTGATGATTCCACTATCTTGGAAGAGGTTTCAATCGATTATGATGAGAACAAAGTTGCTACTTATAATAATTATTGTGATGATACATATGCTATAAAAAGTAGTGATGATTATATTTATAAAACTTGTCATGATTATGATTACCCTTTTTCTGAACATTACTCTTTTAATGTGGAAACAATTTATAGTATTCGAGTCTCTTATGATACTCCCAGTATTCCGAATGAGAAGAATTTTGCTTCTGTGGAGAGTAATAAAATTTCTATGCTTGTAGATCATGAAAAGAATGCTCTGGGTGCTGGTTATATTGTTGAATTCATTCATGATTCTACTGAAAATTATTATGAGGGGGGAATATATGCTTGTAGGAATTGCAATAATATCAAGTTTCCTCTCTATGTGCTTAAAATCTTGAAGTTATGCTTGTTTTGCCTTCCTATGCTAGTTGATTATTGTTCCCATAAGTTGTTTGTTCACAAAATACCTATGCATAGGAAGTGGGTTAGACTTAAATGTACTATTCATATTCTTCATGATGCTCTCTTTATGTTTCAATTCTGATCTTTTATGTGAGCATCATTGAAATCATCATGCCTAGCTAGGGGCGTTAAACGATTCCGCTTGTTGGGAGGCAACCCAATTTTATTTTTGTCCCTTGCTTTTTGATCCTGTTTAGTAATAAATAATTTATCTATCCTCTGTTATGATTGAGTTTTTATGTTTTAATTAGTGTTTGTGCCAAGTAGAACCGTTGGGAAGACTTGGGGAAAGTCTTGTTGATCTTGCTGTAAAAAAACAGAAACATTAGCGCTCACGAGAATTGCTGCCATTTTTTTATTGGAGAGCACTATTGAGTTAATTATTTTTGAAGATGATTAATAGACAAATTACTCAGGTACACAAATTTATTTGAGAATTTTATGAGTTCCAGAAGTATACATTTGATACAGATTCCTGCAGACTGTTCTGTTTTTGACAGATTCTGTTTTCTATGTGTTGTTTGCTTATTTTGATGAATCTATGAGTAGTATCGGAGGGTATGAACCATAGAGAAGTTTGAATACATTAGATATTACACCAATATGAATTTAGAATGAGTTCAAACCAGTACCTAAGTGGTGATTTATTTTCTTGTACTAACGGAGCTTACGAGTTTTCTGTTAAGTTTTGTGTTGTGAAGTTTTGAAGTTTTGGGTGAAGATTCGATGGACTATGGAATAAGGAGTGGCAAGAGCCTAAGCTTGGGGATGCCCGAGGAACCCCAAGGTAATATTCAAGTACAACCAAGACCCTAATCTTGGGGATGCCCCGGGTGGCATCCCCTCTTTCGTCTTCGTCTATCGGTAACTTTACTTGGAGCTATATTTTTATTCACCACATGATATGTGTTTTGCTTGGAGCGTCATTTTATTTTCTTTTGTTTTGCTTGATGTTTGAATAAAATACCAAGATCTGAAATTCTTAAATGTTAGAGAGTCTTCACATAGTTGCATAATTATTCGACTACTCATTGATCTTCACTTATATCTTTCGGAGTAGTTTGTTGTTGCTCTAGTGCTTCACTTATATCTTTTTAGAGCATGGTGGTGGTTTTATTTTATAGAAATAATTTATCTCTCATGCTTAACTTATATTAGTTTGAGAGTCTTTTAGAACATCCTGGTAATTTTTTTTGGTTATGAATTTAGTCCTAATATGATGGGCATCCAAGAGGGATATAATAAAAACCTTCATATAAAGTGCATTGAATACTATGAGAAGTTTGATACTTGATGATTGTTTTGAGATATGAAGATGGTGATATTAGAGTCATGCTAGTTGAGTAGTTGTGAATTTGAGAAATACTTGTGTTAAAGTTTGTGATTCCCGTAGCATGCACGTATGGTGAACCGTTATGTGATGAAGTCGGAGCATGATTTATTATTGATTGTCTTCCTTATGAGTGGCGGTCGGGGACGAGTGATGGTCTTTTCCTACCAATCTATCCCCCTAGGAGCATGCGCGTAATACTTTGTTTTGATAACTAATTAATTTTTGCAATAAGTATGTGAGTTCTTTATGACTAATGTTGAGTCCATGGATTATACGCACTCTCACCCTTCCACCATTGCTAGCCTCTCTAGTACCGCGCAACTTTCGTCGGTACCATAAACCCACCATATACCTTCCTCAAAACAACCACCATACCTATCTATTATGGCATTTCCATAGCCATTCCGAGATATATTGCCATGCAACTTTCCACCGTTCCGTTACTATGACACGCTTCATCATTGTCATATTGCTTTGCATGATCATGTAGTTGACATCGTATTTGTGGCAAAGCCACCGTTCATAATTCTTCCATACATGTCACTCTTGAGTCATTGCACATCCCGGTACACCGCCGGAGGCATTCATATAGAGTCATATCTTGTTCTAAGTATCGAGTTGTAATTTTTTGAGTTGTAAGTAAATAAAAGTGTGATGATCATCATTATTAGAGCATTGTCCCATGTGAGGAAAGGATGATGGAGACTATGATTCCCCCACAAGTCGGAATGAGACTCCGGACGAAAATAAATAAATAAAGAGCCCAAAGAAGCCCAAATAAAAAAAGAGGCCATAAAAAAGATAAGGCCCAAATAAAAAATAAAAAAATGAGAGAAAAAGAGAGAAGGGACAATGCTACTATCCTTTTACCACACTTGTGCTTTAAAGTAGCACCATAATCTTCATGATACAGAGTCTCCTATATTGTCACTTCCATATACTAGTGGGAATCTTTCATTATAGAACTTGGCTTGTATATTCCAACAATGGGCCTCCTCAAGTGCCCTAGGTCTTCGTGAGCAAGCAAGTTGGATGCACACCCACTTAGTTTATTTTGTTGAGCTTTCATACATTTATAGATCTAGTGCATCCGTTGCATGGCAATCCCTACTCGCTCACATTGATATCTATTGATGGGCATCTCCATAGCCCATTGATACGCTTAGTTGCTGTGAGACTATCTTCTCCCTTTTTGTCTTTTCCACAACCACCCTTCTATTCCACCTATAGTGCTATATCCATGGCTCACGCTCATGTATTGCATGAAGATTGAAAAAGTTTGAGAACATCAAAAGTATGAAACAATTGCTTGGCTTGTCATCAGGGTTGTGCATGATTTAAATATTTTGTGTGGTGAAGATAGAGCATAGCCAAACTATTTGATTTTGTAGGGATAACTTTCTTTGGCCATGTTATTTTGAGAAGACATGATTGCTTTGTTAGTATGCTTGAAGCATTACTATTTTTATGTCAATATTAAACTTTTGTCTTGAGTCTTATGGATCTGAATATTCTTGCTACAATAAACAGAAATACATGGATAAATATGTTAGGTAGCATTCCACATCAAAAATTCTATTTTTACCATTTACCTACTCGAGGACGAGTAGGAATTAAGCTTGGGGATGCTGATACATCTGCAACGTATGTATAATTTTTTATTGTTCCATGCTATTATATTATCAACCTTGGATGTTTTATATGCATTTATATGCTATTTTATATGATTTTTGGGACTAACCTATTAACCTAGAGCCCAGTGCCAGTTTCTGTTTTTTCTTTGTTTTAGAGTATCACAGAAAAGGAAAATCAAACGGAGTCCAATTGACCTGAAACTTCAGGAACTTATTTTTGGACCAGAAGAAGCCCACGGAGTATCAGAGATGGATCAGGAGAGTCCCGGGCTGCCCACGAGGGTGGGGGGCGCGCCCACGCCCCCTGGGCGCGCCCCCTACCTCGTGGACAGCCCGGAAGTCCACCGACATACTTCTTCCTCCCACATATACCCATATACCCTAAAAACTTCGGGGAGCACAATAGATCGGGAGTTCCACCGCCAAAAGCCCCCGTAGCCACCGAAAACCAATCTAGACCCGTTCCGGCACCCTACTGGAAGGGGAAATCCCTCTCCGGTGGCCATCTTCAGCATCCCGGTGCTCTCCATGACGAGGAGGGAGTAGTTCTCCCTCAGGGCTGAGGGTATGTACCAGTAGCTATGTGTTTGATCTCTCTCTCTCTCGTGTTCTTGAGGTGGTACGATCTTGATGTATCGCAAGCTTTGCTATTATAGTTGGATCTTATGATGTTTCTCCCCCTCTACTCTCTTGTAATGGATTGAATTTCCCTTTGAAGTTATCTTATCGGATTGAGTCTTTAAGGATTTGAGAACACTTGATGTATGTCTTGCGTGGGATACCTGTGGTGACAATGGGGTATTCTATTGATCCACTTGATGTATGTTTTGGTGATCAACTTGTGGGTTCCGCCCATGAACCTATGCATAGGGGTTGGAACACGTTTTTGTCTTGACTCTCCGATAGAAACTTTGGGGCACTCTTTGAAGTTCTTTGTGTTGGTTTGAATAGATGAATCTGAGATTGTGTGATGCATATCGTATAATCATACTCGTGGATACTTGAGGTGACATTGTAGTATCTAGGTGACATTAGGGTTTTGGTTGATTTGTGTCTTAAGGTGTTATTCTAGTATGAACTCTAGGGATGTTTGTGACACTTATAGGAATAGCCCAATGAATTGATTGGAAAGAATAACTTTGAGGTGGTTTTGTACCCTACCATAATCTCTTCGTTTGTTCTCCACTATTAGTGACTTTGGAGTGACTCTTTGTTGCATGTTGAGGGATAGTTATGTGATCCAATTTGTTATTATTGTTGAGAGAACTTGCACTAGTGAAAGTATGAACCCTAGGCCTTGTTTCAACGCATTGCAATACCGTTTGTGTTCACTTTTATCATTAGTTACCTTGCTGTTTTTATATTTTCAGATTACAAAATCCTATATCTACCATCCATATTGCACTTGTATCACCATCTCTTCACCGAACTAGTGCACTTATACAATTTACCATTGTATTGGGTGTGTTGGGGACACAAGAGACTCTTTATTATTTGGTTGCAGGGTTGCTTGAGAGAGACCATCTTCATCCTACGCCTCCTACGGATTGATAAACCTTAGGTCATCCACTTGAGGGAAATTTGCTACTGTCCTACAAACCTCTGCACTTGGAGGCCCAACAGCATCTACAAGAAGAAGGTTGTGTAGTAGACATCAGGGTGTTACCTCCATAGAGAGGGTCCAAACCTGGGTAAAACATTGTGTCCCCCGTCTCCTGTTACCATCGATCCTAGACGCACAGTTCAGGACCCCCTACCCGAGATCCGCCGGTTTTGACACCGAAATTGGTGCTTTCATTGAGAGTTCCACTGTGCCGTCATCAAAAGGTTTGATGGCTCCTTTAATCATCTACAACGATGCTGTCCAAGGGGAGGTCTTCCTCCCCAGACCGATCTTTGTGCTTGGTGGCTTCGCACTGCGGGCCAACTCGCTTGGCCATCTGGAGCAGATCGACAGCTACGCGCCTGGCCATCAGGTTAGATTCAGGAGCTTGAACTACATCGCGGATATCCGCGGAGACTTGATCTTTGACGGATTCGATGCCATGGCAATCGCTCCTCGTCGCCTCGATGAACATGACTTAGATCTATCATCGGGCCATACCCAGGAAATTGCACCTGTAGTCGCTCTAGCCTTAGATCCGGAGCAGGCCGCGCCATCTGAGGACAGGAAGCTCAACCCCGCCACGGAGGCCGCAGACTCCACGGCGTTGGAGCCACACACAGACTTAACCTCAAGTAACATTTGTGTCTCCGGAGCTATGGACTCGTTTCCGGTTATAAGTTTCGTACTATGCGTGTCCGCGCATGTTGAGCATGATCGGTTATCGATCGCCGAATTCAGTGCCGCGGACATCTTCCGGTACTCACCCTTGGGCGATGTGCTGAATTCTTTAAAAAAATCTATCCTTAGCGGGGGATTCACAGCCGAACTATATCCGGTTTGAACTAGAAGCTGATGACAGGGAATTTCGCTCCCCACCCGCCACCCACTTTATAGCCGCTGTCGAAGACTTAACTGACATGCTCGATTACGGCTCCGATGACATCGACGGTATGGACGATGATGCCGGAGAAGAAGAGGCCCAGGACCCGCCGTTCACCGGACGTTGGACGGCCACTTCCTCGAACGATGTGTACATGGTGGATGCACCAAAGTAGAACAATGACGATGCCAAAGAAGATCCAGTTGAGGATAAACCTCCTGAGATACAATTGAAACGCCGACGTCAGTGGCGCCGCTCTAAGTCACGCTGCAGTAAAGATAGCAACACCGGCACATGAGAAGATAACACTCTAGAAGATGCTGAAGACAATGAAGACCCCGTGGACACAGCTACTAAACAGGATGAATGGGAAGATGGGCAGGTTAGCCCTGGTAAACAGGCCACGCACGAGGACTCGGAGGACAGTAATTATCTTCCACTCTCCGAGGATGAGGCGAGCCTCGACACCGAGGATTACATCGTGCCTGAGGAACCTCTTGAGCAGGAGCGCTTCAAGCGCCAGCTAATAGCCATTGCAAGGAGCATGAAAAAGAAGTAGCAGCAGCTTCAAGCTGACCAAGATCTGCTCAACGATAAATGGACTGACGTCCTAGCAGCCGAAGAATACGGCCTCAAGCGCTCGGCCAAAAGCTACCCGAAGCGCAAATTACTACCTCAGTTCGACAACGAGGCGCCGGAACACATACCACCATCGCGCAATTCGGTTGACCGACCACCACGTAGCCGGGACAAAGCGGAAACTCAAACCGAACATCAGCCCGCCCGCCTCATCGCAAAGGCAGAGGTAAATCAGCTCACGATCATACATATGACCTTCGACATGACCTGAACAATAAAGCAGGACATACCAGATCGATCTACGGATCACGAGGACATGCCCCGACACATGACAACGTCCATCTGTTCGGATGTGACAAACCTAGCGCGGGCTGAAAGCCGCAGATGGACCCCATCAGAGCTACGTCGTGATATGGCTCGATATAGAGGCGCCACACACCCTCATTGCTTCACCAACGAAGTCATGGAACATGAATTCCCAGAAGGGTTCAAACCCGTGAATATAGAATCATATGATGGCACCACAGACCCCGCGGTATGGATCGAAGACTTCATTCTCCACATTCATATGGCCCGCCGCGATGACCTTCATGCCATTAAATACCTCCCCCTGAAACTCAAAGGACCAGCACGACACTGGTTGAACAGCCTGCCTGAAAACTCCATCACCAGCTGGGAGGACTTGGAAGAAGCCTTCCTTGATAACTTCCAAGGTACATACGTTCGACCTCCGGACGCTGATGACTTAAGCCATATAGTTCAACAGCATGGAGAGTCCGCCAGGAAATTATGGACCAGGTTCCTAACTAAAAAGAACCAGATAGTCGACTGTCCGGATGCCAAAGCCCTAGCGGCATTTAAACACAGCATCCGCGATGAATGGCTTACCCGCCACCTCGTCCAAGAGAAGCCAAAGTCCATGGCAGCCCTCACGGCACTCATGACCCGCTTCTGCGCGGGCGAGGATAGTTGGCTGGCCCATAGCAAAAACAATGCAAGCGACGCCGGCACCCCTGAAGCTAAAAATAGCAACGACAAGTCTCGACGCAACAGGTACAAACGTCGAAATAACAATGACAACACCGAGGATATGGCAGTCAATGCCGGATTCAGTGGCTCTAAGCCTGGTCAGTGGAAGAAGTCGTTCAAAAGAACAATTCGGGCCCATCTAGCCTGAACCGCATACTCGATCATCCGTGCCAGATTCATGGCACCCCAGATAAACCACCCAATCATACCAATAGAGATTGTTGGGTTTTTAAATAGGTCGGCAAGTTAAATGCCGAAAAAAGGATAAGGGATCACAAAGCGAAGACGACAACGAGGAGCCCCAGCTGCCGAACACAGGGGGACAGAAGAAGTTCCCTCCTCAGGTCAAAACGGTAAACATGATATACGCTACCCACATCCCAAGAGGGAGCGCAAGCGCGTGCTCAGGGACGTCTACGCGATAGAGCCAGTCGCCCCAAAGTTTAATCCATGGTCGTCATGCCCGATCACTTTTGATCGCTGGGATCATCCGACCAGTATCCGTCATGGCGGTTCAGCCGCACTGGTCCTAGACCCAATAATTGATGGGTTCCATCTGACGCGAGTCCTGATGGACGGTGGCAGTAGCCTCAACTTGCTCTATCAGGATACAATGCGCAAAATGGGCATTAACCCATCGCGGATCTAGCCCACAAAGACTACCTTTAAAGGAGTCATACCGGGCATAGAGGCCCGCTGCACGGGCTCAATCACACTAGAGGTTGTCTTTGGGTCTCCAGACAACTTCTGAAGTAAGGAGTTAATCTTCGATATCGTCCCCTTTTGCAGCGGCTACCACGCACTGCTCGAACGAACCGCATTTTCTCGATTCAATGTGGTGCCACACTACGCTTATCTCAAGCTTAAGATGCCCGGACCGTGTGGCGTCATAACAGTCAATGGAAATAAGGAACGCTCCCTCCACACCAAGGAGCACACCACTGCCTTAGCGGCAGAGGTACAGGGCGGCAATGTCAAGCAGAACCTCAATTTGGCGGCCGATCCCTCGGACACTGTCAAGAGAACCCAAACCATTCCACAGAAGGACAACTCGGCTTGTCAGGAGCTCGACTAGCAATTTCGCCTCCGCCCCCGTCCTGACCAAGTGGCAGTCATCGTACCGTGCATACATAATTACGCACTAAAAATACCATGGACCCGGATGGAGGCATAATCTGCTTGTGATCCGCAATACGACTCGACTGCCCCGAACACTCACACTTTCAGCATTCCCCTTTTTTCTTTTGTTTTTCCTTTTTTAAGGCCTTTCCTGGCGGCTTGACCATCGATTCTTTTCAAAGGATAAAAACACCAAGACAACAAGAAGCATGGACATACTGGGAAACTCTTAGGTGGTCTCTTTAACGATCCCTTTACCTATCTTCAGGACCCACACGTAGCTCTCTCTTGGTGAAGTCATAGTAAATAGCATTTCCGCTTATTGCATTACTTGTATAAATGCGCTTTAACGCACCAATGAAATTATAATGGAAATAGTTTGTGGCCCAAATTTTCATGGCTCTAGCCTACCACTTGTTCTTCCTTTTTTCTTTCTTTTTGCCTTTTCCTTTCTGTAATTCTATCAGATAACACCTGTACCTCGGGTGCGTTTCAATTTTCCAGGGGTTGCATAGCGCCCCACAACATGGCAACAAAAGTCCGAACACTTTTATACTACAGTTCGGCACCCCAAATTTAGCACTATATGCATTGGCTCTGAATCATGTCTTTGGTCAATAGTTGGGTTACCCGGCTCCTGTGCTTGCTACCTTACATTCCTCTATATCGGCTAGGGTAGTAAAGGGAGAACTACTACGATTGTGCCTTGGTTTACCCAAGTGAGCACCTCAGTAGAGAAAGCCGAAAACTGACTGTCATGATGCAGCGAGAGCCGGTCAGCTCTTCGGAGGTCCCAAATCCTTAGAGATTTTTTCCGCATTACGCGAGGGATTGGTACTTACCCGATCAAGTGTTTGCAGCATCTTCGTCTGGATACTAGGGGCTGCGCATACATTTCTATTGTCGAACTCCTATGGCTAAGTGAGAGTGCTAAAGCCGCAGCGTCCTATTGCCTGGTTCGTTGTGCTAAACACCTCCTTCAAGGACACAATTGGATCAAGAGTGTTTAGATTACATCCCGGACACCCCCGTATTTCCAACTTGTGGGCAGAAGCCGACGACTGGCCAACTCTCAGATTTCACATAAAGCTGCCGCACAGGAGGAGACATTTTTTAAAGTGTTATATTACATAAAAGTTTTGTTTCATCATACAAGGCAAAGACAACATGAATGTATTCATTCGAAAACAATGTCTTGCCCACACTGCGTTGCTACAATGCGAGACCCCTCTAGGACATCTGCAAAATAGCGCTCGGGTGTGCGGTGCTCCTTGCCCTCTGGCGGCCCCTTGGTCAGCTCCACAGCGTCCATCTTCGCCCACCACATCTTGCAGCGGGCGAAGGCCATGCGTGCACCTTCAATGCAGGCCGATCACTTGATGACGTCCAGCCGAGGACAGGCGTTCACCAGCCGCTTCACGAGTCCGAAGTAGCTGCCGGGCATAGCTTCGGCTGGCCATAGCCGGATTATCAAATCCTTCATGGCTAGTTCGGCCACCCTATGCAGCTCCACCAGCTGTTTCAGCTGATCGGTGAAGGGCACAGGATGCTCTGGCGCAAGATACTGCGACCAGAACAATTTCTCCGTGGAGCTCCCTTCTTCGGCTCGAAAGAACTCCGCGGCGTCGGACACACTGCGCGGCAGATCTACGAAGGCTCCTAGAGAACTTTGAATCTGGGTTAGTAAGAAATACTTCTTCATATATTTGCTTTGCATACTAAACGCCTTACCCGCTGCGATCTTCCTGGCCTCCTGGATCTCCTGGAGGGCACCCTGGCTTCAAACTGGGCCGCTTCCATGCTTTGACGAGCCTTTGAGAGTTCAGTCTATCGAGACGAAACATCGCCCTCCAGGGTCTCGTACTTCCACACCGCGTCCTGGAGCTCTTGCTGGACCTTGTTCAGACGGGCCTTCAGCTTCTTGCGGAGCGACCTGCTCCTTGACAACTTTTCCTTGGCTTCGACCAGGGCCTTTATCAGGGCCTCGACCTCGGTCATCGCCCCTACACATATAATGACACTACGGTCAGTATACATCATTTACTCTTTCCGAATATATAGCGAGCCATTGCATACCTTGCTGGTCTTCCAGCTGCTTCCTCGCCTAGCCGAGCTCTTCTTTGGCCCGCTCTAGTTTCTGCTTTAGTCCGGAGACTTCGGCAGTGTGAGAAGTCACGGCCAGCAGTGACGCCTTCTTATTCACATTAGACACAGTTTGGTTAGTTTCCTACGAAATTTAATTGATCCTCTGTCCGGTTTTTCTTTCCGAATACCGTACAGTGTCTCAGGGGCTACTGTCTATGTGGGGATTTTCTCGGTTAAACGCCGCTTACCTCAAAACCTATCAGCAGGCTGCTGCAGGCTTCGGTCAGTCCGCTTTTAACGGACTGAACCTTCTCAATCACCATACCCATAAGGATACGGTGTTCCTCCACAATGGAAGCACCCTGTAGCGCTTCCAATAGATTGTCCGGCGGCTCTGGTAGGACAGAGGTCGTCGACGGGACGGGCACGCCTCCTTCGCTTGAAGGAGGCTGCTTGTCAGACTCTGGGGCCGTATGGGTCTCCGGATCCGTGCTCGTATGTGGACCGAATTGAGTACGGCCCCCATCGTTAGTCTCCATGAGGGTCTGTCCCCCCATGTGTCCGGCGGCCAAGGTGTCGCCCTCCGGCGCTGCTATGACGGGCTCCTGAACCTCTCCCTGGCATGGGAAAGTCCTTTGGGAGAGCACCTCGTCGTCTCCCTTGGCCTTGGGAGAGTAAGCGGCCGGCGGTGTCTCGCTGACCATCTCCTTTGAGTCCAACGAGCCCCTTGATGAGGATCGCTGGAAGCTGTCGTGGGCCGGACTGCAATAACATGATTAAATCATATAAAATACTATAAGGCGGAAAATTCAGATAAATGGACGTGTACGGGTTCTTAGCACCCACGATGCGGCCAGGGGCTTGTTCCGGGGGCGCCACTGCGGACTGTTGTCGACGTCCCACGCGGAGCTGCCCTCGAGAGTGCCTTTCCCCTTCTTGGGCGCCTCCACCTCTAGAATTGTGGAGGCCGCCCTCTTTTTCCTCCCCCGATTAGGGGGAGAATCGCTTTCCTCCTCCTCTTCGTCGTATTCGGCCGCGGAGGAGCAAGTCTTGTCTTCGGACGTCACGTCCGAAGCGCCCTTGTGGCGGGGGCCACTCAGGACCCCCTTGGCCTTCCCCGTGGCCTTCTTCGCCGGTGCCGTATAGGGCGTTGGCACCAGCATCTTTGCTAAACACGGGATGACTGGTTCTTCAGGCAGCAGAGCCGGACACTGGATCCGCTACACCCTCTTCATCCAGTCCTGAAGAAGCAATGATAATAAAAGCTTAGATATCATCCCTGAAACAAGCAAGTAGGGGATGAGTTAACATACCTCGTTGGCGAGGTGGTTAATGTCGTGTCCACAGTCTGAATCTGTGGCCGGCGGTGTCTCGTTGCCCTTGAAGACCAACTTCCAGGTGTCTTCGTGGGTGGTTTCGATGAGCCTCTTCAGGGTATGGTGCTTCTTCGGATCGAACTCCCATAGAGGGAGGCTTAGGCTTTGGCACAGGAGAATCCGACGAACTAGCATCACCTAGATTACATCGACGAGCTTGGTATCTTTGTCCACCATGCTTTGGACGCGCGTCTGTAGCGCTATCAGGTCATCTGACGATGACCAATTCGGGCTCTTCTCAACCCAGGAGGTGAGCCGCATTGGAGCGCCGGAGTTGAATTCGGCAGCTGCGGCCCAGTTTGCGCCGCGGGGTTCTGTGATGTAGAACCATTGTTTCTGCCATTCCTTGACAGTCTCCACGAAAGTGCCTTTTGGCCAGGACACATTGGTCAGCTTACTCACCATGGCGCCTCCGCACTCCGCGTGCTGGCCATCCACCACCTTCGGCTTCATGTTGAAGACCTTGAGCCACAGCCTGAAGTGGGGTTGGATGTGGAGGAAGGCCTCACACACGACGATGAATGCCCAGATGTTGAGGAAAGAGTTTGGGGATAGATCATGGAGGTCTATCCCATGATAGTACATCAGCCCGCGGAGGAAATGAGGGATGAATACCACCCTCTCGTTGGGCTTCGGTGTGGGGACGACTTGCCCCTGGGCTGGAAGACGGTGGGCGATTTCCTTTGCCAAGTACCTGGCCGCCCGAAGCTCAGTAATGTCCTTCTCCTTGACGGAGGAGACCACCCACTTGCCTTGACCTCCGGAT
Organism: Triticum dicoccoides; assembly: GCF_002162155.2. Taxonomy (NCBI): domain Eukaryota; kingdom Viridiplantae; phylum Streptophyta; class Magnoliopsida; order Poales; family Poaceae; genus Triticum; species Triticum dicoccoides. The sequence continues at coordinate 92,411,149 of NC_041386.1, forward strand.
CTGGAAGTGGTTGAGTGCTAGCTTGAGTGGGAAGAAGATGAGAACTTGGGCGCTGGAGCTCAAGAGTGGAAGGGCAGAGGAAGAGAGAAGGCGTGGGAGAAGAAGGGGGAATCCTTATCCCCTTATAAAGGCAGTGAATATCGAGTGCCTCCCCACTCGCCTATTCCCAAGGGCCATGTAAACGGAATGGTCGGGTTACCCACGCCCGCATTGATGAAAATCCCACAATAAGGGGACACGACCTCTGCTTTGACAAGACGTGCCAATGGAAACCGCATCTTGAAGCGTGGAACAGCGAACAAAAACAGTTCGATATAGTGACCAAACAGATGTGATGTCATCTTGCAAAAAAAAATTGTCAGCAGATGAGACTATCTTGCAAAAACAGTTCGATATTATATTCCTTGCAGTTGTGTGTCGTACTTGTGTTGCAAATCTGGACACCTTAGTTTTATCCGAAGACTATCCTGGAGTATTCGGAAAGTAGAACCCACCTTGCAATGCCAAAGACAATCTGCGCGCCGGATACATGGTCATTGAAGCCTGGTTCAGGGGCTACTGAGGGAGTCCTAAACTAAGGGGTCCTCGGGTGTCTGATCTATTGGATATGGGCCGGACTGATGGGCCGTAAGGATACATAGACCGAAGACTCCACCAGTGTCCAGCTAGGACTCTCCTTGGCGTGGAAGGCAAGCTTGGCGACCAACTATGAAGATTCCTTTCTCTGTAACCGACCTTGTGTAACCCTAGATCCCTCCCATGTCTATATAAACCGGAGGGCTAGGTCCGTAGATAGGCCGAATCCTCATAATCATAGCTAGAGTAGACTTTTAGGGTTTAGTCATTACGATCTCATTGCAGATCAACTCTTGTAATACTCATATTCATCAAGATCAACCAAGCAGGACGTAGGGTGTTACCTCCATAGAGAGGGTCCGAACCTGGGTAAAACATTGTGTCCCCCGTCTCCCGTTACCATCGATCCTAGACGCATAGTTCGGGACCCCCTACCCGAGATCCGCCAGTTTTGACACCGACAGATGTCCCTCGCCTTCTTGATCTAGCAAGACGTCGAGGTAGTAGATGAGTTTCGCCAGCACGACGGTGTGGTGAAGGTGATGGTGAAGTGATCCTTGTAGGGCTTCGCCTAAGCACTACGAAACTATGACCGTGGGAGTAAACGGTGGAGGGGGGCGCCGCACACGACTAACAATTGTCTGGGGTGTGCTAGGGGTGCCCCCATATATATGTATAGGTGGTAGGGAGAGGGGAGGCATCTGATGCGTCCATTTTGCATCATGCTTTTATATCAATATTTATTGCAATATGGGCTGTTATTACACATTACACAATACTTATGCCCATTCTCTCTTATTTTACAAGGTTTACATAAAGAGGGAGAATGCCGGCAGCTGGGATTCTGGGCTGGAAAAGGAGCAAATATTAGAGACCTATTCTGCACAGCTCCAAAAGTCCTGAAACTTCACGGGAGATGTTTTCCAAATATATAAAAAATATTCAGCGGAAGAAACTCACCAAGGGGGCCACACCCTGCCCACGAGGGTGGGGGCGCGCCCTATCCCCAGGGCATGCCCCCTACCTCGTGGGCCCCCTGGTGGCCCTCCGGTGACCATCTTCTGCTATATGGAGTCTTTCGATGGGAAAAAAATCATAAGCCATCTTCTTGGATGAAACTCCACCGCCACGAGGCGGAACCAATCTAGGGCTCTGGCGGAGCTGTTCTGCCGGGGAAACTTCCCTCCCGGAGGGGGAAATCATCGCCATCATCATCACCAACGCTCCTCTCATCGGGAGAGGGCAATCTCCATCAACATCTTCATCAGCACCATCTCATCTCAAAACCCTACTTCATCTCTTCTATCCAATTCTTGTCTCCAAATCCAGGATTGGTGCTAGTAGGTTGCTAGTAGTATTAATTACTCCTTGTAGTTGATGCTAGTTGGTTTAATTGGTGGAAGATCATATGTTCAGATCCTATATGCATATTAATACCCCTCTGATTATGAACATGTTTATGCTTTGTGAGTAGTTACTTTTGTTCCTGATGACATGAGAGAAGTCTTGCTATTAGTAGTCATGTGAATTTGGTATTCGTTCAATATTTTGATGAGATGTATGTTGTCTCTCCTCTAGTGGTGTTATGTGAACGTCGACTACATGACACTTCACCATTGTTTGGGCCTAGAGGAAGGCATTGGGAAGTAATAAGTAGATGATGGGTTGATAGAGTGACAAAAGCTTAAACCCTAGTTTATGCGTTGCTTCGTAAGGGGCTGATTTGGATCCATATGTTTCATGCTATGGTTAGGTTTACCTTAATACTTTTGTTGTAGTTGCGGATGCTTGCAATAGAGCTTAATCATAAGTGGGATGCTTGTCCAACTAAGGGCAACACCCAAGCACTGGTCCACCCACATACCAAATTATCAAAGTACCGAACGCGAATCATATGAACGTGATGAAAACTAGCTTGACGATATTCCCATGTGTCCTCGGGAACGCTTTACATCATATAAGAGTTTGTCCAGGCTTGTCCTTTGCTACAAAAGGATTGGGCCACCTTGCTGCACTTTATTTACTTTTGTTACTTGTTGCTCGTTACAAATTATCCTATCACAAAACTATCTTTTACCTCTTATTTCAGTACTTGCAGAGAATACCTTGCTGGAAACCGCTTATCATTTCCTTCTGCTCCTCGTTGGGTTCGACACTCTTACTTATCGAAAGGACTACGATAGATCCCCTATACTTGTGGGTCATCAAGACTCCTTTCTTGCGCCGTTGCCGGGGAGTGAAGCACCTTTGGTATGGAAAAATTTATATAGTGTGCTGAAATTTACTGTCACTTGTTACTATGGAAAGTAATCCTCTGAGGGGCTTGTTTGGGGTATCTTCACCCCGACCAGTAGAGCAAAGAGTTGCTCCTCAACCTACTGAAAATGAAAAAGAAAATACTTGCTTTAAAGTTCCTGCGGGTATGATAGAAAAACTTCTAGCTAATCCTTTTCTAGGAGATGGAACAAAACATCCTGATGAACATCTAATATATGTGGATGAAGTTTATGGATTATTTAAGCTTGTAGGTGTACCCGGAGATGTTGTTAAGAAGAAGGTTTTCCCTTTATCTTTGAGGGGAGATGCATCGACATGGTATAGGCTATGTGATGATATGAGGTTTTGGAATTACAAACGATTGAAATTGGAATTTCATCAAAAGTTTTATCCTATGCATCTTGTTCATCGTGATCGCAATTATATATATAATTTTTGGCCTCACGAAGGAGAAAGCATCGCTCTAGCTTGGGGGAGGCTTAAATCAATGTGTTATTCATGCCCCAATCATGAGCTCTCAAGAGAAATGATTATTCAAAATTTTTATGCCCGACTTTCTGGTAACAATCGCACCATGCTTGATACTTCTTGTGCTGGCTCTTTTATGATGAAGACTATTGAATTCAAATGGAATTTATTGGAAATAAGTAAATGCAACTCTGAAGATTGGGACCTCGACAATAGTAAGGAGTCAGGTATGACACCTAGTTTTGATTGTGTTAAATCTTTTATGGATACCGATATTTTTCATAAATTTAGCACTAAATATGGACTTGACTCTGAGATAGTAGCTTCCTTCTGTGAATCTTTTGCTACTTATGTTGATCTCCCCAAGGGGAAGTGGTTTAAATATCATCCTCCCATAGAAGTAAAAGTAGCTGCACCTATTAAAGTTGAAGAAAACACTATCACTTATAATGATCCTATTGTTCCTACTTCTTATGTTGAGAAACCACCTTTCCCTGTTAGGATAAAGGATCATGCTAAAGCTTCAACTGTAGTTCATAAAAGCAGTATTAAAACATACACACCTCCTGAGCAAGTTGAAGTTGAACCTAATATTGCTATTGTTAAAGATCTCTTGTCTGATAATATTGTTGGGCATGTTATTTATTTTTGTAATGAAACTGCTAGAATTGCTAAACCCCGTGATAAAGATAAACCTAGACCTGTGGTAGGCATGCCTGTTATTTCTGTTAAAATAGGAGATCATTATTATCATGGCTTATGTGACATGGGTGCTAGTGCTAGCGCAATACCTCATTCCTTATACAAAGAAATTATGCATGAGATTGCACCTGCTGAAATAGAAGATATTGATGTCACATTTAAACTTGCCAATAGAGATACTATTTCACCAATGGGAATTGTTAGAGATGTTGAAGTCTTGTGTGGGAAAACAAAATATCCTGCTGATTTTCTTGTTCTTGGTTCCCCACAAGATAGCTTTTGCCCCATTATATTTGGTAGACCCTTCTTAAACACTGTTAATGCTACCATAGATTGCAAAAGAGATGTTGTTACTGTCGGTTTAGATGATATGACTCATAAATTTAATTTCTATAAATTTAGTAGACAACACCGTGAGAAGAATTACCTAGTAAGGATGAAATTATTGGTCTTGCTTCCATTGTCGTACCTCCTAGTGATCCTTTAGAACAATATTTGCTAGACCATGAAAATGATATGTTTATGAATGAAAGAAGGGAATTAGATGAAATATTCTTTAAACAGGAACCTATTCTGAAAAATAATTTACCTGTTGAAATCCTAGGGGATCCTCCTCCACCCAAGGGTGATCCCGTGTTTGAGCTTAAACCATTACCTGATACTCTTAAATATGCTTATCTTGATGAGAAAAAGATATATCCTGTTATTATTAGTGCTAACCTTTCAGAGCATGAAGAAGAGAGATTATTGAAAACTCTGAAGAAGCACTGTGCTGCTATTGGGTATACTCTTGATGATCTTAAGGGCATAAGTCCCACTTTAGGTCAACATAAAATTAATTTGGAAGAAGATGCTAAACCAGTTCGTGATCATCAATGTCGGCTGAATCCTAAAATGAAAGAAGTGGTAAGAAAGGAGATACTAAAGCTCCTTGAGGCAGGTATAATTTATCCAGTTGCTGATACTCAGTGGGTAAGCCCTGTCCATTGTGTCCCTAAGAAGGGAGGCATTACTGTTGTTCCTAATGATAAAGATGAATTAATTCCTCAAAGAATTATTACAGGTTATAGGATGGTAATTGATTTCCACAAATTAAATAAGGCAACTAAAAAGGATCATTACCCCTTACCTTTTATCGATCAAATGCTAGAAAGATTATCCAAACATACACATTTTTGCTTTCTAGATGGTTATTCTGGTTTCTCTCAAATACCTGTGTCAGCCAAAGATCAATCAAAGACTACTTTTACATGCCCTTTTGGTACTTTTGCTTATAGACATATGCCTTTTGGTTTATTAATGCACCTGCTACCTTTCAAAGATGCATGATGGCTATATTCTCTGACTTTTGTGAAATGATTTGTGAGGTTTTCATGGACGACTTTTCCGTCTATGGATCTTCTTTTGATGATTGCTTGAGCAACCTTGATCGAGTTTTGCAGAGATGTGAAGAAACTAATCTTGTCTTGAATTGGGAAAAGTGCCACTTTATGGTTAATGAAGGTATTGTCTTGGGGCATAAAGTTTCTGAAAGAGGTATCGAAGTTGATAAAGCCAAGGTTGATGCTATTGAAAAGATGCCATGTCCCAAGGACATCAAAGGTATAAGAAGTTTCCTTGGTCATGCCGGTTTTTATAGGAGGTTCATTAAGGACTTCTCAAAAATCTCTCGGCCTCTGATTAATTTATTACAAAAGTATATACCATTTGTTTTTGATGATGATTGTGTAGAAGCATTTGAAATACTTAAGAAAGCATTGATCTCTGCACCTATTGTTCAGCCACCTGATTGGAATTTACCCTTTGAAATTATGTGTGATTCTAGTGATTATGCTATAGGTGTTGTTCTAGGACAAAGACTTGATAAGAAACTAAATGTTATTCAATATGCTAGTAAAACTCTAGACAATGCTCAAAGAAATTATGCTACCATTGAAAAAGAATTCTTAGCAGTTGTATTTGCTTGTGATAAGTTTAGACCTTATATTGTTGATTCTAAAGTAACTATTCACACTGATCATGCTGCTATTAAATATCTCATGGAAAAGAAAGATGCTAAACCTAGACTTATTAGATGGGTTCTCTTACTACAAGAATTTGATTTGCATATTGTTGATAGAAAAGGAGCTGAGAACCCCATTGCAGACAACTTGTCTAGGTTAGAAAATGTGCTTGATGACCCACTACCTATTGATGATAGCTTTCCTGATGAGCAATTAAATGTCATAAATGCTTCTCATACTGCTCCATGGTATGCTGATTATGCTAATTACATTATTGCTAAGTTTATACCACCTAGTTTCACATACCAGCAAAAGAAAAAGTTCTTCTATGATTTGAGGCATTACTTTTGGGATGACCCACATCTTTATAAAGAAGAAGTGGATGGTGTTATTATACGTTGTGTACCTGAGCATGAACAGGAACAGATCCTATGCAAGTGTCACTCCGAAGCTTATGGAGGACACCATGCTGGAGATAGAACTGCACATAAGGTACTGCAATCTGGTTTTTATTGGCCTACACTCTTCAAGGATGCCCGTAAGTTTGTCTTATCTTGTGATGAATGTCAAAGAATTGGTAATATTAGTAGACGTCAAGAAATGCCTATGAACTATTCACTTGTTATTGAACCATTTGATGTATGGGGCTTTGACTATATGGGACCTTTTCCTTCCTCTAATGGTTATACACATATTTTAGTTGCTGTTGATTACGTTACTAAGTGGGTAGAAGCTATTCCAACTAGTAGTGCTGATCATAACACTTCTATTAAAATGCTTAAAGAAGTTATTTTTCCAAGATTTGGAGTCCCTGGATATTTAATGACTTATGGTGGTTCACATTTTATTCATGGTGCTTTCCGTAAAATGCTTGCTAAATATGATGTTAATCATAGAATTGCGTCTCCTTATCATCCTCAGTCTAGTGGTCAAGTAGAATTGAGTAATAGAGAACTCAAATTAATTTTGCAAAAGACTGTTAATAGGTCTAGAAAGAATTGGTTCAAGAAACTAGATGATGCATTATGGGCCTATAGAACTGCATATAAAAATCCTATGGGTATGTCTCCGTATAAAATGGTCTATGGAAAAGCATGTCACTTACCTCTCGAACTAGAACACAAGGCTTATTGGGATATTAAAGAACTTAATTATGATTTTAAACTTGCCGGTGAGAAGATGTTATTTGATATTATCTCACTTGATGAATAGAGAACCCAAACCTACGAAAATGCCAAGTTGTTCAAAGAAAAATTTAAAAGATGGCATGACAAAAGAATACAAAAGCGTGAGTTTAATGTAGGTGATTATGTATTGCTATAAAACTCTTGTTTAAGATTTTTTGCAGGAAAACTTCTCTCTAAATGGGAAGGTCCTTACGTTATTGAGGAGGTCTACCGCTCCGGTGCCATAAAAATGAACAACTTCGAAGGCACTAATCCGAAGGTAGTGAACAGTCAAAGAATCAAACATTATATCTTAGGTAATCCCATAAATGTTAAAACCAATGTTATTGAAACCGTAACCCCGGAGGAATACATAAGGGACACTTTCCGGAACGTGTTAGACTCCGAAAAGGAATAGGTATGTGGTACGGTAAGTAAACCGACTCCAAAACAGTTTTTAAGGCAATATTTCTCCGTTTTGGAATATTTAGAAAAATAGAAAAATAAGTAGCAGTCCGGGAAGGACACGAGGGCTCCACGAGGGTGGAGGGCGCGCCCTACCCTACTGGGTGCGCCCCCCTACCTCGTGGGCACCTTGTGTGCTCTCCGGACTCCGTTTTCGTACACGACATATTTTGGTCGGTAAAATTCAATATATAATCTCCCGAAGGTTTTGACTCCCGCATCACGCAAAAATCTCTTGTCTTTGTTTCAAGCTGTCCTCCTGCAGATTTGAGCAACATGTCGTCCCAGGACTCCGAAGGAGAGAGCTATGTGGCTGATTACCTTGCAGACCCTAAAGTCTATGGGGATGTGGAGCATTGTGCCTGGACTATGGAAGAAGAAGAGGACTATGAACCTAAGAGAAAGGAGGAGACGAGCTTAGATGAAGATGAAGTCCCACTACCTCAACCTGGGGACATGCATGTGGAATTCAAAAAGTCAAGCCTCCCGGATAGGGTAAAGAAACCTAAGATCGAGTTTATCCCTTTTCGGCTTTTGCAGGAGAACAAACAGGAACTATGCAAAAAGATACTAAGCTTGGAGCAGGAGATCGAGGACCTAAGAGACCAAAATTCTGTCCTCAAGCGCAAATTAAGGAAGAAGCCATCAACAAAATCACCACCGTCTCCACCAACAAAGAAGAATTGAGTATCTGGTATGGGCACTCCACTTGGCAATTGCCAAGCTTGAGGGAGTGCCCCAGTATCGTATCACCATCACTTTTATCTTTACCGTTTTTCTTAGTTCGATCCTTTTGGTAATATCTTGATCTAGTAGAATAAAAGTTCTTAGTATGATCTAGTCATGATTTTTGCTTTATTATCCTCCTATGTAATCGAGTCTGAGCTATATAATAAAGATTAGTGTTGAGTCAAGGGCTTGATTATTTTGCCATGATCCTAAGTGAATAAAAGAAAAGAGAAAGCAATAAAAAGAAACAAAGAGATCATGTGAGTCTTATGGAGAGTAATGAGTTCACATAAAAGAGTATGATGAATAAAAGTTGTTGAGGGTTGACAAACACCATTTTGGTCACAGTTGCAATTAATAGGAAGTAATAAAGAAAGAGAGGTCTTCATATATAAATATACTATCTTGGACATCTTTTATTATTGTGAGCACTCATTAAAAATATGACATGCTGAAGAGTTGACATTGGACAAGGAAGACAACATAATGGGTCATGTTTTCTTACATCTGAGATGAATTATATTGTCTTGGATCTTCCAACATGATGAGCTTGCCTTTCCCCCTCATGCTAGCCAAATTCATCGCACTAAGTAGAGATACTGCTTTTGCTTCTAAATACCCTTAAACCAGTTTTGCCATGAGAGTCCACTATACCTACCTATGGATTGAGTAAGATCCTCTAAGTAAGTTGTCATCAGTGCAAGCAATAAAAATTGCTCTCTAAATATGTATGACTTATTAGTGTGGGAGAAAATAAGCTTTATACGATCGTGTGATATGGAAGTAATAAAAGCGACATCTGCATAATAAAGGTCGATATCACAAGTGGCAATATAAAGTGACGTTCTTTCGCATTAAGATTTTGTGCATCCAACCATAAAAGGGCATGAAAACCTCTGCTTCCCTCTGTGAAGGGCCTATATTTTACTTTTATCTCCTACATTGCATAAGAGTCGTGGTGATCTTCACCCTTCCTTTTTACATTTTATCCTTTGGCAAGCACAATATGTTGGAAAGATCCTGGTATATATGGCAAATTGGATGTGAGTTTTCATGAACTATTACTGTTGACATTACCCTTGAGGTAAAACGTTGGGAGGCAAAACTATAAGCCCCTATCTTTCTTTGTGTTCGATTGAAACTCCATACCCATAAGTATTGCGTGAGTGTCAGCAATTGTGAAAGATTATATGATAGTTGAGTATGTGGACTTGCTGAAAAGCTCTTATACATTGACTCTTTCCTATGTTATGATAAATTGCAATTGCTTCAATGACTGAGATTGTAGTTTGTTAGTTTTCAATGAAGTTTACGATTCATACTTAATATTGTGATTGAATTATTACTCTAGCATAAGAGATTGTATGACAAGAATTATATAAGTTGATGTTCTAAGAATGATCATGATGCCCTCATGTCCGTATTTTATTTTTATCGACACCTGTATCTATAAACATGTGGACATATTTTTTGATTTCGGCTTTTCGCTTGAGGACAAGCGAGGTCTAAGCTTGGGGGAGTTGATACGTCCATTTTGCATCATGCTTTTATATCAATATTTATTGCATTATGGGCTGTTATTACACATTATGTCACAATACTTATGCATATTCTCTCTTATTTTACAAGGTCTACATAAAGAGGGAGAATGTGGGCAGCTAGGATTCTAGGCTAGAAAAGGAGCAAATATTAGAGACCTATTCTGCACAACTCCAAAAGTCCTGAAACTTCACGGGAGATGTTTTCCAAATATATATAATATATTCAATGGAAGAAACTCACCAGGGGGGCCACACCCTGCCCACGAGGGTGGGGGCGCGCCCTACCCCCCAGGGCGTGCCCCCTACCTCGTGGGCCCCCTGGTGGCCCTCCGGTGACCATCTTCTGCTATATGGAGTCTTTTGATGGGAAAAAAATCATAAGCCATCTTCTCGGACGAAACTCCGCCGCCACGAGGCGGAACCTTAGCGGAACCAATCTAGGGCTCTGGCGGAGCTGTTCTGCCAGGAAACTTCCCTCCCGGAGGGGGAAATCATCGCCATCGTCATCACCAACGCTCCTCTCACCGAGAGAGGGCAATCTCCATCAACATCTTCATCAGCACCATCTCATCTCAGAACCCTACTTCATCTCTTCTATCCAATTCTTGTCTCCAAGTCCGGGATTGGTGCTAGTAGGTTGCTAGTAGTGTTAATTACTCCTTGTAGTTGATGCTAGTTGGTTTAATTTGTGGAAGATCATATGTTCAGATCCTATATGCATATTAATACCCCTCTGATTATGAACATGTTTATGCTTTGTGAGTAGTTACTTTTGTTCCTGAGGACATGGGAGAAGTCTTGCTATTAGTAGTCATGTGAATTTGGTATTCGTTCGATATTTTGATGAGATGTATGTTGTCTCTCTTCTAGTGGTGTTATGTGAACGTCGACTGCATGACACTTCACCATTGTTTGGGCCTAGAGGAAGGCATTGGGAAGTAATAAGTAGATGATGGGTTGCTAGAGTGACAAAAGCTTAAACCCTAATTTATGCGTTGCTTCGTAAGGGGCTGATTTGGATCCATATGTTTCATGCTATGGTTAGTTTTACCTTAATACTTTTGTTGTAGTTGCGGATGCTTGCAATAGAGGTTAATCATAAGTGGGATGCTTGTCCAAGTAAGGGCAACACACAAGCACTGGTCCACCCACATACCAAATTATCAAAGTACCGAACGCGAATCATATGAACGTGATGAAAACTAGCTTGACGATATTCCCATGTGTCCTCGGGAGCGCTTTACATCATATAAGAGTTTGTCCAAGCTTGTCCTTTGCTACCAAAGGATTGGGCCACCTTGCTGCACTTTATTTACTTTTGTTACTTGTTGCTCGTTACAAATTATCCTATCACAAAACTATCTGTTGCCTCTTATTTCAGTACTTGCAGAGAATACCTTGCTGGAAACCGCTTATCATTTCCTTCTACTCCTCGTTGGGTTCGACACTCTTACTTATCGAAAGGACTACGATAGATCCCCTATACTTGTGGGTCATCAGCATCCAAGGAGGCGCCCAAGTAGGCTGAATCCTACTTGTGGTCTCCCCATGCCCCCCTTCCTTATCTGCCAGAGGGGGAAGGAGAGAGGAGGGAGGAGGGAGGGAAGGGGGAGGCCAAATCCCTCCCCTTTCCTTCTCCCTTACCCTCTTTCCTTCTCTAGTTCGGCCCATATGGGGGTGCACCAGCCCCTGGTGGCTGGTGCATTTCCCATCTTGGCCCATTAGACCCATATCTTTTGCCGGGGTTGCCCGGAACCCCTTCCGGTGACCCGATATGTACCGGTACCCTCCGGAACACTTCCGGTGTCCGAATACTATCGTCCTATATATAAAAATTTACCTCTCAACCATTTAGAGACTCCTCGTCATGTCCGTGATCTCATCCGGGACTCCAAACAACATTCGGTCTCCAAATCACATAACTCATATAATACAATATCGTCATCGAACGTTAAGCGTGCGGACCCTACGAGTCTGAGAACTATGTAGACATGACCGAGACACCTCTTCGGTCAATAACCAATAGCGGATTCTGGATGCCCATATTGGCTCCTACATATTCTATGAAGATCATTATCGGTCGAACCATTATGACAACATACTTTATTCCCTTTGTCTGTCGGTATGTTACTTGCCCGAAATTCGATCGCCGGTATCTTCATACCTAGTTCAATATCGTTACCAGCAAGTCTCTTTACTCGTTCCATAATATATCACCTTGTGACTAACTCCTTAGCCGTTTGCTTGCAAGCTTATAATGTGTATTACCAAGAGGGCCCAGAGATACATCTCCGATACTCCAAGTGACAAATCCTAATCTCGATCTATGCCAACTCAAAAACACCTTCGGAGATACTTGTAGAGCATCTTTATAATCACCCAGTTACGAAGTCATATTTGATAGCACACAAGGCATTCCTCCGGTATCCGGGAGTTGCATAATCTCATAGTCGAAGGAATATGTATTTAACATGAAGAAAGCAATAGCAATAAAACTGAACAATCATTATGCTAAGCTGACGGATGGGTCTTGTCCATCACATCATTCTCTTAATGATGTGATCCGGTTATCAAATGACAACTCATGTCCATGGCTAGGAAACCTTAACCATCTTTGATTAATGAGCTAGTCAAGTAGAGGCTCACTAGGGACATAGTGTTTGTCTATGTATTCACACATGTATTTAGGTTTCCAATCAATACAATTCTAGCATGAATAATAAACATTTATCATGAATAAGGAAATATAAAATAAAAACTTAATTACTACCTCTAAGGCATATTTCCTTCACAAATTTCCCTCAAGTGGATGACCTAAGGTTTATCAATCCATGGGAGGTTTAGGATGAAGATGGTCTCTCTGAAACAACCCTACAACCAAATAATAAAAAGTCTCTTGTATCCCCAACACACCAAATACAATGGTAAATTGTATAGGTGCACTAGTTCGGCGAAGAGATGGTGATACAAGTGTAGTAATGATAGTAGATATTGATTTTTGTAATAGTAACAATAAAAAACAGCAATGTAACGAGTAACAAAAGTGAGCACAAATGGTATTGCAATGCTTGAAAATGAGGCCTAGGGTCCGTACTTTCGCTAGTGCAATCTCTCAACAATGATAATATAATTGGATCATATACCATCCCTCAACGTGCGATGAAGAATCACTCCAAAGTTCTTATCTAGCGGAGATCATAAGAAGAAATTGTTTGTAGGGTACGAAACCACCTCAAAGCTATTCTTTCCGATCAATCTATCCAAGAGTTCGTACTAAAATAACCACAAGTTATCCTTTTCGATTGATCCATCTAAGAGTTCGTACTAAAATAATATCATATGATAAACATCAACCAACTCTAATGTCACCTAGATACTCCAATGTCACCATGTGTATCCGTGAGTTGATTATACGATATGCATCAAACAATTTCAGATTCATAATACGCAATCCAACACAAAGAACCTCAAAGAGTGCCCCAAGATTTCTACTAGAGAAACAAATACGAGAATGCGCATCAACCTCTATTGATAGATTACCCCAATGCCACCTTGGGAATCCGCGGGTTGAGTACCAAAACATATATCAAGTGAATCAATATGATACCCCATTGTCACCACGTGTATTCATACAAAGACATACATCAAGTCCTCCCAAATCCATAAAAGTATTCAATCCGATAAGAACAAAATCTCAAAGGGGAAACTAAATTCATCACAACAAGATAGAGAGGGGAAAACACCATATGATCCAACTATATTAACAAAGCCCGCAATACATCAAGATCGTGAGAAATCAAGAACACGAGAGAGAGAGAGAGATTAAACACATAGCTACCAGTATAAACCCTTAGCCCCGAGGGTGGACTACTCCCTCCTCAACATGGTGGCCACCGATGATGATTTCCCCCTCCGACAGGGTGCCGGAATAGGGTCTACATTGGTTTTTCGTGGCTATAGAGGCCTGCGGCGGTGGAACTTCTGATCTAGGGTTATTTTTGGAGGTTTCTGATTATATAGGATTTTGGGCGTCGGTTTCATGCGAAGATGGGCCACGAGGGGCCCATAAGAGTGGGTTGTGGCCTCCTCGTGACTCTTCTGGCCCTCCCACAAAGCTTCTAGTGCCTCTTATGTTCTAAAAAATCATCAAATTTTTTTGTTGCATTCGGAGAAATTTTATTTCTGCACAAAAACTGACACCATGGTAGTTTTGCTGAAAACAGCGTCAGTTCGGGTTAGTTCCGTGCAAATCATACCAAAACCATATAGAATTATTGTAAACATGCCATGAATACTTAATAAATTATAGGTATGTTGGAGATGTATCAACATCCCCAAGCTTAATTCCAACTCGTCCTCGAGTAGGTAAATGATAAAAAGAAACAATTTATGAAGTGTGAATGCTAGCATAGTGGATAAATTTGATCAATGATAATTTCAATCACTTTTCTAGCATCATAACAACAACTCTTTCTCATAAAACACATCATGATAAAGCAGCAGTTGAAAACGGAATTTTTGATGTGGGATGCTACCTATCTTTTTCCTCATACACTCTTTTCTTTTGTAGCATGGACATTTGGACTTGAATGATTCAGAGAAATAGTCTATAGTTTGACATGAAGACTTCAATACTCAAGCAACCATGTCTTTAAAAATATCAATGCTAAAGAAATCTATCCCTAGCCCATTATGCTCAATCATTGATCCATTCATGAAACACACTCGAGTATTAGCTACATCTAATGCACAAGTATGATCATCGTGCCCTCTAGTTGGTTTTTATAAGAGAATATGGAGACTCAAAATATAAAAAAATTGCATAAAGTAAAATCGATAGGCCCTTTGCAGATGGAAGCAAAGATTTGTAGAGGCGCAAGAGCTCAAAGCTTAAATTGAGAGATAAAAATATTTTGAGAGGCAGGCTTTTCACGTCAACGAAAACGACCGAGTAGTTCCCAATACTTTCCATGCTAGATACATCATAGGTGGTTCCCAAACAAAAAATAAAGTTTATTCCTTTTTCCACCATTCTGCCACAATCTAGCTAGCCGTATCCACGTGTGCCTTCCATACCAACACTTACCAAGGGATTTATTATTTGACAACACAAAGTAAATTTCTTTTCATTTTGGGACCGGGCATCCCTATTACCACCATACTCTCGTGCAATGACAAGTGAATTATGTTGGGGAACACAGTATTTCAAAAAAAATCCTAAGATCATGCAAGATCTATCAAGGAGATGCATAGAAATGAGAGGGGAGAGTGTGTCCACGTACCCTCATAGACCGAAAGAGGAAGCGTTTAGTAACGCGGTTGATGTAGTCGAACGTCTTCGCGATCCAACCGATCAAGTACCGAACGCACGACACCTCCGCGATCTGCACATGTTCAGCTCGATGACGTCCCTAGAACTCTAGATCTAGCTGAGGCCGAGGGAGAGTTCTGTCAGCACGACGGCATGGTGACGGTGATGATGAAGTTACTGACTCAGGGCTTCGCCTAAGCACTGCGACAATATGACCGAGGTGGAAATCTGTGGAGGGGGGCACCACACATGGCTAAGAACTCAACTTGTGTCTCTATGGGGTGCCCCCTCCCCCGTATATAAAGGGGAGGAGGGGGCCAACCGGCCTCAAGAGGCGCACCCCCAGGGGGGAATCCTACTCCTACTAGGAGTAGGTTCCCCCCTTTCCTGGTCCAACAAGGAGGGGAAGGAAGGAGGAAGGGGAGAGAAGGAAGGAGGGGGCACCGTCCCCACCCCTTGTCCAATTCGGACTAGGGGCGTGCGCCACCTCCTAGCCGTCCCTCTCTCCTCTAAGGCCCATTAACTTCCCGA
>NC_041386.1:92427183-92447853 GCF_002162155.2 Triticum dicoccoides
GTTCCGGTAACCCTCCGGCACTCCGGTTTTATCCAAAACTCTCCAGAACACTTCCGGTGTCCGAACAACATGGTCCAATATATCAATCTTTATGTCTCGACCATTTCGAGACTCCTCGTCATGTCCGTGATCTCATCTGGGACTCCAAACAACCTTCGGTACATCAAATCACATAAACTCATAATACCAATCGTCCTCGAACGTTAAGTGTGCGGACCCTACGGGTTCGAGAACTATGTAGACATGATCGAGACACTTATCCGGTCAATAACCAATAGCGGAACCTGGATGCTCATATTGGTTCCTACATATTCTACGAAGATCTTTATTAGTCAAACCGCACAACAACATACGTTGTTCCCTTTGTCATCGGTATGTTACTTGCCCGAGATTCGATCGTCGATATCATCATACCTAGTTCAATCTCGTTACCGGCAAGTCTCTCTACTTGTTCCGTAATGCATCATACCGCAACTAACTCATTAGTCACTTTGCTTGCAAGGCTTATAGTGATGATCATTACCGAGATGGCCAGGAGATACCTCTACGAAACACGGAGTGACAAATCCTAATCTCGATCTATGCCAACTCAACAAACACCATTGGAGACACCTGTAGATCATCTTTATAATCAGCCAGTTACTTTGTGATGTTTGATAGCACACAAGGTGTTCCTCCGGTATTTGGGAGTTGCACAATGTCATAGTCATAGGAACATGTATAAGTCATGAAGAAAGCAATAGCAATAAACTAAACGATCATAGTGCTAAGCTAACGGATGGGTCTTGTCCATCACATCATTCTCTAATGATGTGATCTTGTTCATCAAATGACAACACATGTCCATGGCTAGGAAACTTAACCATTTTTTATTAACGAGCTAGTCAAGTAGAGGCAAACTAGGGACACTCTGTTTGTCTATGTATTCACACATGTACTAAGTCTATGGTTAATACAATTCTAGCATGAATAATAAACATTTATCATGATATAAGGAAATATAAATAATAACTTTATTATTGCCTCTAGGGCATATTTCCTTCAGTCTCCCACTTGCACTAGAGTCAATAATCTAGATTACACTGTAATGATTCTAACACCCATGGAGTCTTGGTGTTGATCATGTTTTGCTTGTGAGAGAGGCTTAGTCAACGAGTCTGCAACATTCAGATCCGTATGTATCTTGCAAATCTCTATGTATCCCTCCTTGATTTGATCAAGGTTGGAATTTAAGCATCTTTTGATGTGCTTGGTTCTCTTGTGAAATCTGGATTCCTTTGCCAAGGCAATTGCACCAGTATTGTCACAAAAGATTTTCATTAGACCCGATGCACTAGGTATGACACCTAGATCGGATATGAACTCCTTCATCCAGACTCCTTCATTTACTGCTTCCAAAGAAGCGATGTATTCCGCTTCACACGTAGATCCCGCCACGACGCTCTGCTTAGAACTGTACCAACTGACAGCTCCACCATTCAATATAAACACGTATCCGGTTTGTGGCCTAGAGTCATCTGGATCAGTGTCAAAGATTGCATCGACATATTCGTTTACGACTAGCTCTTTGTCACCTCCATAAACAAGAAACATATCCATAGTCCTTTTCAGCTATTTCAGGATGTTCTTGACCGCTGTCCAGTGACCCACTCCTGGATTACTTTGGTACCTCCCTGCTAAACTAATAGCAAGGCACACATAAGGTCTGGTACACAGCATTTCATACATGATAGAACCTATGGTTGAGGCATTGGAATGACTTTCATTTCTCTCTATCTTCTAAAGTGGTTGGGCATTGAGTCTGACTCAACTTCACACCTTGTAACACAGGCAAGAACCCTTTATTTGCTTGATCCATTTTGAACTTCTTCAAAACTTTATCAAGGTATGTGCTTTGTGAAAGTCCAATTAAGCGTCTTGATCTATCTCTATAGATCTTGATGCCCAATATGTAAGCAGCTTCATCGAGGTCTTTCATTGAAAAATTCTTATTCAAGTATCCTTTTATGCCATTCAGAAATTCGGTATCATTTCCGATCAAAAATATGTCATCCACATATAATTTCAGAAATGCTACAGAGCTCCCACTCATTTTCTTGTAAATACAGGCTTCTCCAGAAGTATGTATAAAACCATATGCTTTGATCACACTATCAAAGCGTATATTCCAACTCCGAGAGGCTTGCACCAGTCCATAAATGGATCACTGGAGCTTGCACACTTTGTTAGCACCTTTTGGATCGACAAAACCTTCTGGTTGCATCATATACAACTATTCTTTAAGATATCCATTAAGGAATGCAGTTTTGACATCCATTTGCCAAATTTCATAATCATAAAATGCAGCAATTGCTAACATGATTCAGACGGACTTAAGCATCGCTACGGGTGAGAAGGTCTCATCGTAGTCAACTCCTTGAACTTGTCGAAAACCTTTCACAACAAGTCGATCTTTGTAGACAGTAACATTACGTCAGCGTCAGTCTTCTTCTTGAAGATCCATTTATTCTCTATGGCTTGCCGATCATTGGGCAAGTCAACCAAAGTCCACAATTTGTTCTCATACATGGATCCCATATCAGATTTCATGGCCTCAAGCCATTTTGCTGAATCTGGGCTCATCATCGCTTCCTCATAGTTCGTAGGTTCGTCATGGTCAAGTAACATGACTTCCAGAACAGGATTACCGTACCACTCTGGTGCGGATCTTACTCTAGTTGACCTTCGAGGTTCGGTAGTAACTTGATCAGAAGTTTCGTGTTCATCATCATTAGCTTCCTCACTAATTGGTGTAGGAATCACTGGAACTGATTTCTGTGATGAACTACTTTCCAATAAGGGAGCAGGTACAATTACCTCATCAAGTTCTACTTTCCTCCCACTCACTTCTTTCGAGAGAAACTCCTTCTCTAGAAAGGATCCACTCTTAGCAACGAATATCTTGCCTTTCGATCTGTGATAGAAGGTGTACCCAACAGTCTCCTTTGGGTATCCTATGAAGACACATTTCTCCGATTTCGGTTCGAGCTTATCAGGTTGAAGCTTTTTCACATAAGCATCGCAGCCCCAAACTTTAAGAAATGAAAACTTGGGTTTCTTGCCAAACCACAGTTCATATGGTGTCGTCTCAACAAATTTTGATGGTGCCCTATTTAACGTGAATGCAGCCGTCCCTAAAGCATAACCACAAAAAGGATAGCGGTAAATCAGTAAGAGACATCATAGATCGCACCATATCTAATAAAGTGCGGTTACGACGTTCGGACACACCATTACACTGTGGTGTTCCAGGTGGCGTGAGTTGCAAAACTATTCCGCGTTGTTTCAAATGAAGACTAAACTCATAACTCAAATATTCTCCTCCACGATCATATCGTAGAAACTTTATTTTCTTATTACGATGATTTTCCACTTCATTCTGAAATTCTTTGAACTTTTTAAATATTTCGGACTTATGTTTCATCAAGTAGATATACCCATATCTGCTCAAATCAACTATGAAGGTCAGAAAATAACGATACCCGCCGCGAGCATCAACACTCATCGGACCGCATACATCAGTAGTATGTATTATTTCCAACAAGTCTGTTGCTCGCTCCATTGTTCCGGAGAATGGAGTCTTAGTCCTCTTGCCCATGAGGCATGGTTCGCAAGCATCAAGTGATTCATAATCAATGTATTCCAAAAGACCATCAACATGGAGTTTCTTCATGCGCTTTATACTAATATGACCTAAACGGCAGTGCCACAAATAAGTTGCACTATCATTATTAAACTTATATATTTTGGCTTCAATAATATGAATATATGTATCACTACTATCGAGATTCAATAAAAATAGACCACTCATCAAGGGTGCATGACCATAAAAGATATCACTCATATAAATAGAACAACCATTATTCTCTGATTTAAATGAATAACTGTCTCGCATCAATCAAGATCCAGATATAATGTTCATGCTTAACGCTGGCACCAAATAACAATTATTCAGGTCTAAAACTAATCAAGGTAGATCTAGAGGTAGCGTGCCGACGGCGATCACATCGACTTTGGAACCATTTCCCACGCGCATCGTCACCTCGTCCTTAGCCAATCTTCGCTTAATCCGTAGCCCCTGTTTCGAGTTGCAAATATTAGCAAGAGAACCAGTATCAGATACCCAGGGGCTACTGTAAGCATTAGTAAGGTACACATCAATAACATGTATATCAAATATACCTTTCACTTCGCCATCCTTCTTATCCGCCAAATACTTGGGGCAGATCCGCTTCCAGTGACCAGTCCCTTTGCAGTAGAAGCACTCATTCTCAGGCTTAGGTCTAGACTTGGGCTTCTTCACTTGAGCAGCAACTTGCTTGCCATTCTTCTTGAAGTTCCCCTTCTTCCCTATGCCCTTTTTCATGAAACTGGTGGTCTTGTTGACCATCAACACTTGATGCTCCTTCTTGTCTACCTCCGCAGATTTTAGCATTGCGAAGAGCTTGGGAATTGTCTTATCCATCCCTTGCATATTATAGTTCATCACGAAGCTTTTCTAGCTTGGTGGCAGTGATTGAGGAACTCTGCCAATGACACTATCATCAGGAAAATTAACTCCCAGTTGAGTCAAGTGGTTGTGGTACCCAGACATTCTGAGTATATGTTCACTGACAGAACTATTCTCCTCCATCTTACAGCTGTAGAACTTATTGGAGACTTCATATCTCTCAATTCGGGCATTTTCTTGAAATATTAACTTCAACTCCTAGAACATCTCATATGCTCCATGACGTTCAAAACGTCGTTGAAGTCTCGATTCTAAGCCGTAAAGCATGGCACACTGAACTATTGAGTAGTCATCAGCTTTGCTCCGCCATACGTTTATAACATCTGGGGTAGCTCCTGCAGTGGGCTTTGCACCTAGCGGTGTTTCTAGGACGTGCTTCTTTTGTGAAGCAATGAGGATAATCCTCAAATTATGGACCCAGTCCGTGTTGTTGCTACCATCATCTTTCAACTTAGCTTTCTCTAGGAATGCATGAAAATTCAATGGAACAATAACACGGGCCATTTATCTACAACAACATAGACATGCAAAATACTATCAGGTACTAAGTTTCATGATAAATTAAAGTGCAATTAATCATATTACTTAAGAACCCCACTTAGATAGACATCCCTCTAGTCATCTAAATGATCACGTGATCCATATCAACTAAACCATGTCCGATCATCACATGGGATGGAGAAGTTTTCAATGGTGAACATCATTGTGTTGATCATATCTACTATATGATTCACGTTCGACCTTTCGGTCTCAGTCTTCCGAGGCCATATCTGCATATGCTAGGCTCGTCAAGTTTAACCCGAGTATTCTGCTTGTGTAAAACTGGCTTGCACCCGTTGTATGTGAACGTAGAGCTTATCACACCCGATCATCGCGCAGTGTCTCGGCACGACGAACTGTAGCAAAATAATCTTATAATGCTACCATAGTACTAAGCAAAATAAGATGCATAAAAGATAAACATCACATGCAATCAATATAAGTGATATGATATGGCCATCATCATCTTGTGCCTTTGATCTTCTTCTCCAAAGCACTGTCATGATCACCATCACCACCGGCTTGACACCTTGATCTCCGTCGTAGCATCGTTGTCATCTCGCCAACTATTGCTTCTATGTCTGTCGCTACCGCTTAGTGATAAAGTAAAGCAATTACATGGCAATTGCATTTCATACAATAAAGCAACAACCATATGGCTCCTGCCAGTTGCCGATAACTGTGTTACAAAACATGATCATCTCATACACCAATTTATATAATCACGTCTTGACCATATCACATCACAACATGCCCTGCGAAAACAAGTTAGACGTCCTCTACTTTGCTGTTGCAAGTTTTACGTGGCTGCACGGGCTTAGCAAGAACCGTTCTTACCTACGCATTAAAACAACAACGATTTTTCGTCAAGTGTGATGTTTTAACCTTCAACAAGGACCGGGCGTAGTCACACTCGATTCAACTAAAGCTGGAGAAATAGACACCCACTAGCCACCTGTGTGTGAAGCACGTCGGTAGAACCAGTCTCATGAATGCGGTCATGTAATGTCGGTCTGGGCCGCTTCATCCAACAATACCGCCGAATCAAAGTATGACATGCTGGTAAGCAATATGACTATTATTGCCCACAATTCTTGTGTTCTACTCGTGCATATAACATCTACGCATAGACCTGGCTCTGATGCCACTGTTGGGGAACACAGTATTTCAAAAAAATGCCTATGACCAGGCAAGATCTATCTAGGAGATGCATAGAAATGAGAGGGGAGAGTGTGTCCATGTACCCTCGTAGACCGAAAGCGGAAGCGTTTAGTAACGTGGTTGATGTAGTCGAACGTCTTTGCAATCCAACCGATCAAGTACCGAACGAACGACAACTCCGCGATCTACACACGTTCAGCTCGGTGACGTCCCTCAAACTCTAGATCCAGCTGAGGCCGAGGGAGAGTTCTGTCAGCACGACGGCGTGGTGACGGTGATGATGAAGTTACCAACGCAGGGCTTCGCCTAAGCACTACGACAATATGACCGAGGTGGAAATCTGTGGAGGGGGCACCACACACGGCTAAGAAATCAACTTGTATCTCTAGGGGTGCCCCTCCCCCGTATATAAAGGAGGGGAGGAGGGGGCCGGCCGGCCTCAAGGGGCGCGCCACAAGGGGGGAATCCTATTCCTACTAGGAGTAGGTTCCCCCCTTTCCTAGTCCAACAAGGAGGGGAAGGAAGGAGGAAGGGGAGAGAAGGAAGGAGGGGGCGCCGCCCCCACCCCTTGTCCAATTCAGACTGGGGGCACGCGCCACCTCCTGGCCAGCCCTCTCTCCTCTAAGGATCATGCTGGCCCATTAACTTCCAGGAGGGTCCGATAACCCTCCGGCACTCCAGTTTTATTTGAAACTCTCTGGAACACTTTCGGTGTCCGAACAACATGGTCCAATATATCAATCTTTATTTCTCGACCATTTCGAGACTCCTCGTCATGTCCGTGATATCATCTAGGACTCCTAACAACCTTCGGTACATCACATCACATAAACTCATAATACCAATCGTCATCGAACTTTAAGCGTGCGGACCCTACAGGTTCGAGAACTATGTAGACATGACCGAGACACTTCTCCGGTCAATAACCAACAGCGGAACCTGGATGCTCATATTGGTTCCTACATATTCTACGAATATATTTATCGGTCAAACCGCACAACAACATACGTTGTTCCCTTTGTCATCGGTATGTTACTTGCCCGAGATTCGATCATCGGTATCATCATACCCAGTTCAATCTCGTTATCGGCAAGTCTCTTTACTTGTTTCATAATGCATCATCACGCAACTAACTCATTACTCACTTTTCTTGCAAGGCTTATGGTGATGAGCATTACCGAGAGGGCCCAGAGATACCTCTGCGAAACACGGAGTGGCAAATCCTAATGTCGATCTATGCCAACTCAACAAACACCATTGGAGACACCTGTAGAGCATCTTTATAATCACCCGGTTAAGTTGTGATGTTTGATAGCACACAAGGTGTTCCTCTGGTATTTGGGAGTTGCACAATCTCATAGTCATAGGAACATGTATAAGTCATGAAGAAAGCAATAGCAATAAACTAAACGATCATAGTGCTAAGCTAACGGGTGGGTCTTGTCCATCACATCATTCTCTAATGATGTGATCTCATTCATCAAATGATAACACATGTCCATGGCTAGGAAACTTAACTGTCTTTGATTAGCAAGCTAGTCAAGTAGAGGTAAACTAGGGGCACTCTGTTTGTCTATGTATTCACACATGTACTAAGTTTTCGGTTAATACAATTCTAGCATGAATAATAAACATTTATCATGATATAAGGTAATATAAATAACAACTTTATTATTGCCTCTAGGGCATATTTCCTTCAAATTAATACTCATCTTGAGAATAACACATCTAGCATGGAAAAATATTGGCTACCTCCTGCCGCTTCATGAGCATTATGGGCACAGAAAGTAAATTCATTTTGAAAATTAGAGTTGGCACATACAAATTTACTTAGAATGGCATGGAAATATCGCATATAGGTAGGTATGGTGGACTCATTAGGCACAACTTGGTTTAAGGAGTTTTGATGCACAAGCAGTATTCCTGCTTAGCACAAATAAAGGCTAGCAAATAGATTGAGAAGCAACCAACCAAGAAATGAAAACGATCATAAACGAGCATTAAACATAACCAACACCGAATAATGCACCACAAGTAGGATGTAACTTCATTGCATAAATATTGACTTTACGTGCTTGCATAGGGAATCACAAACCTTAACACCAATATTCCTACTAAAGCACAATTACTCACCAACATGACTCACATATTATTATCTCCATATCGCAAAACTATTGCAAGAAATCAAACTTATCATATCCAATGATCTATATGAAAGTATTTATTATATCCTTCTTGAATACTCATCATATTTGGACCAATTTCAAAGCTTGTGCAAATTATCATCACTAGTATCAACTCTCAAAATAATACAAGTGAATCACAAGAGTAAATAACGAACTACTCCAAAAAGATATAAGTGAAGATCGAGTGAGTAGTTAAGTAAATGGGTAGCTATTTGAGGACTCTATCTTATTTAAAAACTTTCAGATCCAAGTATTTTATTAAAATGGCAAGCAAAACAAAATAAAATGACATTCCAAGAATAGCACACATCATGTGAAGAAGCAAAAAACCTAGGCTCAACCTATACTAACCGATAATTGTTGATGAAGAAAGGTGGTATGCCTACCGGGGCATCCCCAAGCTTAGATGCTTGAGACTTCTTGAAACACTATCTTAGTATGCCTTGGGCATCCCCAAGCATGAGCTTTTGTGTCTCCTTAATTCATTTTATATCATGGTTTCCCTAAATCTTAAAAACTTCATCCACACAAAACTCAACAAGAACTCGTGAGATAAGTTAGTATAAATCAATGCAAAACCTTATCATTCTCTACTATAGAAAACCACTAAAATTATTATTTAACATTTTACACTAAATGCCTCTACATATTTAATACTCCTATCCTCAAATAGAATCATTAAACAAGCAAACATATGCAAACATAACAATAATCTGTCCAAATAGGGCAGTCTGTAACAATGAAGAAGATTCATACTTCTTTAACTCAAAAAATTCTGAAAATTTGACATAACTTATTGTGTACAACTTTAAAGATTTTATCACGTTCTGACTTTCCATTAGAATTCATACAATCATAGAAAAGTTTCTATTTTTAAACAGCAACATGTAGACTTGCAAAATAAGCATGGTAAAGGCTATAATTGACTTTTTTTATTGAAGTGAAAGATATAGAACATTATTATAAGTAATAGCAAGAATACAAACAAAAGGAAATGACACTCCAAGCAAAACACATATCATGTGATGAATAAAAATATAACTCCAAGTGAGGTTACCGATAATGTTGAGGAAGAAAGAGGGGATGCCTTTCAGGGCATCCCCAAGCTTAGTTGCTTGAGTCTTCCTTGAATATTACCTTGTGGTGCCTTGGCATCCCCAAGCTTAGGTTCTTGCCACTCCTTATTCTTATCATATCGACATCTCACCTGATACGTCTCCGTCGTATCTATAATTTTTGATTGTTTCTTGCCAATATTATTCAATTTTTACATACTTTTGGCAACTTTTTATATGATTTATTTGGACTAACTTACTTAACAAGTGCCCAGTGCCAGTTCATGTTTGTTGCATGTTTTTGTTTTGCAGAAAATCCATATCAAACAAAGTACAAACGCGATAAAAATTGACAAAGAATTATTTTGGAATATATGTGATTTTTAGGAGGTGGAATCAACACAAACGGGGGCCCACAAAGCCCACAACCCACCAGGGCACGCTAGGCACCCCCTGGCGCGCCCAGGTATCTTGTGCCCTCCTTGAAGGTTGGTTGGGGCCCTTCTTCTAGCGCAAGAAAGATAATTTATGGAAAAAAATCTTGTAAAAATTTCAGTGCAATTGGAGTTATGGATCTCTGGGAATTTAAGAGACCGTGAAGGGCCAGATGTGGGGAACGCGAAACAAAAGAGAACAGAGAGGGAGATCCAATCTCGGAGGGCCTCCCGCCCCTCCGCCTCCATGGAGGCCATGGACCAGAGGGGGAACTCTCCTCCCATCTAGGGGAAGGCCAAGGAAGAAGAAGGAGGAGGTGGGCTCTCCCCCCTCGCTTCCGGTGACGCCGGAGTGCCGCCGGGGCAATGATCGGGACGATGATCTACATCAACAATCTTGCTACCGTCAACACCAAATCTCTACCCCTCTATGCAGCAGTGTAACACCCCTTCTCCCCGCTGTAATCTCTACTTAAACATGGTGCTCAACTCCATATATTATTTCCCAATGATCTATGGTTATCCTACTATTTTTGAGTAGATCCGTTTTGTCCTGTGGGTTAATCGTGATCTTGGTTGGTATGATTGTATATTTTATTTATGGTGTTGTCCTATGGTGCCCTCCGTTCTCGCGCAAACGTGAGGGGCCCCCACTCTAGGGTGTTGCAATATGTTCATGGTTCACTTATGGTGGGTTGCGAGAGTGACAGAAGCTTAAACCCGAGTAGGTGGGCTATGACGTATGGGATAAAGAGGACTTGATACTTAATGCTATGGTTGGGTTTCACGACATTAATGATCTTTACTAGTTGCGGATGCTTGCTATAGTTCCAATCATAAGTGCATATGATCCAAGTAGAGAAAGTATGTTAGCTCATGCCTCTCCCTCATATAGAATTGCAAGAATGATTACCGGTACTTGTTATCGATTGCCTAGGGACAAATAACTTTCTTGTTGACACAAACCCTTTTACTAAACACCTAATTGTTATTATCTTGCAAAGCACTTCTAGTTTTATTCTTGCAAAGTAGTTCTAGCATCACACCTACAAATAGTTTCATACCTGTTTCTGATAAAGCAAATGTCAAGTGTGCGTAGAGTTGTATTGGTGGTCGATAGAACTTGAGGGAATATTTGTTCTGCCTTTAGATCCTCGTTGGTTTTGACACTTCTATTTATCGAAAAAGGCTACAATGATCCCCTATGCTTGTGGGTTATCAAGACCTTTTTCTGGCGCCGTTGCAGGGGAGTTATAGCGTGGGGTGAATATTCTCGTGTGTTCTTGTTTGCTTTATCACCAAGTACTTTTTATTTCCTGTTCTCTATCTTTAGTTATGGATATGGAACACGAAATACCAGAAAAATTAGTTGTACCTGCTACTCATGGAGATGGGGAACCTCCTAAAACCCTCGATGATCGTTATGTGAAAGATACTATGCACTACTTTGATAATCCTGAGAAAACCCCATTCAACTATATAATGGGAGTAACGTTGGATCAACGTGAATACTTTAGGGATTATTGCTTGACTCATAAAGGGAAATTGTTATGGGATCAAATTCATATGTTGAAATGGTATGCTTGGAATCTATGCTTGAGATATGATTATACTTGTTGCTCTCGGATAAATGCTCCACATCTTCCCTTTTCATGCAGATTTAATGATAATGAAACCTTAGCTTCTTATGCTAATGGTATATATGATTACTATGATGTGGAACGAATAGAAGAATTTGTTGCTTTTAAGGGTGCTTCTGAAATTGAATCTCTAGTTTTAAAGTATGAAGATGATAATGATGATGGCTATAGACATGAAAATCTTGCTATTCTTAAATATTGCTATAATAGTTATAAATACAATTGGGATATTGATGCATTTATTGAGAATATCTCCGCTGTCCAATAAGAGACTAACATTTCGCAGGAGTCCATGGAAGAAGAAAATGATGAAACTCTGAGCTCATTGGATGAAAAGAATGAGGAGGAGAGCGAAGAACAAACGGAGGAAGAGCAGATTAGCTACCCATGCCCACCTTCTAATGTAACATCCCAAAATTCTAAATTTTGGAATGTTATATTAAATAAATCACTTTGATTATTTGTTTGATTGTGAGTGATTGATTGTGTGAAATTGAGTGAAATTGGAAACTTTTTGAAAGTTGAATGAGAGGGAATGAAATGACTTCCCAAACTTTCATCCTTGCATTTGATCTCAATGAAATTCAAATTTATTTCATCACCACAACCCTAGAGTGAAGAAAATATGACTTCTTCCAGAAACAAAAAGGGTTTCGAAATATTTTTGAATTTCATTTTAAAGGTATTTCA
Source organism: Triticum dicoccoides (assembly GCF_002162155.2). Lineage (NCBI taxonomy): Eukaryota > Viridiplantae > Streptophyta > Magnoliopsida > Poales > Poaceae > Triticum > Triticum dicoccoides. Next base: position 92,439,439 of record NC_041386.1, read on the forward strand.
AATTTATAAACTTTATGCAACTCAATGATTTTCATGAGAGAAGATAAAATGACTTCTTCAAAACATATGAAATATGAGTTGGAAGTATGAAGAAAGATTTGAAGATGGTTTGAATTTTTTTTTAAATTCAAAACCATTTGGAGTTATTTGGTTTTATTTCAAATTATTTTCTCCAAAATTAAAATAAATAGAAAATAGGGTAAAAATGATTCCCTACATTAGAAAAATGGAGAAAATTAAGTTTGAAATAATTTTGGTATTCTAAAGTAGTTTTATTTTGAATTTTAATTGCATCAGAAGTACTTTTTTATTTATTAGAATTTTTGTGTATTTTGTTTCGCTTTGTAAAAATGTTCATGTTGTAGGATTTATTTTTGCGACCACTTTTACATATTATATGCCTATATACATTTATTATTTAATTAGTTTATTTCTTTCTTTTTGTTCTGTGTTTAAAAGAATAGGAAAAACCTTTAAAAAAATGACTGAAGACCCCAGGCCCAGCTACCTCTCTCTCTCTCCCGTGGCCCACCAGACATGCCGGCCCAGCCGCGCGCAACCGCGACTGAATCCCGTAGGATTCGCCCGCCCGATCCCTCTTTCCTTTCCCGTCCTCTCTCTGCGCGTGGGACCCACCGACCGCTCGTGCGTCTCACGCGATCACCTTCCTCCTCCCCGCGCCCCATTCCTTCTCACTGGTGACCGGATCCCCCGCTGCTCCCCTTTCCTTCCGGAGCTTCCCTCTTCTCCAAGTACCCTCCCCTATAAATGCCCGTTTTCCCCTCGACCCATTCCGCCCCTCCCCGACCCCTGAACCCCTCTCCCTCGCCGCCTGTCGCTCGCCGGAGCAGAGCGCCGCCGCCGTGCCATTGCCGCCCTACTACATCACCCCGACCACCCCACCCATCCCCGAGACCACCCCGACCTCCCCTTGCTCCCCCGCATCGCCTGAACACCACCGCCGCCGCCTACAACCGCCAGGATCATCGCCCCCTTCATCACCGAGCATCACCGCCGCCGTCGATTTCGCCCTGCTCGACTACGTCGTCCCCAAGCTCGCCGCCTACCACCCCCGTGATCGCCGTCGTCCTCTACGTCACCTGGTGCTGTCGCCGTCGCCGGAGGATCACCGGAGCCGCCACACCGTCGATGCCGGAAGCTGCCGACCACGCCGGAGCTCCCCTGCCCTCAATGTAAGCACCAGGAACACCCTCAGTAGTCGGATCTGTAGTCAACGCATTAGATTAGATTAGATCGAACAGTTTGGTTTATTTTGTTAGATCGGTTTAGTTCCGGTTTGTTACGGTTTTTATTCGGTTTAGATCAATTCAGGTTTAGTCGGTTTAGCCGATCGGTTTACTCAGTTTAGCCGTAGATCTATATTAGCCTATTAAACGCATGCGCGCTGTTTAGTTCCAGATCGCACCTAATTCGGCCCGGTAGCGCCCGTTAGTTTTTTTTGTTATTTCTGTTTCTGTTTTAAAATCAGAATAGTTCTGATTTTATATTGCTTATAACTTTTAGGTTTTAGATCCAAATTGAGTGCTTGTTTTTGCATTAGATTCAAAATTTCTTGAAGTTTCTGTTTGTGTCCTTAGATATAAAGTTTGAGTAGTTTAAATTTTAAGTTTGATGAAATTTGTTCAAATCACTAATTTGGCCGTATCTTGAGTTTTATAAAATATTTTTTGATTGATTCTTTTGCTACAGTTTTGTTATTGATTTGTCTATCCAGAGTAATATAGTGATTTATTTTTAGTTTATTTTAAATTAAGTTTTTAGCAAAACAATATTGTTTTAGTTATAGTCTTGTTTTAGTCTTTTCTTTATTGTTTTTATTAGTTTTAAATTATTTCTTTTTGTCACTCTTGAAAAATTTAGTTTTGTTTCTGTTAGTCAACAAAAGAAAATCTTATTTTTATTTTTAAAACTTATTTTACTTAGTTTTGTATGAAAACTTGTTTAGGTCATAGTTAGTGTTTCATAAAAGCTTTTTATTTGTTTCTTTTTGCTATTAAAAGTTTATGAAAAATACTTTCTGTTAAAATTAGTTGTTTTATATTTTCTTTTCTGTTTATTTTTTTATATCAGTATTTTCTTTGTTGTTAAATTTTACTTAGGACAAAGCTATTTTGGGTTATCTCTTAGAATTTTTCTTTAGTAGTTTTCTTGTGTAGTTTTCATTGGTTCAGTATTTTGTGTTCTTTGTGAATTGCATTTTACTTTTTTGATTTTGTTTGTGAGTGTTAGAAATTGCTTGCTAGTATGTTTGTGTATGCGAATACTATGTTTTACTATATAGATTTTCATCGGAGAGTTGTGTATAGTGCTATCAAGTTTTGCGAGAGCGATATTATCTTCATCAAGTAATACCAGGCAAGTTCACTTTGACCATGTTTTTCATACCTATGTTTTATTTGCATGTAGTAGCACCTTTTCAATAATCCCGCCAGTAGTGATATTAATTTCTTGTAGTTGAGTAGAATGCATGAGGTAGGAACCCATCTCCCTGTTATCAAGCCCGGGACGTTATATAGTTTTAATGTTACGCTATAGTAGACGGGGGTTGGTATGAGTGCATGAAAGTGGTGTGAAGAAGGAGGAGTCTACGTCAATGGAGACAACTTCATGATGGCATCGGCAAGGACTGCATCTTCTGGACTTCTCAAGATTTCGAGACTCGAGACAAGAATTCAATACACACTACTGGGTGAAGGACGGTTGATGGGCACCCTGGAGAAACCAGTGGTTGGTCGGGATGCATGGAGAAGCGCCATGACATCTTGCGGAAAGCTTCACCCAGACTCAAAGAGACGGAAGAATACTTCATGCCCGGAAGCTTTCCTGTGCAACCACAAGTCACTATGGGCTCTGGCTTGGTTGACCTTAGTGGTGACTCTGGCTGGGACGGTGCTAGCAGATGTAGAACTACGGTAGGATTGGATGAGCACCGGACAGTGGTCAGAGGAACTCTTCGGAAGACCATGTTTCGGTCATCTTATTCTCAAACACCCTGAAGTGCGAGAATGTAAAGAGAGGGATGAATCTTGCGGGTAAAGTGTACAAACCTCTGCAGAGGGTTAAAACCTAATCGATTAGCTGTGTCCCCGATTATGGACAATTTGAGCCTCTGGACTTGGATCTATCTCGGAACTCTCAACACCGAACTGATAAATTAATTGTGGGCAACTTATGATGATTTGGGCTATGAGACATCGGTTGGCGGAACCATGTCATGATAGAAAACTCTGTAGTACAGACCCCGGATAATTCCTTTGATGTAGGGAAAATAAAACCAGCTTTTATGCAAACAAAACTCAGATACAGAGCCACAGAGCCATATTGCATATAGTATAGTTTATCATCTGTTTTTCTTACAGTGATCTTGCCGGTACATTCAATGTACTGACCTACACGGCTGCAACGTCTCATGTTGCAGATATGTTTCTTCCGATGAGTAAGAGTTACGTCATAGGGTTACGGTCTACACTCAACCTTCCGATGGCGTTGATGGGACTCCACATCCGATTGTTTGTTTCCGCTGAGACTTATGAGGTATATATCAGTTTTATGTTATTTATACATGTGATTGCACTTTGATATATACATTGATGTACTGTGTGTGCCAGCATACCGATCCAGGGATGGCACAGATACACAGAGGCTTGACCGTCTGAGGTCGGGTCGCTACAGACATGGTATCAGAGCACATGTTGACTATAGGATGTGACCCTAGAAATTAGAAAGCCCTAGGACAGGAAATCTCTAAAACTTTATTTTCAAAAGAATCTATTACTTCTGATCTTTTTTGATTTTATCAAATAACCTCTCTTACTTCAAATAGTTAGAATATACCCCTTTCCTTTTGACCACATGGAGGATCAACTAAAGCCGCTCCAAGAAGGACAAGATATCGGACAACCGATGACCATTTCGGAGTAAAGAGGATTTCACCATGCATTAGAAGAGTTAAAGCTACAACAGTTGAAGACTCCGAAGACTTGAAGAATCTGACGAATTATTTGACCTTTAGAAGACCAAACCCATGTTATATACTTACGTTAGATGCGGCGATTTGTGAGTTGTCATTTGTTTGATGTTTTTCCGACAACCACAAAATAAAACTCATTTCTTCAAAACTATTGTTTGTATTGTGTATATTCCTCCCCACCTCTCTCTTATCTCACCCTAAAACCCTTGGACCCAGTAGATGATGAATGAAGTTGGACTGGTATTCTCTGGACCGAAAACCCAGCCGGAGGCAGAGCTATGGATTCAGAACATGGAGAATCACTTCAGGAGCAATTTGGTTTCAAGGAAGAATGAAGTATTGTACGCTCTTTAGTACTTTGAAGGAAATGCTGCAACATGGTGGCAGATGCATCAAGCTATACAGGGATGGAATGGAGCAAGTACCTGGGAAGAATTCAAGAAGACTCTAACAAGATCTCGTCTTATCCGGAAGCACCATGATATCCCAAGAAATAAACCTTGTGCCTGCAAGATTTGCGGAGAAATAGGACACACCCAGGAGGAACACAAGGATGGATGCCCTCATTGTGAGGAGAAACACCCAGCTGAGGAATGCCCAACTAGTCAGGTGACTTGTTTCTTGTGTGAAGGAACCACCCACTACCCAGCTCAGCGTCACATTTACACCACGGTGCAACAAATTATTCAGAGGCAAGAAGAAGGAATGACAGAAGCTTTCCGAGAAGTTATGAAAGAACCTGTGATTAAGGAAAGTGTTGAAGACCCTGATGGAGAAAGCCTCAATAGATTTTACTCCAATGCCTGTTATTCATGTGGAGAAGAAGGAAATTTTTCACAGTATTGCACCAAGGAAAGAAAAGAGTATCTGGGATACTTCCCGACAGAAGCAGTGGAGTTTGATCCATGGGGAATAGAACGTTTGATCAGAACGAAGAAAACCAGGAAGAGAAAACAAAGACACCCTCAGAACAACCCAATTTCTGCAAAGAGGGACAAGAGTCATATTACCTGTTTTGAATGTAATGACGTCGGGCATTATGCCAATGATTGTCTCGAAAGGAAGCAAGGAACTCAAGGAGTAGGCACCATCACCAAGAAGCCTCGAGACATGCCGGAAGTTATTTGTTTTCGTTGCAAGGAAGCAGGACATTTTGCTAGGGATTGTTCAAATCATGAGAAAGCTGGAGCTGAGTAGTGGAGATGTTGATATCAGTAATAAGGGTAGTAAGGAAAACACTTTTTCATGAGAATGCGGGGTTGAGTTATGTAATAGATTACTCAGAGATTGTAATAATTCATGACTCAATAAAGTTGATATGTCATATGCTGAAAGGCTTTAAGGAGTTGTTATATTTTATCTTGGAAATTAATATTTTGGGTGAACATGGAAGAAAATGAGTTGTGATGCATAAACTGGATGTTGGAAATTGAGTTTGAAGTTTTGTTTGGATGATATGAATGTGTACCCAAGGAGATATGTACCTTATTCTGAGCACCATTTTTGTTTTACAACTGCAGATGACGACCCTTTATGAGTCTTTCCTTAAAGGTCCGGAAACGATCATGACACTGACAAGTGATCATGATTACCCGAAGATCCTGAAGGACATGATGAAGCATATTCACCTTGAAGGAGATGCAGTCTACAAAGGCTACCCCTTCATGCAAAAGGGAGTGGAACTTTGGTATGTGGAGGTACACCTCCACCGTATGAAAGGAGTTTGCCCAAAGATGATGGGACAGTACTTTTTCATCTCACGTGTACCACAAGCAACTTTCTTCGACGCTGTTCGTGAAGCAGCCATGGAAGCCATACGCCAGATCGGATAAATACTTGAAGCAAGACTCCGTTATACTCAGGAATACCTAAGAGAAGTGCATGCAGAGATGATGGAAATGAAGCTCAAGGCCACCACGATGAAACAGAAGATTGAAGATTTCAAGGCGCATGTTGCACAATTCCAGTGGGACTGAAGAATCCTCAAGGAGGAAAAATGAATAAAGTAGGAAGTAATGCATGACCATACCAAACCATGTGGGTGGCAGCATTTGTAACAAAGTAGTTTTTGGAATTTGGATTTACGAAAAATGGTTAAGGATGTAATAAAAGATTTGATATGAAAATAATATGATTTATGGATAAACTAGTGCATTTTTTGGTGTGGTAGTACTCCGTAAAGCCACAAGATCAATGAAGAAAGAAATGTGTTATTCATGACGGTCCATAGAAGGGAGCGGGACCAAATAAGTTGGAGTTTTGTATGATCGTCACCACAAGGGTATGAAGGAAGAAGTACTATTGGATTTAAAGGAGATGTAATGTTGGAATACGGAATGATAATCCTCGAAAGGATGAGTTCAATTTTACAAGAGTTGAGGTGGGCCATAACCCACAGGCCCCGGAGTTAATAAGAAGCAAGCACACTCTTGCTGAAGGAAGATATTTTGGAAGAAAACTCTGAGTTAATCAACCGACATTCTTAGGAGGATACGAAAACCCGAGAGATGTGAAGAACCATTAGATGTCTTGTTCATCTTGCAGAAACAATGGATTTATTCGAACTCAGTTTGTCGACAAGAGAAATTCTGCAATGCTTGTGAGTATGCCCAAGTGTTAGAATACGTGATTCGATGTCTGCATATGTAGTAATGGTTCAAGTACGGGATGGATTGGCCCCCATACCGGAGACTTCTATCATGAACTATCATATGTTGATGGAAAATCAGAGAGCCTTGAAAACCTTAGAAGAGTGTCGACACGTCAAGCCATAAAACCATAGAATGGTAGGATGATTGATCCATGTACCAGGCACCCGTTGCCAATTGTAGGATAGACGGTGAGATTAAACCAAACCCATTTTTCTGTAGTAGAAACCATACATGGTTGACCACCATGAGAATTTCGATAGTTATTTAGTATTGGCGACAGACCAGTCAGCTAAGAAGACCCAGACTCGGAAGAACGTCACCAGGATGAAAGGACACGTGTTTGAGGAAAAGGTTATGCCCTGACCGGAGCAGCACCCGTGAAAGAGCTATTCCGGAGTATATGAGAACACCGCACCAGCAACCCAACAGGATGGAGTACATGAGTTTTGTCTGAACCATACCCATGCTTTTAAGTGTGGTAGCACACTAGACCCTTCCGACCAAAATATTTGCTAGAAGACCCTCAACCCCTAACCTTTTCTTGCTAGCCTCTTCGAATCTCGAGGGCGAGATTCATTTTAAGTGTGGTAGGTTTGTAACATCCCAAAATTCTAAATTTTGGAATGTTATATTAAATAAATCACTTTGATTAATTGTTTGATTGTGAGTGATTGATTGTGTGAAATTGAGTGAAATTGGAAACTTTTTGAAAGTTGAATGAGAGGGAATGAAATGACTTCCCAAACTTTCATCCTTGCATTTGATCTCAATGAAATTCAAATTTATTTCATCACCACAACCCTAGAGTGAAGAAAATATGACTTCTTCCAGAAACAAAAAGGGTTTCGAAATATTTTTCAATTTCATTTTAAAGGTATTTCAAATTTATAAACTTTATACAACTCAATGATTTTCATGAGAGAAGATAAAATGACTTCTTCAAAACATATGAAATATGAGTTGGAAGTATGAAGAAAGATTTGAAGATGGTTTGAATTTTTTTTTAAATTCAAAACCATTTGGAGTTATTTGGTTTTATTTCAAATTATTTTCTCCAAAATTAAAATATATAGAAAATAGGGTAAAATGATTCCCTACATTAGAAAAATGGAGAAAATTAAGTTTGAAATAATTTTGTTATTTTAAAGTAGTTTTATTTTGAATTTTAATTGCATTAGAAGTACTTTTTTATTTATAAGAATTTTTGTGTATTTTATTACACTTTGTAAAAATGTTCATGTTGTAGGATTTATTTTTGCAGTCATTTTGATATATTATATGCCTATATACATTTATTATTTAATTTGTTTATTTCTTTCTTTTTGTTTTGTGTTTTAAAAAGAATAGGAAAAACCTTTAAAAAACGACTGAAGACCCCAGGCCCAGCTACCTCTCTCTCTCCCGCGGCCCACCAGACGGGCAGGCCCAGTCGCGCGCAACCGCGACCGAATCCCGTAGGATTCGCCCGCCCGATCCCTCTTTCCTTTCCCCTCCTCTCTCTGCGCGTGGGACCCACCGACCGCTCGCGCATCTCGCTCGATCACCTTCCTCCTCCCCGCGCCCCTTTCCTTCTCGCCGGCGACCGGATCCGCCGCTGCTCCCCTTTCCTTCTGGAGCTTCCCTCTTCTCCAAGTACCCTCCCCTATAAATGCCCCTTTTCCCCTCGACCCATTCCGCCCCTCCCCGGCCCCTGAACCCCTCTCCCTTGCCGCCTGTCGCTCGCCGGAGTAGAGCGCCGCCGCTGCGCCATTGCCGCCCTACCGCATCACCCCG